>NC_141312.1:6162500-6595000 GCF_037954325.1 Fistularia commersonii | reverse complement strand
TATCATACGCCTGCTTGACTCCTAAAGAGCCACATCCACTCACCGTGTTCATGTGTGTGTGTGTATGTGTGTGTGCATGTGTGTGTCTTCCATTCAGATTCCCGCCCTTCTTCCTCGCTGTTTTCTCCTCAATCACCCAACATACTCATCTCCTGCTCGACCCCCCCCCCCCATTCCTCATGTCTCTCTTTCCTCTGCTTCTTTTTTTCTTTTTTTCCTGCTTTCGCTTCGCTTCAGCCTCGCTCTCCTCCTCTCTGTCACTCCCCTTTTTTTCTTTCTTTGACTTCGTTGCGCTCCCAATGCGCCCCTGAGGGGTTACCTACCTCACTGCTCAGCTTGCTGCCTGTTTAGGTTTCTACAATTGGCTTAATAGGCTTGGGGTTTGTGTGTGTGTGTGTGTGTGTGCGTAGTTTAAGGGGGGGGGTAATAGACTCAAGCAATGTGTGCTCAGGGCTCAGATCGGTGTCAAGACTTAAGGAAGGCGGTTATAAAGTGTGTGATGCTAAGTGTGTTTGCGTGTGTGTGTGTACGTGTGTGTGTGAGAGACACGGACTATATGGGTTCCACTGTGTATCCTCGCAAAGTCTAAGTGGGGCCCACATAAGCCTTAGGGTGTTGCAGGGTCCTTTTGGTGTGTGTGTGTGTGTGTGTGTGTGTGTGTGTGTGTGTAATCTATAGGGTTAAGAGGGGTCACAGCTTGAGGAAGAGATGACGGGAAAGAGAGGAAGGGATGGAGGGAAGATAGGGGAAGGTGGTCATGATTAAAAAAGCATTTACATGGGAGAACAGGAGGACAGACGGAGAAAGTGAGTGAGAAAGAGAGAGAGAGAGAGAGTGAGAGAAAGGGTGGGTGTTGGAAAAGAGGGGGCTTGTCTTCTCTTTACAGACGGAGGAGAGAAAGGAGGTGAGGAGGAGTAGAGCGGGGTTTGTTTCAGAGGATAAGAGCTCCAGTCTGGGGAGTCCTGTCAATCAAAGAGTGCAAGATGGGGGAGGAGGGGGTGCTGTCAATCAGCTGGTGGAGGAGGAGGAGGAGGAAGAGGAGGAAGAGGAGGGGGAGGTGAAGAAAGGCAACAGAGTGAGTGAAGGGAATCTTCTAAATGATCTCTTCATCTCTCCTACCTTTGTCTTCCTCTCTATCTCTCTCTCTCTCTCTCTGTCTTGTCCTAGTTACCAAAATATCTCTGCCAACCCGGTATGTCACCATTCGCTCAACTGTCACTGTTAAAAAGCGAACGCACACACACACACACACACACACACACACACACTGAAGAAACACAATGAACGACGTAAATGCTGACATTAATTCAGGGGTATGAATAATTCCCAGCAGTTCACGACTCGGAGCAACCGGTGACCTTTAACACAGGAAGCGATTCTACAACAGGAGGGAATTTGAGGGTGGTGTGTGTGTGTGTGTGTGTGTGTGGGTGAGGGAAGTGTTTCTCCTGGAAGTGATTCAGACGATAAAGATACTAATCCGGAGCCGTGCTGAGTCACACTGGATCTTGCTACAAAGCATGACAACATGGCAACAAATACAAATAATTTATTTTATCTCAGTTTAAATGTCCTTTTTCTCTCAGAATGCCAATGAGTGCGGAAATGGGGATCTGGATATTTTTCCCTTTTTTATAAAAGAGACTTGTGTCCTTGAGTCCTGGAATATGACAAATACAAATAATTAGCTGTTCATTTTTTTACCTGCTCAGAAGAAAGGGTGTATTTATAACGTAAGAAACCAGGGGAGTTTGGAAGGATATGTTCTTGGAGGAAGGCGATCAATTCCCAATAATTATCATATTGGTTATATTGTTTGTTTTGATTGGTTTTCCCGTCATTTCCGCCAAACTCAGTGGGTCCTATCGCCTCAAAAACGGCATGAAAACATATATGAACTTATTCTATAAAAAATTATGCCTAGAATTATGATGATGCTGATGATAATGACCCTAATCAGTCAATCACTCATAAATAAGTGCATATTTACAGATGGACGATGTTCATTTCTTGATGTAAATTCTGGATTTTAAGGGGATTAATTACCACCTTTCACCCAATTTGCATTCCTAAAAAATGTCATTAATGTCACTGACTCACAAGGTAAATAAATGATAAATGAATTAAAAAAAAAACATTCACCACCAGCGCTTTATAACGGTCTAATAATTATTTATAACATTGAATTAACCCAATTTTCCTCTTCGGGAGCATTTTTTTTTTAAGTCTATTCAGTTGATTAATGAAGTTCGTGTCAGTGAAGCAATTATAAAGTTGGATTCAGGATAAGGAAAGGAAAAGTAAGAGGAGGGCAAAGGGAATCAAGAGGAGATACTGTATGTATTATGCATTTGCCTCATTTAGAAGAGCCTGCACCTGTCCTAGCACAGAGGAACTTGGCATTCATATTTCCGCAACTGGCTGCTTTAATGGGCACACACATGCATGTGCGCTCACACATGTGCACACACACATTTTACAATGGCTACCTGTCCTAACTGAGTGTGTGTCTGGCTTGTTCCGGGGTCCGATTTGTCCTTTTAACGCCCGAGCCAAATAGCTTATGTGTCGTCGTTTCTGTTCTGTTTGCTATTTATTATTATTATTATTTATATTTAGTTGTTAAACTCTTTCCAGAAGAGGATGGACGGAGGAGAGTTTTTAATCCTCCCTTTTTTTTTGGGAGGGGGGGTTGTATACGACAGGAAATAATGTTTGTAAAAACGCAGTGCCAGGGGGCAGGACGGAACGGCCCAACGCAGATGTGTAATGATACACACACACACACATACACACACACACACACATGCAATTTTTTTTTTTCTGTGTTTGCTCCCCCCGCCCCCACCCCATACCAAACTCCTACTCTTTCACCTCCCTCGTCCTCCTTTCCTGCTGCTGTTTCTCACCGTGCCCCTTCACCTCCAACCCATACCCACACTTCGGCAGGGATCATGTTACCCTAAAAGCTACACACACATATGCAGGCTTCGTGGCCTCGCGCATTTGCACTCACACACACACACACACATTCTATCCCACTTTCCTTTTACCGCCGTGGTATTTGTATTTGTACCAAAATCATGCGGTTTGCTCAAGTATTAATGTTAATGTTGGAAGCGAAGCGCAATCACATGATTGCTTGCATTACATAAAATAATTCACTCATCTGTGAAATTCATTTTTTGACTTTGTCAACTTTTTTTTCCCGCTTATTTCTTTGGGACCGAAGCTTGTTTGAAGCTTATGTTTTTCCTCGGAGAAATGCGCAGACAACATGCTCATGCTAGCAGCCGCTGCTACCTCCTGGCAACGCGTCAAATCATGATGTGCTTAAAGATTAACAGTAATATGATGTATTCCCCGGGTCAGCAAATCAATATTGATGATAGGAAAGCGCAGTGTTGATGGGACAAATGAGGAGAGTGAAAACCCCGTCTCTGTTTTCATGATAAGGTAAAGCTGTGTGTCGTCAGCATACAACCGCATTCTCTTTGAGCTGAGGTTGGTAAGAGACAGCGCAGCGATTGATTACACTATTACAAAAATCTGTTGAGAACACAAACATCCCTGCAATAAATCCTCCCTGTTTGAGAATTATAACCCTCAGCTTGTAAGGATTCTGTTTCAAGGATATTGCTTTATTTACATAGTAATTTGCCTCGGTTTTCTTTTTTTGGGGGGCGTAATTTGAATGGTTCTAGTCTCAGATGTATCCCAGGGCGGTGCTGTGACACCGCAGTCAACACCTCCGTTAAAATCAAGCTGTTTTATCAGATGAGAGGGTGAATGGTTATATATCTAAGTCCAGGTTGAAAGCCTCCTCTTCCCCATGACAGCCGGGCTAAGCTGCAGCAGCCCCTAACCCTGAGCGCACGATAAAACGACATTGATAATGAATAAATAGAAAAAAACCAATCACATTTTCCCACTTAAGCTAATCATGACATAACATTTTTTCTATTATGCAAGTAAACGGCATCCACTTTCTTAGGCTCTTTCGTTTTTGTGTTTTAAATCGGCTTAATCTCCCCCTTAATCTCTCCCTATTTTGGTGCAATTTGCATGTGCGACTTACTGTTTGGCTGAATCAGGCACTTTTACTGACAAAAAAGAAAAAGTCGCACCAAAGGACATACACGTCACATAAACAGCATCAGTGTTATAAGCGGATGGATTTTGGGAAAGCCATCATGCTGAGCTCAGTAAATGTGCTTTAAGTTGGTTGATCTTGTTCTTTCTTTTACCTTTTTTTTTAATTATTGCTGCACCTACTCTAAATCTGCATGCAAATTTCCGATTGGCATGGTTTCCAACTAAGGAAAGCAAATATACAAAAAAAAAAAAAAAAAAAAAAGAAAATCAGATAATGACATCTGGAACTCGCTTATTTGGTCTCCCTCCAGAGATTTCCAGACCTGGCGTTAAATGACCGAAACCCTTTCAAGCTTCAAGTATCGCAGATTACTCTATTTTGTAACGCGGGTTCATAAACAGGAAGTATAATTTTGGATCTTTATCAATGTGATTCCTTCTCTTACTTGGCTGACTCGGTCATTATGCAACCCGCTGCTGAACTAGGTGACTTATTCACTGGCTGTCTGGCAGCCTAACAAAAGACAACTAGCTGATGTGTGTGTGTGTGTGTGTGTGTGTGTGTGTCTGTGTGTCTGTGTGTGTGTGTGTGTGTGTGTGTGTGTGATATGTGGATAACCTCCTGGTGGGCGATGAGCCTGTGGTCAGAGGCCTCTGGGTACCTGCTCACAGAGATCTTTCTCACCATACACCCATTACAGGACATCTATTAGTCACACACTCACACACTCACATATGGAATTATGGCGAGAAGCACAGAGCGGCTCATTCATGATAGGCGGTTGGCGGCGGTGTGTGTGCATGTGTGTGAATATCTTAAGCTCTGTCATTAAAAAGCAAACACATTTAGTTTATCTGGAAACTCCCTGCAGACTACACACATACACTTAAACACACACACGTTCACAAATACACTGATGGAAGTGGGAATTTTCCCCTTACCATAAAGTGAACTGGTGGTTGAGGTGTTTCGGGAGGCGAGGCGAAAGTGTGTTTACCTTCCGTGTGAGAGTTTGTATAACTGTAAAAAGGAATTTGGAGTGGAGAGCGGAGTGTGAATGTGCCAACCATGCATCATTTCATTATTAATAGCTGTGTCGGAATAAAAATGCTAACCTTGTCTGATCTAACGGACGGCTGAGTCTGCAAGCGCTGCACTCCTGTGTGTGCATGATTGAGTGTGTGTGTGTATGTGTGTGTGTGTGTGTGAGCGTGCATGTGTGTGTGTGTGTGTGCTGGGGGGGGGACACCAGTCCACAATGAGGTCTTGTTTCCCTTTGTTTGGGGCTGTGCAGGGTGAGCTGGTGAAGTCATTGTAGCCCACACAGGTATAAATATCTGTGTGTGTGTGTGTGTGTGTGTGTGTGTTGGGGTGGTGTTTCCCGTGCAGAGCGAGCCAGGAAGAGAGCACCAGTGTCCTGCCGAGCGGGTCATTGTTATCTGCCTCCTAGCACACACACATGCACAACTACAGGCGCACATACACACACGCACGCACACACACACACACACACACATGTATCACCCCTCCCAGGCTGAGTTGCCTGATCTGCACACCGTCTGTGTTTCCACGGTAACACACAGCACACGCCCAAACAACAACAAACATTGTGAATCGCACCACCAAACCGACAGATAAAACCATCCCACCGCACACACACACACGCACACACACAAACACACACACACACACATATATAGTACGGCCACACAATAATAAACAGTGCAATGTAGTTTGGTGCCTCCTTATTTTCATGTAATTATTTTTTCTGTTCTGTTTAGGAGCTGTGAGTTGAAAATCTCATCCGTATTCGACCGAACACACACGCACGCACACACACACACACACACACACAGACACTCAGAAGAAGCAGATGCAGTCCAATGGAACTGTGGAGGTGTAATCTGTCAGACAGGAAGCTAGTGGGGTCAGAGGTCACCAAGCACTAATCGATTAGCCGTCAGTCAGTGCTGCACTCAAGAGAAGAGCACAGCTGAGGCCAGCTCCTCCACATAGCATTTCTGTGTGTATGTGTGTGTGTTTGTGTGTATGTGTGTGTGTGTGTGTGGGGCTTCTCTGACACTGAGGTGTTTAGCTTTTTGTGCCCATCAGGATCATCCTTCCTGTGTTTATGTGTGTGTGTGTTTGTGTGTGTGTGTGCGCTCCGCGGCGGCTCTGTGTGGGTGCATGTATCTTATTGATCACGGGAGAATTTCAACCGAATATTTGGCCTGACCTTCCGAGGTTAACTTCTCTTCCCGTCCCTCCCGTTTTCCCTCTCTCTCAGTCTCTCCCCGAGCGCAGGAAGAGAGATAGAAACACTTGAACCCGGTTCGTGCGGCGTGGGCGTTCGGCAGTTCGAGTGTCAAACCCACTGCTATTATCTGCGTGTTTATTTAAAATGAAAGACGCATTCAGTAAATCTGCATGTCTTTTCTCGGACACACACACACACACACGTGTGTGCTCTGTCCGATGAAGACACGTGTTTTTGTGTGAAGAACGGCCCGGAGCGATAGCGGGGAAAAAAGGTGATTTTTAAAAATAAAGCAATAATATGAAGGGGTTTTTTTGTTCTGAGAGGTTAGATGTGTTCATTTGAACACATCATTGACATGCAGCAGAGAAGCAGAGGTCTTCAAATCGCAAGAGATTTCTTTTTAAATGCGATTTAAAGGATGAAATGGTATCGATGTACATCGTAAATACAAATTGATTGAATCGACACACTATTTATTGGTGAAAAACTGTTGCTACGTGAGCTCGCTATTTGAGGCGCGTACAAGAATGTCGGAAATGCGAGTAATCGTGCGTTGCGGATGTTGACAGACGTTAGTTTGCGGCGCGACGATAGGTTTTGAGGGCAAACGTGAAAACATCAGCCTCTTCTTTCCCCCCGGTCAACAAAGGCCTCGATGTCGACCGAGCTTGGACGGCGAAAGTTGATTGAAAACAAAAGAGACAAATAGCCTCGATCCGCTCGTGCAGCGGGGAGAGGTTAGCAGAGTTGTCGTGGAGAGTGTAGATTAATTTCGAGAACCCGGGATGCATCCGGAGCGGAAATGGACGTTACGGTGGAATCGATGCTGTCGTATGTGTGTGTGTGTGCGTGTGTGTGTGCGCGCGCCAGGGCGGATATGTTGAAAAACCGTTGGTTATATTTGATTCTAGTTCAATCGAGCGCTTAAAGTAATGATTTGTGAACAAATGCAATACAATGTCAGTAATGGATTATTTAACACGGATTGAGATTAACATCTACGTAGTGTGTTGCTTTTCAAGCCCCCTTTTTTTTTTTTTTTTTTTTACCAAGACATCTCAAGCGCACGTTGTTGTCGCGGCCGTGGCGTCAAACCCCCCCTGGACTTCAGATTAATTATTTTGTTACCGCACCGCTGATTGTATTTACCATTCAGATGTGTTGCACGGGTCTTTTGTGTGTGTGTGTGTGCGCGCATGTCTGTGTGTGTGTGTGTCCCTGTGCCCAATTATCAGCCCCTCACACTCAGCTGGTCTCAGGGGAGGCAAGCGGGTGAGGGAGAGATATCAGGGGATTAACTTTTAGAAGGTTTAGAAGGTGACCACCTCATTATAAGACTACAAGTTATAATGATTTGCCGTGGAGAGAGAGAGAGAGAGAGAGAGAGAGAGAGAGAAAGAGAGAGAGAGAGAGAGAAAGAGAAAGAGAGATTTATAATGATGCGTGAAGTCGCCTCCTCTGGGAGCAGCAGTGTTTGTTGTTCTCCTCTAGAGAACCCCAGTCGTGACCTTTCACCTTCCTAACTACAACCAAACCCACATACCTAAGATGCTACTGCTTTGAGTTACCAGTAACCTTTATGCACACACAAGCACACACACACACACACACATGCGCGCACACACACGTCTCATGGCTATAAAAATGACTTGGAAACATTTGTGTGATTTAGCAATGATTTCGCCGTCTAACCGCAGCTGATTTCCCTGTCAGCGCCCGTGTGTGTTGATGTGTGTGTCGTCGTGTGTATGTGTGTGTGTGTGTGTGTGTGTGTGTTGCGCGGTAACATATAGATTCTGTCATTACCGCCGCGCCTCCGCCGCCGCCGATGTGTCACGCCCGATGTCACACGCTCAATTGGCCTCCGCCGACAGCCGCCATCAGTCAGGCTGTTTACTGCACTTTTACTACAGTTATCACTCACCGACTGTCAGCGCCGCGGCAACGACGGACCAGAAAGCCGCGCCGCTGTCAAAACCACGTGCCGAGATAACGGCGACGGCGTGCGCGGCTCCCGCCATGGCGGCCCTTTGTCTTCCACCCTGTCAACGCGTAGAAGCACTCATATGGACGAGAGAAGGGGTGTGTGTGTGTTTGTCTTGAAGGAGGAGGAGGCCAAATATGAGGTTCCCTTTACTGCTTTACGGCTCTATTTACTCATAAGTTTGTTCATCCGTGCCATTTATGTGTAAATAAGGTGTATTTAATGTGTGTGTGAGTCCAGTCCAGCATGTTCCTGTTTTGTATCTAGGTTATGCGTCTTATTTCCACATGATTAACTAACTCGTGTCTCTCAGACTGCTCCTTCCAGCTCGGCCCGTGCCTACCCATAAGGCCTTGTGTCAGTCGGGAAAAGGCGGTGGGGGGGGGGGTCGGCGTTCTGCGGCGGGAGGAACGCTTGATTTATGCCGGCTGAATATGTAACGAGAAGTTGTAAATTCAGCAGCCGGGGCTACACGCATCACTATTCCGTACTGTCGTAATTTAGGTGCCACCCGCATATCTGGGATGCTAATTGGTTAAATTACCGGGTTAGTTCTGGAGATTTATAACCAGCTAACGAGAGTGGTGGTGGCGGCGGGGGCAAAAAGGGGGGGGGGGGGGGGATGTGGAAAAGCAAAGCCGGGTTGGGGGGTGGAAAAGACGAGCTGAATAAAAATACTACAGGGTGACGAGACCCGGGGGGGGGGGGGGGGTGTGTGGGGGGGACAAAGGGGTTTTGTTGCCTTTTGCAAATGATTTTTGCTGGTTTTGAATCCAGAATCCAGCCTGGAAACGGCAGTAACGCGTTAAAAACGTTGAGTTCGACACAAATAACTCCGTTGTTTTACGTGTCCGGGCCAGAAACCACCGTTAATTACGCAGTAATAGCCGTGTTTGCTGCGCTGCTCTTAAACACCCCTGGTCGGAATATGTTTTCGGTTTTTCGGGCGGCGGTTGCGGCCCGACAGCACGCCGGACGGGGTCAAAGGCTAGTTTCGATTTCCTCCCCTCCTTGTATCCCATCAAGCTAAACAAAGCATGTAATTCCGTCCCCCAACTTGTGTAATTACATTATAATTACATATTTTTTTCAAATTACTCCCAAAGGATCACTAATCTCACCTTCACATGTTTGATTTACAACTTACCTTTTTTCCCTTTTTTTAAGCATTAGAATGTGCCGTTTTGTCAAATTTCCTGATGATATTGTTTTACCATTACTTTTTTTGAAATGACCCTTAAATTGTCGTGATTATTACACAGTAATTTATTTGTAATTGAAGGTAAATTTCCGGAATTTCCAAAAAAAAAAAAAAAAAAAAGAATGATGAAAATATCGAATAACTCAAATATTTCAAATTTTCACCAGTCAGAGGGGAAAATCCTCTTTCCCACCACAGCCGCTGACATTTATATCCAGACTTGTTTTTACAAAAATAATATTATAAGACATAAAGATATAGGGTGTAAAATACAACCTCACCATCCCTGAATGTGTGTGTGTGTGTGTGTGTGTGTGGGGGGGGGGACGTTTGTTTTGCAGCATTGATGGTTATTACCCATGCAAATGAACCTATGCACACTTGAACCACACCGTGCATATATGGTTCCTTCCCCCTGGGCTCCTTACACACACACACACACACACACACACACACACCCAACACCCCCCATCTGTCTACACTCAGTGCCAGCCGGCAATTAGTTGTTGTAAAGTCAGTGTAGTGAGGAGTCACTGTGTTTATATTGCTGTCTAGTCAAATACTGTGTGAGTGTGTGTGTGTGTGTGTGTTTGAGTGTGTGTGGTGTTGGGGGGGGGGGAGTTGTGAACAGCCTGTGTTTTTTCTGTCAAGTTTGCTGCTGTTATGCAACACACTTCAGGGGTTGAGGTTAAATCTCAGGAGAAATAGCCGGACGGTCCGAGACCAGACAAATCAGTTCCTTGGACGGTCAGCCGCTCATGGATGGAAATAATCATTTAAATATGATTTTTTTTTTTCTTTTTTGAAAGATAGTGTGGGGGGGGTCCAACCTTCTGCCCCGTTCAAACACTCAGAGCTGAAGAATAAACAATTAGCTGCGATCAGGACCATCAGAGGCTTCAGAAAAATGTAACGGGAAGGAAAAACATTTTTTTATTTTTTCAAGCTCCACCAAGGAGGCTGTGTTCGCCGCGCCGTTTTTGTTTGTTTTTCTGTCAGCGCGTGTGTGTGTGTGTGTGTGTATGTGTTAGTGTGCGCGTGCATGCAAGCAAGTGTTTTCCCAGCATTAATCGCACTTCTGGCTCATTTTCCACCGATTTCCCGCAGATTTTCAGGTGATTTGTTGCAGGTCATTTATTTCAGACTTCATGTGAGACTTTGCTGATTCAGAAAAGGGGTGTGTGTTTGTATGAGTGCGTGAGTGTAGGCGTGTGTGTGTGTGTGTGTGTGTGTGTGTGCAGGGTTCTTCCTAATTTACTCTTGACATTTTCTTGGGATGAGAAAAAAAGCCCCATGTAAATCTGCCCGCAAACAGAATTATAAATGAAGCCAAGAAACAAAATGAATAGATAAATAAACAGGAAAACAGGGGTTGTGAGCAGGCAATGAGCCTTGACTGGGATGAGTGGAGAGGTAGAGGAGAGTTTAGAACACACACACACACTCGCACACACACACACATATGCCTGCGCGTGCACGAACACACACACAAAACAAACAGCCAGCTTAATCAGAGCTGGAAAGGGAACAAAGAGTTTGTATTTACTGTATGTTCAGGTGACAATACATGACAAACAGAAATAGACTGGGTGGTGGTCTGGTCTTTTTCAATGTGTGTGTGTGTGTGTGTGTGTGTGTGTGTTCCACGTACAGTATTTGTGCTTCAGCTCGTGTGTGGTAACACCCTGGGCAGCTCAACCCTGTAGATGAGATTTCCATCTGAAACAGGAAGTGGCAGCGATCCACTTCCTGTGCAGCGACTCTGCGGACACTGTTTCATCTCTCTCTCTCTCTCTCTCTCTCTCTCACACACACACACACACAAAGACATCAGAGACAAAAGGTTTATATGCATATTCGCGTGGAGGTTGATTTATATCTAACACCCGTGCGGTCCATGTCCGTGTGTAAACAGTGTGTATAAATGCAACATGATGTTTCCTGACTTCCAAGACACCCGGACAATAGGAGGCAGCTTCAGACTGATGTTTGTACTTTTTTGCTGTCTGACCTCTTCGGCTTCCTCCTCCTCTCCTCTTCCACTCGCCGCCTTGAGGGGCGCGAGAGGCGATCGGACGGCGGTCGGCGCTTTTCTGCCTTCTACCCCCTCTCTAGTTAAAGTTTGAGTCTCCAACATCAGAGCGAGCTAAACAAACGCGCAAGTATGGAGGGGGCCGGTGTTTACGACAGGCGCGGTGTGCACGACAGGCGCGGTGTGCACGACAGGCCCGGCCTGGCGGCCCAGAACTGTGGTTGTTGGTTTTCATAATTAGTTCAGGAAGCCCCGACAATCGTCTGTCAGTAAAGAGAGGCGCTATCAATCTCTGCCTGACAATAGCAGGAAAGACAAAACACACACACGTACACACGCACAGCATGCCATTCAGGCCATTCCACCCAGGTGTGTGGACACACACACACACACACACACACACACGCAATCACAAAGATTCACACATACGGAGGCTGTGCTTCTGTGTGTTTGACAATATCAAGTTGAACTTATGTTTCTTGTACTTAAGTTTATGAGCATTGAGTATTCTGATTATTAAGATACAAATAAAAATCTAAATAAAACAAATAACCCCCCCCTAATGAACCAATCACACACGCAATCATTTAACCCGCCTGGTGCTGGCGGATCAGTAACGAATTTTGATTTGGGAAGGGACCCGGATTCCCTTGGTTGTTTTCAGCATTCGTGGTTTGTTTTTGCAATGATATAAATAAAATAAATGATAAGATATATTTTTGAAAAACAATTATATATACATTCATATTAATAATAACAAAAATAGCATTAAAATGAAAAATAATTAAGAAATAAATTGATAAACTATACACGCACAAACACACACACATATATATATATTTATGTGTACATATTGATATTTATATACACACAAGGCATGAAGGTCTCAGGTTTGATTCTGACAAGGGGCTTTTCTGTGTGGAGTTTACATTTTCTTCCCTATTTCTACGTGGGGTTTCTCTAGTTTCTTCCCACTCCCCAAAAACTTCACCCTTCAACCCTAAAGTGTCCGGGGATTGGTCCAGGGTGAACCTTGACCTCTCACCCAGTGCGCGTAGGACAAGCAGCATAGATGATGGATGGATGAATGAATGAATGAATGAATGAACATCCTTGTCAATGCGTGAGTGAGGATGCGGCACTGCGATGCGTCTGCGCATCTATTTGTGTGCTTTCCACTCTTCTTTTGCCCTTTTGCGTGAACAACAGCCTTGAAGTTAATCCAAGCTAAGGAGACAAAAATAAAAAGGGAAATTACAGTTACGATGCTGGCTAACTAACGTGCTAACCCCGGTTGCACAGGGCTCGTGTAAAATTCACCTTCACCCCAACTTGATAGACATTTTTTAAATCAAAATCCTAGACTGAGACATCGGGCCGAGGCGGGTAAGGGAAACGTCGAGCGTTTTTTAAAGAGTAGCCCGTCCTTGGCCCCGTCTCCGGGGCCGGGCTCCTCGGTTTGTTCACGTAATTGCAAATGTGTTTTTTAGGAACTGTTTTACGCCCTCCCAGCCTCCCCGCTGTGTTTATGGCCCCGGGAGGAGCGAGGAGGATGCCGAGTTCCCTTTCACGTTATCCCTCCCTCTCCCGCACTGTTCCTCCCCTGTTACGCTTCTTCTTATTTTCGATCCCGCGGCTGTTATTTACCCCGATCTCATTCCCCTCCCCGTCCCCCAAACCCCCCTTTACTCTTCATCTCTGCTCGGGCCTCTCCTCCTTTTCCGCTGCGCCAATTTCGCCTCCGTCTCCTCTCACATCGACGTTCTCTTGTGTTCCGTCTTCATCTCCGCGGGGAGATCGGCGTCCTCCAGCTTCTCCCCGACGCAGACGGGAGGAGGAGGAGAACGACGACAAGGAAGGAAGGAAGGAAGGAAGGAAGGAAGGAAGGAAGGAAGGAAGAAGCGCTTCCTTTGCAAGACAGCTCCGAGCTCCCCTCCTCCTCCTCCGCCTCCTCCCACTCCCTCGCATTAATTCGCCAGCATATTAAATATTTCTTTATAGAAATAAAATATAGAAAATATAGGAGAAGAAGTGAGTTTTCTCCGCCGCCGCTCGCCAGCCAGCTCTTCGGCCCTTTCCGTGCACCTCACCCCCGTCACCCCAGCGCGCAACGGGAAGTGCTTTTTTTATGGACTCGCCAGAATTCTAAATGCTCGGCCGTGTTTACGGCTTCTCGGGCGCTTCCAGGAAGAAGGAGGGGGAACGTATGTTTTATTGGCCTAATTGGGAAAGAACGGTTTCCCTGCTGCATTAGCACTATTTTCCTCTCATCAACGGCCTCGGCTGTCGAGGCAGTCAAAGGTGCCCTCGCTGTGCCATTCTTTTTTTTTTTTTTTTTTTGCTGAGAATGAAGAAAGGGCTCCTGTATATGTGTGTGTGTGTGTGTGTCAGGGCAAAAGGAGGACGTGAATGCATGTGCGCATTTATGCAAAAAACAAGTGAGAAAATTCCCGCCGCCAAATGTGAGGTAAATGGGAGCGTGGTTGCACTCAGATGGCTAAGAGTGCAAGTGTGTGTTTATGTGTGTGTTAGTGTGTGTGTGTGTGTGTGTGTGTTTTGCAAGCAGGCACTGCGTCCTGGTACTTGACTGTGAAGCTGCTCCTTTCATTAGTCAAGAGGAGAGACGATCCTGGATCCTCCTTTGAGTCTGACAACACAGAGCGATCTTGTAATGTGTTTTATCTCTTTTTTTTTTTTTTTTCCATCCCTCCCTCCCCATCCCTCCCCGCCTCCCACCACTCCATCCCTCCCAATCCTTTTAATTCCCCTCCCCTCCCTCTCGGGCGCGTGTTGTGCTCCTCCGCTCCCCCAGCATCTGAGGTGGAGACTAAACAGCCGAGTTATTTATTGTGATATTTTTGCGGCCGCCTGGTTTAAATAACAGTTTGGTCTCCCTGCAGTCCCACGTCTCATCTCTTTGCCTTTATTCTCTTTTTCTCCTTCTATCTTGCTTTTTCTCCCCTCCTCCCTCTTCCACACACACACACACACACACACATGCAGGCCTCCTCCCATCATGCTCTGGATAATGGTACATTGTTAATGGGTTGTCTATTGTTTGTGTTGTGTTCTTGGCTAAGCAGAAGGAGGGGGGGAATAGTTTTCAGATGACAAACATGTGAGGCCGCTGCCAGCCGTTCTGATCCGAGGGGCTGGAGCTCGTTATTCCGAGCCGTCTGAAGTCCACTTACCCTCAGTCGGCTTGGTGGTGGTGGTGGGTGGGGGACGCGGAGCACACAACAGTGTCACGGCCACATTGGTACGCCACATCTTACTGTCTTTATGCGACGCTATCGAGGCCCCCCCCCCCCCGGAGTTTAAAAAAGAAGAAAACGAAACGCTCTGGCAAAGAAAAAAAAGGCGGGCAAAAAGGGGAGCGTTCGCAACCTGCGGTTCGGTCAGATGTCACAAAGTAGTGAGAAAAGAAAAAAAAAAAAAAACAGTTGGCTCTCCTCCAATCGCTCTCCAGCACCATGCCTGAAAATCAGCCTTCTGGTGTAAACGTGCAGAAAGACGGACAGAGGAGTAATAATGGTAATATTTATTCGTTGTTTATCTTTACCACTTATCCTGCACTCAGGGTTGCTGGAAGGGGCGGAGCCTATTCCAGCTGTCATAGAGCGAGAGGCGGGGTTTGCCCTGCGTCCATCACAGATAGAGACACACAAACACACACTCACTCATTCATGTGTCATATAGGACGGTGGTTCCCAACTTTTTTTGCAACAGGAACCACTTTTGTGCATGAAAATGTTAGAGTCGGGGGGCGTTCGAATAATAATAATAAAAACAAAAACTTTTGTCAGTTGACAATATTTGATCTAAGTACAACAATTACACTTTATATTAAGCAATTACAATCATTTTCCACTGTAATATCAGTTCACTGTAATGCAGTCTGCGAAGCTTCTGCAGCGTTTGCTCATTTCCTCACGAAAAAAAGGTCTCCGGTGACTTTTGTTTTTGCCTTACTTTTTTTTCAAGGGCAGGCTTGTGATAGCTGATGTGTGAAATGGTGCGACAGCGTGAAGTGCGGGAGTAAGGTGAAAGCAGAAAAATGATTTCAAAATAAGATCCAGAAGGTCTAATGAAAAAACTACAAGATGTACCAAGAAAGATGTTCTTTGCGGAGACATACAACTAGTTACCCTCTCATTCATTCCCATGTCTCGGCAATTGAGGGTCACCGGTGAACTTGCCGGACGGCGGAAAGAAACCGGAGGACCCATGTCGGAATCGGGGACAATAACAGCTATTTTAATGATTTTATAATAATGGCACACACGTCTCCTTGATTATAGAAAAACAGGCGTCAGCTGTTTAATCCCCCAGTGATCAGCTGTTAGTCGGTGATGATGTGCCACCGTGAAGATCAAGCGATGAATTATGAAGTATATCCCATATTTAGCTCCCGCAAATGTGAAGATATCTGAAGATCTGGGTTGTTTGTTCTACACTAATTAGAGCTTTATCCAGAACTAATGATGACGTGTAGACGTCTGCGTTCACCTAAAGCCGGCTTTTGCCATTCATTTTTTCCAAGGATGCCATAGATATGTCTGATGCTTTAAAGTTAGAAACACTTTATTCTATAAGCGGGACGGAAGACACTGAAAAAAGTGGAAAAGTTGATAAACAGTTAATTACATAGTACTTATATATAAATCTTATTTTGGACCCCAAAGCAAATAGCAAGTGACATTAATCTCTGAATCTTGTAACTTGTGTTTCACTCTCAACATCTACTTGCGATGATCAGATGGGACTGAGATTAAAAAATATATGACATTATACCGATTGTGAGACACACTGTAGCTGTATATCACATACACACAGCCACACCCAAATAACCCGATCACACACACACACACACACACACACAAATCTTTTCTATATCTGTGCATATACACACAAATTCACAATAACATACGTGCAGGGGCACATACATATAGACTCACACGCACACACACACACACACACGTGGTTTATGGAAGCAGCTCCATGGTGGATGTGATGGAGGTTGTGAAGCTGCATTTTAATGGATGATTATATTTTATGTTTTCTCTACAATGACCCGCCGCGGCACACCAATATTAATCCCCTCCCATCCCATCCTTCATGCACACTCACATACATATATTGCCACGGCGACGACAACCGCAACGACGCCGGCCGCCTTCCCGGGTAATATCCAGCCTCCGCGTGCCCCTCACCCCGCGGCGTGCTCGCCTTCCCCTCCCCTCCACCTCCAGCCTCAGCCCGAGGTGACATCAGGTGCTCTCCTCTCTCTTCGGGGGCCGACAGGAGCGTGACTTAACATCTCGCCTTTATGGTGAAGGACATTCTCCTCTCTATTACCTCCTGATGGAAAGGTCAACCGGCATGAATGGAAAAGGTTAGGAACACTCATAATGTAAAACACATCCTCTTCTCTCCTCTCTCCTCTCCTCTCCTCATCCCTTTGTCAGCACTCTCGGGTCTTCGCCTCCCCCTAAATGCGACCGAGAAGACAGACTGACGGGCCTCTGTCAAAATCACGTCCCGTCGGAGCGACGGGGAAGGAAGTGCGAGAAAGGAGCGAGAGATACCGCTCTTCTATCAGTGCTGAGCGGCGGAGCAGGACAAAGGGGAAATTATTTTGAATTCTGAGGACCATTAGCATTACTATAGATGCATTAAATACTAGATAGCGGGAGCGGGGAGGAGATTTGCATGGAGGGGAGAGAGAGGGGAAAGTGTGATCTCTGAGCGGTTGTATCGTGGAAACTCGACTTACCGGCTATTATGTGAATACGCAGGGTGTGCGCAAATCATCGCCGCGGCCGACGTCCGCCAACGGTCACGCCCACCGAGCGGCGGATAGAGGAGTTTCAACATTAGGCTTCAATTAAGTAGAAGCAGCGGTGTTGTTTCCAGGGGGTTTCCACACCTGCCCCCCCTTGTTGTTGCCACGGAGATTCCCAGATCGAAACCCGACAGTCGGAGGATGTGAGAATCTCGACCCGATGCGACCCGAGAGAGGAACTACTTCAGCGCGCCGAATCAAAGCAGCCTCTCGATGAACTCCTATTAGGTTTTCGGGTAGCATTTCTCCGAAGGATGATGTTAGGAAGTCTCCCAAAAAGAAAAAAAAAAAAGTCACATGCCTCTCATCTGTCAATCAAACCGTCGTTTCTGCGCAAAGCATTGTGGGGGATGCAAACAACAAAATCGTCAACCAAGTAATAAACATCACTGAGGTGAAAGTCGGAGGTAATCATAAAACCTCGCAGCAGAAGGAGGAGGTCTCTTGTTAAAAAAAAGAAGAAAAGAAAAAAAAAATAAAAACATCAACTTTGCTGCCATTAATATGGATTGTTCAAACATTTTTAGATGGTCGGGAATTCTGAAAACTATTACAGGAAGTCGGGGCAGGCTACAGTCACCCGCTGAAACAATAGAAGAAGAAAAACACTCGGGGAGAAGTCAGAATTAGCTAACAAAGGCGGCCCAGTGGTTGCGGCGCTGGGCCGGCTGAAGCTCGCTTCCTGGCAGCTTGAAAAAAGACACGCCGGCGTCAGAGGACAGGGCTGCGGTCGCCTCGGTGCAGCATCTGCTCCTGATGCCGTGAGTTTAACTGGAGAGTAGAAAGTGATTTACGCCGGGCAAGTTCAAGCAATCGAATTGGAATTGAAGTCAGATTTAGAAAAGAAAAAAAAAAGCGAATCGCTCAGAAGAAGGCCCGGACCAGCTGGGAGTAGTAACGTAGTAACACCAACAGCGTAGCGGTAACCCAACCGAGCTGTTTTTGTTCTTTGTCCCTCCATTGGAATTAAAAAGTCGAGGTCGATCTTTTATCGCACGCCTACGTCGGTCCTTCATCCCCGTCAACGGGGCGATGAAAGTCAGGGTTTAAAGAGAAACGACTCGCACAGGTGATCCGCCGCGTCGTTCAAAGATAATAGCGAGGTAAAAAAAAGATGAAAATGTCGCCTGGATCCAATCACTAGCGACAACAGGGTTGGGATGCTCCGTTGGCGGCCTGGCGTTCCTCAACAGTCCCACGTGAAGCTAAGCTAAGGCTAACACACATCAGATATACGCAACTACTTGCTTTATACGGCTGCGCGGCATAAACGGCCTACAAACTCTTATTATGACGGGGAGCCAGCCGTGTGTTTTCTCTCTCGTTGCAAAACAGTAACTTCTGCAAACTCGAGCGCCGTTTTGTTTATTTTGCTTTTGTCTTTTTTTTTTTTTTTTCTCTCTTGGCCGTGTCAATTTTTTTTTTTCTTTTTAAAACGCGTCGTGGCAAAGAACACCCAGCGCGCAAAGCGTGAACACATGGAGGAGCCGACCCAGGCTCTTGTTTATTTCTCTGGTGGCGAAATCGGGAACATATTGTCAGAGGGTTGGGGGTTCGTGAAGGGGGGAGGGGGAGGGGGGGTACGATGCCGTACCGCATGTGCGTGTCCGCGGGCCGCGGCTTTTTGCCCGGGGTCGCTCTCGAGTCCGGATGCTTTTTTTTATTCAAGGACACAATTGTTTGTTTTACCCCGGAGTTCCCCCATGACAACCGAGAAGTTTTTCAACCCGCTCCAAATGAAGGGGTGCGGGGGAGGCGGGAGGTGAGAGCCTCTATGATTTATACGGGCGTTTGATCAAATCACCCGGCGATGTTGTGACTTGGCAGCACGTTTAGAGCAGCAGTGACATCCCTCCTCAGTCGGACCCCGCGTTCCCCGGCCGGGACCGGGAGGGCGAGGAGCCATTACCAATAAATTCCACAAATAATTGTACTTTTTTTTTTTTCTAAATATTTGAAGACGTCCTTGGCGCGGCGTCCAAACTCTGACTCACATATGATGTTGATTAACAGCGACCCATCAGCTAACAGTAAAATACTTCCTCACACCCTAATGTTGATTTAAATGTAATATCCATCCCCGCCCGTCACCAGCACGGATTGGGTGGTAAACATGGATCCTGTGTGGGGTTCAGAAACACGCCCCCGTCAGATCAACGGTCGCTCGCACTTTATCATGACCCGTGAGTCGACTTGAAACTTCTTTTTGCGCTGAAACCTTATAAAGTCGTCTATCTGGGTGGTCGCGCCTTAAGAGAGCGATCAGATGGGTTTGCACACAAGATCTTTTGACTTGTATTCATTCGTTGATTCATTCATTATCTAGACCCCTGCATTCGGGATCACATGGGGGGTCATCGAGTCTATCCCAGTCGTCATTGGGCGAGATGCAGGGTTTAACATGGGCCGGTCACATATAGAGACAAACAACTGTTCACTCTCTCATTTTCATGCCAGATAGACATAAACCCTTTCATTCACATGCCAAATAGAGGCATAAAACAGTCACTCTCTCATTCAAACCTTATCTAGAGTAAAAAGAAAACATTCGCTCTCTCCACTTTTCATATAGAGGAAAACAATTCACTCTCATTTTCATGCCATATATATACACGGTGACACTATACAACAATCACCCGCCATATAGACAAACAACATTTTCACACGTTGGCAACTTAGGGTCTCCGATGTGTTTTGGGATGGTGGGAAGAAACCAGTGAAGACAAAGGGAGGACATGCAAACTTCACACCCGGTTAGAATCAAACCAAGGACCTGCTAGGTGTGAGGCGGCGGCGGCGCTAACCACTGCGCCACCATGACCTGGTATTTGTCTTTTAGCTGAAACGGATTTTGCTCAAAAGAATAGAAATGTTGCTCAACCGGGTGACGATCGACTGTTAGCCCGGGGTGTCAAGAGGCCACCGGCGCCGTGCAAGGGAGGAACAATTGGAGAATTAAATATCAGGGAAAGCGTTGTGCAGTGTTCAAGATTTTTAAAAATGTGCAATTTCACATTTCGCAATGGAGCAGAGGCGCTTTGTTTACCTTTTGGGCTCGATTCAACCCTCCTTCGAATGCTGAAATAACACCCTCCCTTTGCAGGACGGAGACTTTATGGCTCGTGATAATTTGCACTCTAAGTGTGATCTGTCATTTTTATAGGGCGCGGAGATTTTATTGCTCCGATAAAAAAAAAAATAGAAAGTTTGACAACATTTAGCGAAACATGTCTTGTTTACGTCTCAAGCAGAAGTATTTCTCCTTATTCTGTATGAGACCCCACTATTGTCTGTGTCTTAGCTGTTAGCTTTGATTTAATAAAGTGTGTGTGTGTGTGTAAGTGTGTGTGTGTGTGTGTGTGTGTGTGTGTGTGTGTGTGTGTGTGTGTGTGTGTGACCGTGTATGCGTGTGTGCGCGCAAATCAATAGTGATATATAATTCACTGCATCCCAAGCCCACCACTCTTTATACCCCCACATACTGCCTATTTAATATTGCATGAGGACACACACACAAACAGAGCTGGGGGTAGGGGGACAGAATTTGTGTGTGTGTGTGAGAGAGAAAGAGAGTGTGTGTGTGTGTGTGTGTGTGTGTCCTCCCGCGGGATCGTAAAAGAAGGTCTTTTACGCCCCTCTAACCTCTCTGCTTACGTGATCTGAGTGCAGTTTTCCCGTTTCCAGTGCACTTCTTTCTCTCCCCCGTCAATTTTGCCATCTTTCTCTTCATTCTCCCATCATTGTTTTATCCCCCTCTTCCTCATATCTGTGTGTGCGTGTGTGTCCCCCCCCACTGTCTTGCTCCATATTGTTTTGAACCTCACCCTTGGGGTCTTCACATTCACTCTTTTTTTCCCCGTGTGAATAAATAAGAATTCATCTTCCCATTTAAATTGCTTCAGGGTTTCTGAGACACACACACACACACACACACATGCATACTCTTCTCAGTTATGTTTATCAATCATTAGACTCGGGGGTCACCCGGCAGGGTCGTGTCTCTCTCTCTCTTTCTCTGTCCACCGCGCTCCATCCTGATTGGTTGTTGACTTAGCGGGCCGCTCAGCATGCCTGTTAGCCTAGCTGCGCTTTTACCCTCACCTTGCCTCCAGTGTGTGTTTGTGTACGCTGAATTATTTAACAGCCGCCGCATCGGAGTGTGTGCTTCCATACGTTCGTGCGTGCACATGCACGTGCACGTGTGCCTGAGTGTGTACATGTGTGTGTGTGTGTGTACAGAACAATCTCCAGTCTCAAGTGCCCCCTGTCCTCCTCCCCCTATTTGTTAGCTTAGAGTTTCATCAGGGCTCCGAGTGGGTTTTACTCTCATTCACACTCTTATGAAGATCCACGCCGCACAAATTGGCGCGCAAATGCCGTCTCTCTCTCTCTCTCTCTCTCTCTCTCTCTCTCTCTCTGCGTTCCCTCTGCATTCATATTTCATCGCCTCCCTATGAGTTGCTTCATTGTGTTTTATTGCAACATGAAAGAGGCGCTCCATAAACACGTTAATAGCTTTGATCACGTAATGAGCCGAACAAATAGGAAACAACAGAGAGATTAAACAGGGGAGGATTAAAAAAAAAAAAAAAAATGATATGCACGCCGCCTGCGCCGTCTGGGTTCGTCTGAGCAGGAGCTAATTAGGGCTTTGCACTGCCATTCTCTTGCACCCGGAATAACAGGAAGTAGTGGTGGAAATAATCAGGAGTCACACACTTGAATGGTGACACTCCCACCCGTCCACGAAGATATTTATCATCCCCTTCGCAGGGAGTGCGGGGGGGGGGGGGACTGTTAATTGAACAAAGGCTCTAATTAAATTGAGCCGTGTGTGTGTGTTTTTTTATTTATTGTGTGTGTGTCTCTGTGTGCATGTATCTATGTGTAATTATTAATTTATCTTTGTGGAATTAATTCATCACAGCGATAAGAAGAGAAAGCTGTTGGCATCTGTGGATTTGCATTCAACAATCTTTCTCAGATTAACAACAGTCTCTATTCTTTCTGGTAGAAAAATACAGAAATCGGTCGCACGCAGGATGAAAATCACCTCTTGCAGTCCCGGGGTAGCCAAAGTTGTATGCTCCGACACTTTGGCAAGCAAAGGGAGGGGAAGGGAAGGGAAGCACAGCAGAACTGCATTCGTCTCTTGAACCTGGTGGCGGAGAAGAAGCACCAGTCTGACGGCAACTGACTGAAAAGTGAAGATGGTACAATTTGTTCCACACGTTTCCATCAATCTTCAGTTTTTAGCTGGGTGGTTAGGGTGTCCGCCTCACAGCAAGAAGGTCTCTGGTTCAATTCCTATAGGAAGGGAGTCTTCATGTACTTCCTATGCCTTCCCATTCCTCATACAGTCCAAAAACATGCAGGATGTTCATTGGGGACCCTACACTCACAGTGTCGAGATGAGTGAATGAGAGTAAATGGATTTATTCCTCTATATGATGAGCGAATGAAAACATGAACTCTTCTATGTCTTTATATGATGAGTGAGTGAAGGAAAGAGTGCATGGTTGTACGTCTGTATCAGTGCATTTCACACCTAGGCCTTCAGTAGTGCTCCCTTTATCAATCCACCCCTCAACTGTTTTATGGCTATAAAAACCATCTTATTATGCAGACATGCAGTATAAAGTGCCGTTACATTGCAGAGATAACTCATGTAGCCACAATAAATGCTGTTGCCGAAGAAACAAACCTCATCAATTTCTTCTCTTCCGTCAACCATCATGGGTTGACAAATTAGCTATTATATCAACACAACTATATTTGTGTTTGTGCAGCTTAGCTTGCTCCAGATTCAGCCTGCTAGCTCTGGCTAGCACACTCTGACTATCAAATCAAAGGGATAGTCATACCCTTCTAGAAGGCCTTGGTGTTGCAACTCAAAATCTGATTGTTGAGGCAGAAGTTGTATCAACATTTATTTTTTGCCAGAGCTCCTATAAATCTGATTCAGCAGGTCTCTGGGCAGATTTGACGCTTTGACGCTTTGACGCTGTCTTGCAACAAACAATCGCTGAAATGTGAGTGGCTAAATGCTTTAATATGAAAATTAATGTCTTGAAGCCGTACAGCCAAGGAAAAAGCTATGAAAAGAAGTGGACAGACCATTCGGAATTATTATTACATGGACACAATATAATTTAAAGCAGTCTATGATTCAGATATTTTTTAGGCCAGCAAAGAAGGCCTTGAAGGCCCTGACAGCCCACCGCGTCATAAAGACTCTTTATGTTGTGTTAATGAGAGGGTGAATGGTTCTACGTCTCTATATGACGTGTGAATGTTTATGTGTGGCCTTGTGATCTGCTATGCGATTGGTCCAGGCTGAACTCCACCTCTCGCCCAATGACAGCTGGGATCGGCCCCAGCCCCTGCCGCCCTGAGTGAAGGGTTTGACTTAGCTGTCAATCAACGATAGCGTAGTAACACTTGTCACTACAAATTGTGCCTCCCTAATTGTACATCATCACTGTGATTCAATTGGCGGATCATTTACGAGACGGATATTTGAAAACTTCACACTGGATTTGATAATGAATGAATGAATGAATGAATGAATGAATGAATGAAGTGGCATTACACATATTGAAACAAACTGACTAGAGGCACATTTAAGGCTGCTTTGGAGAATTTTTTCTGTGTTTTCACACTCACACACACACACTCACACACACACACATATGCAAAGCCTTCTTGTAGTTCAAAATGCACAATACTCTCGCACTTGCTCAGAATTCCTGACCAAAAATCTAAAATCGCACTTAAACCAGACGTGGGGATGAAATTCCGTCCGGGACCTTTTAGACTTCGGTCCCAGCTCCTCCGGACAACACCTGAGCCGCCGTTTACCTGCAGCCGCAGATGCACAAGGCAAAGAGGTCAAAGGATCAATCGGGCGGTTGACTGAAGGGGGATGTAAGGACAAATTATGACTGAGCTAGATGAAGGCGGGATGGGTTTCTATTTCCATCGGCTCCGACGAGCGGAGCTCCTTGTTTTGGAGCCGCCGCCTCTTTTCTTCTCCTTCCCTTTTATTCTTTTTTTGTTGTGTATTTGTTGTTTGTCTCCCGCGTTCTTTCCCCTCTCTGTTCTCGACGCACGAGGTGTTGTGAGTTGTTTTGTCTGGTTAATTACCTGCACCGCAGTCGGGAGGCGAGCGTTTGACAGTTGCAGGCGTGTGCGCGAACGCACGCATGTGTGTGTGTGTGGGCATGTGTGCGTATTTGTGCGTGCGTACGTGCGCAGGAGGTGTTAAGTCTCACTATATTGCAAGACCTTGCTTAAGTGACAGCGTGTAGACATGATGGCTTCCTGTCTTTTAAGCTAGCAGACAACTTTGCTGTCACTCTCACACACACATGCAAATAAACACACACACACACACACATACACACACACACACACACACACACACACTGAGGAGTCTCCCATTCCTCGCTGTCTCCCTCCGTGGAGGTGGTATCTCTTTGATCACGGCAGCGACACTGATTAAAAGGAATGATGCCTGTCGTGAAGGCGGCTGTATTTAGAAGACTAAAGGGGAACAAGGTAGCATGTTTTTCTTTTTCTATTTTTTTCTTGCTCTCTCACACTCACCCCATCCCATCCTCCTCCCATCCCCTCCTCCTCTTCTTCCTCTTCTTTTTGCACCCACTTACTTTCACTTACCAAGTACTGTCAGGTTAGCAGTGTTTGCAGCACGGCTCAGTGGTTCCATTGTCCATGACGTGTGTATGTACATGCATGTATGCATACGTGTGTGTGTGTGTGAGTGTGTGTGAGTGTGTGCACGCTAAGCAATATGCCAGATCAGGGAGTTTCGAACAGGACAGCGGAACCTGTCTCTCCCCCGCCCTTCATCTCCCTTTAACAAGTTCATTTATTCAAGTGTGTGAACACACACCTCGGATGGGTGGCAGCAGGATAGACTGTCGGCGGATGAAAGAGAGTTCCTGAGCTGTCGTGAAATAATCTGTCAGCGTGACACGCACGCACCCACACACACATGCACGGGACCACGTGCGCACGAATCAAGAGTCGGTGGGAAAAAAAAAAAAAAAAAGATGGAGGTGCTTTGTTGTCAGATTTATGGATTTGAGATATTAAAAATGTAAAAGGCAGAAGATAATACGCATTAATTATTCATCGACGACACGTTAATTGGCTCTTGAATATTCAAAACAAAACAACCGCCATGAATATTCAGGCGGCGTAAAGGGGAGAATTAGAGAGCGAAAAGAGGAACCGCGCTCCCCTAATGAGAGGGGAGGAAGACGGAAGGGAGGAAAAGAGGGGACAGGGGCGAGAGAGGGGATGAGTGGAAGGGGAAACCGGTGGAGAGTCCTGGGGTGGGCGGGTGGTGGTGGTGGGTCTTTTGTGTTTCCGCCATGATGGATGGCGGCGTCGATTAAACGAGCGAAATTAGAAGCTGTTTTTTTATTTTTTTTTTCCCCCTGCAACTCTGTTGAAATATTATTAACACACGGCAACTTTGGTGGAACATATGATTCAGACGCACATAATGACCTTGGGTAATGATTGGGTGGAGGGGGGGGGGGGGGGGGGGGTTGGGGAGGGGGCCCGAAAAGCTGTGCTCGTTTACGCCCCGTCATTAAAACGCGGGCTTCTTCTCCGCTGGACTTTAAAAAAAAAAAAAAAAAAAAACGCAGCCTCTCCCGCCTAATGGCTTTAATTAGCCGGGCCCGTGTCCAGTGGTGTAATTAGCTAATAACTGCAAACACGGATGCGGATAATCACTGGGAGGAGGCGCTAGTGTGCGAGCGGCCCACGGCGACAGCGCCGTTTGGACGAGACAGGTGCGGCTGAAAACCACCGCTTGCTGAAAAATCCAATAGTTAAAATAAACGAATTAATTAATGACTAATTAATCGATCGGTTAATTAATTAATTAATTCAAAGAAACTGAATTTCTCACAAATGATGTGTATCGGGAAGTACGAGTCAATCTCGTCGTCGCTCGTCTTTCCTCTACGTGCGCGCCCCCCCCCCGATACCCCCAAAGGTAGCGCGCGTGTGTGTGTTTTAATATCATTAAAAGAACATTACATCATTTCAGCTTAATCTCTCATTACACTTGAAAAAGAACGGCTTATCTGAAGAGCTTTCTCATCTTCTGTGTCTCCTCTCTCTCTCTCTCTCTCTCTCTCTTCATCTTCTTCTCTCCTCCTCCTCCTTCTCCTCCGCTTAATTGGTGCCCCCATCAACCCGTTAATCAAATTACTTCTGAACCAAAATTGACAGTTTTCATTAATTATAAAGGATTATTCTAATTGCGATTCAAATTTATTCATTTACAACAGACGGCGCTCAGTAGAATTTCAGTGAATTAGCATATTAAATGGAGTGGCTGCTACATTAGTTATGCTAATGCATGCATATTTCCTTATTTGGGCCGGGCGAGCCATATGCGTGCCACGCGGGCATTCCACGTCTGTGTGTGTGTTTGTGTGTGTGTGTGTGTGGGTGTGTGTACACGCACAGGTGAGGAACCTCGATAGCGTTTAATTTGTTTGACAAACGTGGTGGAAGTTATACTATCCACCCTTCCTTTTACCCCGCGTTCCCGCCCCCCTCAGCCTGACGGATGAAGCCAATTGTAAATTGCATCTGAATCTCCTCTCTAATGACCCCGAAGGCCTGGTCAGCTCCGTAAAAAAAAATGACCCTGATTTATTAACATTATCATTACTAATATTTTTCCTGAATGTATTTACTCAAACTTGATTTTTCCAATCCCCTCTTATGTTGTTAAATTATGGGTCCTGTTGATCAGGTCTGAGATCCACAGCTTTCTTCCCTCGCTGACTAAACAAACACGCACGTGCAATAAATGTTTGAGCCGTAAATCTGAAAAATAAATCTATAACCGGCGACAATGAGAGATGATGGGATGCAGCATATAAAAACCATATGAAAAATCTCTAATGACTTAAATACGAAAGACGCTCCTATCCGTGAATTATGCATAAAGATAATAAAATGATCTGTGGAAGAGCTCTTTTGAAGGGTCAGCTTTATGATATTTGGTTAATGATAAAAAAAGTCTGTGAGACCATTAATTACTGTGTTATTACTGTGTTACTAAGTAGTAATGTAGTAGTACATTATATTGTAATGAATGGAATAGTGAAAGAAAAAAATATGAGCATTTAAAGCTCCATCGCACCTCTAGGCACGTGGACACCTAGTTGTAAATCCATCGGTGCCGGATATGACCGTAATAGCTGACTCGGCTGTTTTTCTATCCAGTAATAAGCATGTTACTAAAAAAAAAATTAAAAAAAAAAAAAAAAGGGAAAAAATAAGAAGCCATGATACAGGCTAAAAGAAATTCCTCACTGTTAGTCATATTAGATAAATATGAATATTATTGTCAATCTTTCTCCTTCCACTGTTAAAATGGCCTCAAGGACAGGAACAATTAATGTTAATATTTAAAAAAACAAGTGTTAAAGAGACTCACTTGCAAACAGGGTTGTGAGGAAATTGGCAGTTAAATGACGTAGCATTGCAGTATTTTTTACAATACACAGATGCAAAGTACGCCTCATATATTACATCAATGGCCGGGGAACTTTTCTGGCTCCGGTCAGGTGCAACTTTTATGACATGTTTTTATGATAGTTTGGGTCGGACTGTCTGCCTCACAATACAATTTTTGTAGCAATAAAAGCGAGCGAAAAAAAAAAAAACAAGTGAGAACTTTATCCCCTTCAGACAGATGTTGACAAAAGCTCACGACATGGCTGACTTGCTGCGAATCGGTGTCGGTGCTCGGGGGATATTGCGGTAAAAGTATCAAAAACGATCTATGGGAGAGTTTGCAAAAGCAAAAAAAAAAAAAAAAAAAAAAAGAATTGAGAATTGAGAACGGGGTCGTGTATTACTATGTAATTACCTATTAATAAGGCGACTTTTTCACAGCAGTGAAATTCAGCAATTTCAGTGGTGAATGGTAAATGGTCCTGTCATCCATAGCGCTTTTATCACTCACACCATGCCATTTTGGTGTGGTCTAAACAGGCATGTTTAAAGCTAGCTACCTTTAGCACAGCTAAGCTAACACTGCCCCCCCTTTTGTTTTTTCTTAATTCCACATTTTAAGTTTCAGCCGTAAAGCTGAAAGCGCTCGACGACCCACCGCTCCTCCATCTGCAACGACATATGAATTCACCGAAACGCATGGAATCTCAACATCCATGATTCTGACGATTTGCTCCTCAACCTACCTCGACGTTTAACGCTGTGAAAATCTTCAGAATCCTCACGGGCTCGCGATAATCCCCGTGTCGAGCCTCCCGCGGCGGCATCAAAGGAGCAAGCCGCTAAAAAAGAAAAAAAAAATCCTTCATCGACAGAATATTCCGCCTTCGGGCTCATTCAAATCGAAGCTGGCAAGTGACGGCGCGATTCGCCACCGGGGCGGCGGTGATGAATCCATCATCGGTAGGTTGAAGCGGAGGGAGCCTGTTTTTTTTTTTTGTTTTTTTTTTTTTTCCTGTGATTTGTTTTCATCTGTCATTGATAATAAAATGATCCTCAATAGCGAAACAGACGGCCTGAATACGGTTAACTCCGACTCGGTGGGGGCGTTGGAGGGGGGTCAACGTGAACATTAGTGTTTTCAAACAGAAGCTCAAGTGCTCGCCTACATGGGACACCAAAATAACCATGCGGTTATTATGGCTATTTCCTGGGTGTGTATGGAAAAATTGAAGTATTTCAGAGGGCATCTGGTGCGTACCTGCGTGTAATCGGTGGGAGACGTCACGTAAAGGTCAAAGTAACATGCAGAGAAAATCGCTTTCCGAGGATTTGAGGTGTTAATATAACTTTAAACAACCAAATAACATGAATAATTTGTGTGGGGCAGTGGGAGGAAACAGTAACAGAAATGATTTTAATCGCATTGAACAATGATTGTTGTTTATATGGTTGAGATGGTGCAGATACTGACCCTGAAGAGACACACACACACACACACACACACACACACACACACATCAGAATCCTTTCTGATGTGATCTTTTCAATCAGTATCACTATGGCTGAAAATTAACTACAATGTTAAAAAGGTGTGTGACCGCTCAGGCAGTCAACCTATTTGTGTATGTGTGTGTGTGTGTGTGTGTGTGTGTGTGCGCGCGTGCGTGTGTGTGTGTGTGTGTGCGTGTGTGCGTGTGTGAATGACTGATGGAGAGAGGAGGAGACAGGAGGAGAGAGAAGGAAGAGGTTCCTGTCAATATCACTCCCTTCATCACTCCACACCCCCCCAACATGAATTATTTGTGAGGGGAACAACAAAGGAGCAAACACACACACACACACACACACACACTCACACACACAAACACATACACACACACCATTGCATGTTACCTTGCCTGCAGCTCTACAGTGAACTGGTACAGTTGTCACTTCATAATCACTAAGAAAGTGTGTGTGTCTATGTGTGTAGGAGGGAGGATAGTTTGTGTATGTGTTTGGGACTAGCAACTTCTTAGCTTGGTTGTGTGTGTGTGTGTGTGTGCGTGCGTGTGCGTGTGCATGTGTGTGTGTGAAAACAAGACAGCAAAGTTAAAGTAGAAAGAGTCCAAGCTCCAGAATCGATTTGAGGTAAACTGTGTGTGTGCGCACACACACATGGCCCAGAGCTGCCGATCCTTTAGCTGCTCAGCCTTCACTCACTTCCCCCCTTTTTCTTCCCCCTATCTCCCCTGCACCCCCCCACCTTCACTCCTTTTTTTCTCCTCATTTCCTCCCCCCCTCTCCCTCTTCCCCCTCCCCCCTCCCAAATCAATCTTACTCATCTATAATTCAACAGTTTGCCTTCAGCCTTTAAAATATACACCAGGGTAACCTCCTCCCTTCTCCAGACTCCGTCTACCCCCCTTTCGTCACCCCCCCCCCTCCCCAATCTTTGTTTCTCCTCCCCCCTCCGGTGAGTGAGACCTCCAACTGTATTTGTCCGGACGCTAACCGTGTTGTAATTTCATCCCCCGGCCGCCCCGATACTGCGGTGTTTCCAGGGTCCGTCCCCTCCCGCCCTGCGACGCCTGTCCAGCAGCGGCAAAGAAAATTGTAGTATTTCAATAAGATAAGATAAGATAAGATAAGATAAGAACAACTTTATTTATCCCGAAGGAAATTGTTGTGCCAGAGTTTCAAGCAAAAACATAACAATAATAAATAATAGTAGGTCATCATAACCCAGGTTTGATATCCCAGGTGGGAAATCTCAATATTCACAAGCTTGTTATTTTTGATAAATCCGTATAAATTAAAAATCAAGAGTGATAATCATCCGATTGGTGAATAAATAGATGGTCAAAGTTCGGTGTCTGATTAGTATAATATTTTTTAAACAAGAAAGAAATCCCTGATACAAATCCTCATATTTGCTTTTGAATAACCATCCAGCTGCAGTTTACATAACGCCTTGTCATTTTCCAACTGCACTTTATTTGTTTGCTTATTTACGATGCTGTTAGAGCTACCTGCAAAAAAAACATGATGATTCATCGCCACAAAGCAAAAAGGAAATACATTAATAAACTTTATTTTTAAGTTTTTGCATCCGTCACATGGTATCAGCAAACCATCGGGATACCTTTTTTTTTTTAAATTAGTGCATGCATGTTAATAACACCTTCATAGCTACATAATTGAATGACAACCTGAGTATATTGATACCATAAAGGTAAAAAAAAAAAAAAGTCAGCACTTGTTGCTGACAAATACACCAACCTGATGTGCTGTGAGCATTCGCTGGGATGCAGAGCTACAAATATCACCTCACGACCAGAAATACTTGATATTAGATGAATAATCTCTCAGTAATTCGGGCGCCAACTCGACTGGGGAGTCAGGGTAAAACGCAGAAGAGTAAAATTAGCATTCGTGTCCATCTGCCTGCAGCGAGAACCCGCTAGAACCCACCGGTTCAAGAATTAGTGATCTTATCTGATACATTTGAAGGGTAAATCAAAATAACCGGCGTCCATTAAGTCGACATGTTTCAAGAGTGCAAAATAGTGCTGCAGCGTAGGATCCACAAAGTGCACGAGATCACGTGATCACCTAACTTTTTTTTTTTTTTTAACGTATCGATAGCCCCCCCCTGGGCAGAGCAGCTGCTTTCCGCAGACCATAAATAAAAACGGCGAGCAGCCTCTGCGTGACAAACCCGATGATACCCTTGGCAGCAGACATGTAACAAGGGTGTAATGACACTTGTACAGGTCTATCCAGACGGTGAACAAGTTGACTAGGAGAGTTATTAATATTCTCTTTATCTCAACCACGGCAGACAATACGAGCGCCCTCGTAGCCATCATTCTCGCTGGCTGTAACCGCCCTGGCCTGCTCTGTCATTTAAATATGCAGAGATGACAACAATGACAGCATTAATAGTAATGATAGAAATATGAAGCTAAGGCCCTCATCATCATTATTAGCATATCTCCAGGGAGATGAGGCGTGATTGACAGCTAGCTGTGTGTTTTTGGGCTGCAGCTCAGCTATCAATTACCTCTGTGCATATCAACCGTCATTATGTAAAATAACTCTGCTTCGCTCAGCTCAGCGCCGCTCACTTCTCTTAAGTCTAGTTCCCTCGCATAACTCTTTTTCCCCTCTCCCGTGCCCCCCCCCCCCCCCCCCCCCCCCCCCCCCCCACCGCCCTTCTCCTCCCTCCACGGCTTCCTTTTTTTTTTTTCTTCCTTTTCTTTCGCACCCATTTTGCTTGCGACCACTCTCGCTGTTTACTTGCACTTTATTCTTCCCTTCTTCCCGCCTCCCTGCGCTCGCGCGCGGCTCGGACGTCGCCCGTATCGTTACGCCGAACAACTGCATAATAAGAGATTCTGATATATTTGAGACATAATTCATACCAAAAGTCGCACAATGGTTAGCGCTTCCAACAGAGAAGGTCCCTGGTTCGATGGGTGGGTTTTCTGTTTCTGTATCCTCCCAGTCCAAAACACGAGTAGGTTGAATCGTTGTTTGCCTCTATATGATGTTAATGAGTGAGTGAATGGTAGATTATTGGTAAATGACCTGTGAATGAATGAGTGAATGGTTGTATGTCTCTCAATGAGAGCTGCGATAGATACCGCCTCTCGCGACCCCCAGTCCAGAATAGGTGATATAGAAAATTAATGAAGGAACGAATGGTCATTTACATCCTTTTGAATGTTTGCATTAGTGAGCCTCTATATGTTTCCTATGGGTGACTACGGAAAAAAAAAACCCTCTCCGATTAAAACAATTAAAAAAAAAAATAGGATGATATCAGTATCATGAGTTATCGAAGCCCCAATTGGGCTACAATGTTAAAAATGTGATAAAACGCAACCATGCCAGAAAATCTGTTCATCCCTGACACTGTCATGTTTTCATCTATCATCACCCTAAAGTAGTCAGAAAGTGACCCGTGTTTGATAACGGCGGCCAGCCCTTATCTCTCCTGCAGCCATTCGGACCCGCTATCAGTAACAAACGTCGCCGCCGGGCGCTTTTCAATAACATCCTACGAGGGCGGAGAAAAGAAAACAAGACTCTCTCACACGGGAAGTTGTAGATTATCACATCGTAATTGGGGCCTGGTGGAGAGAACACTGGTTTTCCGTCTTCTTCGCGACTGCACTGGATTGCTGTCACATGGCTCCCGTGACGCTCGCTGATGTCATGGCATGAAACAATAACAAGAGCTCAGTATAAACAGGAAACAGGAAGTTGATCTCCAGCGGATCAACAGATGCGAGAGGGAAATTCACACCAGCGATATTAGATTAGCGACTTTAAATGAGTGGTGAGAAAGAAAGGCTAATTAGATGGATGATCAATTAAACTGAATATATATATTGTGTGAATACAATCGCTTCCATTGGGTGTATTTCTGATATGCACGTTTTCTTCCTTGCAGAGAGCTAGTGATTTGGAAAGTAAGCAATCAGTAAGCGATCCGTTACGGTGGGACACGTTGGCATCGGCAGGCTATTTTACACACACACACACACACACACACACACATTGAAAACTACCATTCCGTCAGAACGCCTCGCCAGGAAACTTGGCAGGCAGGTGAAATGAGACATCTGAAGGAGGCAGGCAGACAGAGGAGAGACAGAGGAGGCAGGAGCAACAAAAGCACTGATCTGTTGTTCAGTTTGTCGGCACTAACTGACTTGCTGCAATTTCTCCACCTGTCAACAACAACTCACCAGAGTGTGTGCGTGCGTGCCTGAGTGTGTGTGTATGTTACTGTGTTATAGAAAGATTTTTTTTTTCTTCCAAGGCAACATCGTTATTCTTGGCTCAGTAGAATAGCAAGTCTTTCGGGATTTAAACGGACACAGACATTCAGTCTTAGGCACTCACGCACTTTTTTTCACACACACACACACACAGGCATGCACACACGATGCTGGAATTCCCCCGGATGTCACCCTTGCCCTGTTGGCATTGTGACTGTTAAAATGACAGGAGAAACAAACTCCCACAATCCCTTTTTTCTGGTGCTGTTTTCCATTTGTTCTGCCTTCACCTTCACACGGTGGCGCGCCGTTTTTGGTATCTCCGGATTCCCGATGTGCCAATGCCCTCTCCATCCCCTTCTGTCTGTCACTTCCTGTCTCTCCTCTTCAGGTCTGTGTTAGCCCCACATATTAAATATTAATGTCAGTTGTGCTCGGAGCCATAATTGCCATCTCAGCCCCCTGAATAATGGATGTAACTGTGCCGTTCACCAGGACACTGTGGCTAACAGGCTAAGAAAACTAAATCCAACTGTGGCCCGTTACGATACCACACTTTGCAGAAAACACCGGCACCCCAGTGCGGTCGAATACATCATCGCGGTCACGAGCTTAAATAACACGAGCGTCCCAGAGTGATCAACTGTCGGTTCACCACTTGTGATGGTTCGGTCTGTCAGATCTCGCCCGCCCTGTACTTAGCAGACCTCGTCCAGGAGAGCGTGGCCGTCGACGCTACACACGGGGCTGATTTTAGATCCTCCCATTATGCATTGCTGACTACCTACACAAAATCAGCTCCAAACGGCGACTTTCTCAAGGAAAGGCTGGCAAACAGCAAACAGCTAACAGTGAAATACACGCCATCAACATACCTAATGCTAATCTAGCATGCTAATACTAATCAAAAGGGGTGGAACTTGATAAAAAAAGCTTTGCGTTTAATGAATTGAAATTGATCCTAGTTAATCGTACATCGATATTTCACACGAGAAAAAAGGCATGTCATTTTATTTGGTCAGTGAATGAAAAAGTGGCGATGCTCTGCTGGCTTGTATTAGCAATGCTGCTATCTTCCGCAGCAAAGTTAACATTAGCGACCTGCGAAGCAATCGTTAGCACTCTAGCTCAAACATGTTTAGCGTTGAGGTGCTAACGGAGAGTGGCGGTGCTCCTCTCCGGATAAAATGATCGAAATGCAATTAAAATGCATTTCAATAAATTAATTGATCTTTATTAACACATTTAGTCCCAGGCCTACTTATATCCATATTTGGTTCTCCTTGGTGGATGACAGCGCCCCCTTCCTGGAACTCCAAGTTGACAACTTGAACGTAAATACAGTTTTTGCAAGAGGAGCCCTTCGTATTTATACGTGTGGACGAAACCTGATGTTAAATAGAAAAATTGTGAGTAGCCTTTCCCATCTTTGCTGTCGTCCTAGATAAGCAAAAGTACAAACTAGGTATCCGGACATGTTATGTATTGTTTTCATGATGTACAATTCGGTATAGATGAGTCCTAGGCCTATATATATACTATATTTATCATGTACATAGAAACAGCAATTACAACTGTCATCAGAGTTGATTTGTATTTTAACAAATATATGTGTATCCTGATTACACCACACTAAACATTTAGTTACCAGTTGGTCTTAAGAACCAATTTACTTGTGTAAATATAAAAGACCCAGGGCATCAAAATAAACAATACAAGAGAGCCTTAAATTGCTGTTTTTAAACCTTTTGTTTGCAATGGTGCAAAAAAACGCAACAAGTTGCTCTTGGAGGTCCAATCGCAATTCATGTTGATTTTCAAAATTAATCAACACGCACGGCAAAACAGTTTCTCGTTTTCACATCTTTTAATACCTCGGCCGGCACTCATTATCACTCCAACCTCTCCCTGTCCAGATGGTGTGTGTATATAAGAGCGTGTGTGTGCATGAACGTGTGTGTGTGTGTGTGTGTGTGTGTGTGTCTGTGTGTTTGCAGCAGGCAGGATGGTGTCGGGTCAGCTCTCTGAGTGTGGTACTCACACTATAGCAAAGGTCAACAGCACTGTTATCACATGAACATGATCCGGCCTCGGAGCGAGGCGGTGAGATCGGGGGTGTGTGTGTGGGGTGTGTGTGGGTCTCCCCTCCCCCACAGCCATTCACAGCCTTATAATTGCCCCATTTAATTGGAGGCCTCTTAACGACCAGTGACTGGACCGGCCAATCAATTCACACAAGGTGTCTGTAGGTGTCTGTGTGTATGAGCACATGTATGTGTGTGTGTGTGTGTGTGTGTGTGTGTGTGTGTGTGTGTGCAGGCCTGCGGGCCCTTTTTGTAGCTGAGTTGATTAGGCCAGATGGGGTCAAGGGAGGGGGGGGGGGGTGAACGCACGCTGCATTAAAATGCAGGGCGAGATCTGCCGGCAATCATTGAGAGGAAAAAGCCCCACACAGGAAAAGGAAAAAAAAAAAAGATACAACAACTAGACAGTAGATGGAAATATGAATGAGTGACATCATCAACTCGCAATTATTTAATGCAGTGAGGGGAAAAACACGACGAGAAGAATTGCAAAATGGTCCCTACGGGTATTCATTTTATCTGCAAGATAATTGGACACAATAACCAACCAAATAATATGATGTGTCATCATGGCTACAGGTAATTAAGATAAGATAAGATAAGATAAGATAAGATAAGATAAGATAAGATAAGATAAGATGTTGTGAATCCCAAGACAGGTGAAATTCAATTGTCCCAGCAGCATTCCAGAGTAGAAAAGAGGCTGTAATAATAATAATAATAATAATAATAATAATAATAATAACAGAAAAATTATGCAAGTAAAGGTTAGAGATACAAATAAACAAAGAATATGTGCAATATATACAATAGAGTAAAATCTGAGAAGAAATTAGGGAATTGCCTTGTGCAGGGAATGGTAATACAGGTGTACATAAGAAGATGTGAGTAGTTAAAATGTAATGATTATGATGATAAGTAAGGTATCCTGGACAATCTATACATATATATTATAAATATAAATATGGATATTGACAGATGAGAGCGGTAGGTAATTGTATTTGTTAATACAAATGTATGAATTTGATTAATAGTCCCTCTTCTAATATTCATCTGGGCCCTCTATTGCTGCTGCTTCGTGTATCACGAGTGATATTTGACATAAAATAACGAAGAAACACCGCACAGGCCGCGTTTTTGGATGAAAAAGCACCATTTAGAACCGTAGAAGCTTCTCGAATGAGGGGTGAAACCAAAAAATTCAAGTCTAAGTCCAGACACGACAAGAAGATTTGGACAAGAATTCACCATATATTACATTTTTATAGATGATCACGTTGTGATAATGATGATGTTTGCTGCCAGATGAGCGGCCGAGCTGCCCGGCTTTACCTCCCTTTTATATTTGGGTGTGTGTGTGTGTGTGTGGGGGGTCAGATGAGGTGGTCGTGTTAACGCTATGCTAGTGTTGTGAAAAGGACTAGACAGTGGGGGGTCAGCGGGGGTCACTGTGGCTGTCCTCCGCTGTGATAGGCTGTCACCCGGGGGTGAGGGGTCAACATAATTAGGCATGCAGAATCCCGGCGTCTGTGTGTTCTAACGAAGCATGAGCTCGTTAATGCAGAGTTTTACACCCAGACCTGCCACTGGGCTGTGCTGCACCGCCCCCCCCCCCCCCCCACACACACACACACACACTCACACCAATGTTTGCACACACACACACACCTCTGCTTTTGTTCTCGCGGTCCAGTGAAAAGGGTTGTCATCTCCCAGCTCGGCTCAGCCACGGGGGAACGGAGGTGATCCAGACTTGAGAGAAAAGTTTGGATTATTTAAGAGCACGCGTACGTTCAGGGGATAAACATGGAGCCAAATCTCATATGTGATTTAATACAAACCCCTCGAACTCGAGCTTTTTGTATGATTTTTGTTCCCGTCCGTCCTTGACATTTCCGACTCACGGATTAGCATCGCTGAAGTTTCTCTCTGTGAAACGTTCGTGGCTCAGAATCTGAATTATGCTACACGGACGTGTCAAGATCCATGGATGAAGGGCATGCCTATAGCAGTCAAAAGTGGAAAATTGATTGGAAAGTTTGAAATATAAATGTCAAATAGAGGACTTTTTTTTTTGTCCCACCCCCCCAAAGAAAAAGTTCTGCAGTTTCTCACTTTCACCCGACACTTTTATTGTGAAATTCCAGGCCTGCCTCGGAGTAGGTAGAAGCGAAAGCTCGCGCAGGAGTTGAAATTCCACTAGGACATTCCCTGTAAATAAAAAAGTATGAAATATTAATCTCGGCTGTTAATCATTTCAATGTTGTGGAGAAATTCTGAGGTTTCAGTTCACACATAAACTGCTCAACCTTAATTATGGGATGTCTTTTTCGTCCGTCTCAACAGATTTTTCCTGAAGTTCTTCCTGAAGTGTAACCAGAACTGTCTCAAGAACGCGGGAAACCCACGGGACATGAGAAGGTTCCAGGTAGGAACCGACTTTTTTGTATTATTTTAATTATGTATGAGTGTGTGTGTGTTTGTGTGCACGCATGTCCCCCCTTTCCCTCATTTTGTATTCATGTCTTCCTATCTGACTCTCTGCGTTCCCCTTTCGTGCAATGCACGACACAGATCTGCAAAAACATGGAACCGGGAATGTGTCTGTGCATGTGCGTTCCTCTGTAAGTAAATAAGCGATCAGCTCTTTCACAGGAAACACAGGATCCTGACCTTGACTAGTCAGGACATAAATACGAGCACAATACAAGGAGACAGGGCGGGGGAGGAGAAGGGGCGTTGTTTCAGATTTTTTTTGAGAAGAATTGATGTCATTACACTCATTAGAAAAAAAGAAAACTTATCTTAATAAGAGATTTTAGGTGTTTCGGTTGTGTCATTCTAATTGTTCGTTCATTCATTGAGCCGTCGCTAGTATAGAGATATCCAACCGTTCACCATCTCATTCACATGTCATATGATAATAATAATAATAATGACAATACGTGTAACAATGAAAATAAAAAAAATAAAAGTGGACAAAGTGGTTAAAGATGTAGACAAACAACCTGTTCGACCTCACATGTCATACAGAAACAGACACGTATTTGCTCTCTCAACATCATATAGGCATATAACTATTCACCCTCCCATTCATGTGCTATAAATTTGTTTCATTCCGTATCAAATAAGTGGTAAAATAGATGTGCTTCACAGTTATATGATTTGAAAAATACAAAATAACCCCTTTTCAGGCGGGCGTTTTGACCCTGCAAAGGATCAAATCTGTTCACCCTCAATCAGATATGGATCTGATACAAATCCGTTCATTGCAGCGGAGCCGCGAAGATCTTTTATTTCCTGAAGTTTACCACTCGGAGCTGTTTTTGTTTTCAAAAAACTTTTTTGTTTTTGCTTCCTCTGTGTTTCTGCAGAGGAGGAGGGAGTACCAGACGCCTGAACAAAAGTGGTGAAACTCCCTCCCTTCAAAGCGCCCGAAGGCCACTCAAGTGGCACATTTTTAGCCGAAACAATGAAATGTTCTTTATTTAAAACTCCCTCCCTTCCCGTCTGACTTCAATCAAATCCGAAGGAGGTCCCAATCTTGTTGATATCCGAAATCGGATGAATCGGCGTTGGATTTCTAGCGATTCGCTGCATCGTCCTCCAGATCCGCCGCCAATCCACCGAGCAACTTAAAGTACGGCCCGATAAAAATACGCAAGCGAGCACTTTTTGGGGCGAACTTTCAGTAAAAAGGAAGGAAGGAAAACGAAAGAGAGAGAGAGAAAGAAAGAAAAGGGGGCTTGTTAGCTCCTCTGTCTTTATTATTTCCTTATCTCCGTGGCCACAATACAATCAGGAAGACGCCACTCGAGTCCGAGAGCAGATACTGGACGCCCAGGAGATACTGATAGATTTATTACCGCGCCACGCGTGTCAGCGGGTGTGTGCGCCGCTGATATGTATATTTCCCTATTTCTATTGCTGCGCTCTCATGCGCGCATTCGCCCGCGCGTCCTCGGGCGCGTGTGATCGGACGGAGGGGGATAGTTATACAGTCGTGGGTGTGTGACAGTAGCCGGGCCTCTAATTGTGCAGCTCTATTGTAGTGGAACCAAAGAAGACAGCTCTGTTTCCCTAGGAGATAATTAAGGGCCGGACCCTTCAGGAACTATTGAACAGAGGAGGATAGACACCGTGCACGCACACACACACACGCATACACACATGCACTTGGTGTGTGTAGAGTGTGACGGTAATAACAGCGATAACGGGTTACATTTAAGGAGCTTTTCACAGTTTCACGGTTGTAACTCCTCCTCACTGTGCTCTAAAGACCCCCACTTTCTTTCATTTTTATTTCACCCCCGCGTTCACACTCTTCCGCTCGGACTTCTCCCCCACCGTCTTCTTTACCCCCCCTCTTTATCTCCCGCTCACGCCGTTTCCCTTCATCCTGTTCCGTCCCCCTGCCGCTCTGCAGGTGGTGGTGTCGACCACGGTGAGCGTGGAGGGCCACGTCTTGTCGGTGTCCGACAACATGTTCGTCCACAACAACTCCAAACACGGCCGGCGGGCCCGCAGGCTTGACCCGGCGGAAGGGACGCCGTCGTACCTAGAGCACGGTAAAAGTGTGTGTATGTGTCTGGGCGTGAGCGCACGTGTGTGTTTGTGTGTATATGTGTGTGTGAGCCTTAACAGCATGACCACCAGATGGTTGATGGTTTAATCCTATCAGGTGATTCCTGCCCCTCCATCTGGCTAATCCAAGCCACTCAAACACACACACACTCAAATACACACACACACACACACACACACACACACACACACACACACACTCACCGCGGTGTGGCTCTTTGTGTGTGCGAGACCTTAAATCTAATATGGTTATGGTTTGCTTTCACAAACAAGCCCGGAGACGGAGAGGCTGTTGTAATTCAGCTGAATACTGATCAACAGTCACAATAGTCGGGATCGGATCAGATGAGCTTACACACACACACACAAATACACACACGTAGCCAACCATATTGAGGCGACTTAAAAACGTCCGTATCCGGTGTGTTTGCACTCTTATTCAACGCGAGGAGCAACATTAGTTGAAAGATCATCGCCGCGGCGATTCATCAGTCGTCCCTGAAAGGAGCTTTGTGACGGGCAGACAATGAATTAGCGGCGCAGACAAAGAAGACCGCGGAAGTTACGCCGGGATCTAATTCCCTTTTAAAACATACCATATGACGCCAAAACCACCAATTTGCCCACGGGAATCAATCATTCATTTCACCACCGATGGAGAAGTGGGAGACATAAATCAACGGATTGATGGTCGCTCACTCCTCGGCTGACTTTTCTAAACCGAGCGCCGAGTTGTCGGGGGTCGCTCGGAGGACCGCACGGGCGGGGGGTTGACCAAACACCGTAGCGGAAGTGACTCACAATTGCTGTGAGTGCGCAGGTGTATCAAAAACAAATCCGGGGATCCGCCATTTCCACATTCCGCCGCTGGAATCGACGTCGGTGCGCGTGCGTTGTTTTCATTTCTGCTGTTTAACGCCGCCCTCCTCTCGTCAGGAGCAGCTCCCTGTATCAAGGCCATCAGCCCCAGCGAGGGCTGGACAACAGGGGGAGCCACGGTCATCATCATCGGCGACAACTTCTTCGACGGCCTCCAGGTCATCTTCGGTACCATGCTGGTCTGGAGCGAGGTCGGTGTTCCGGCGCTGGATGTTGTTTCGCCGCCGCCGCCGTCATCGTCGTCGGCATCGCCAACCTCCCCTCCTTTCCTCAGACCATCGGGTGTAGTTCGATATGAAAACTCGCTTCTCCTCATGGCCCGGCTTCTGACTGCTTCTGATCCAGTGTGTGTGTGTGTGTGTGTGTGTTTGGCTAAATGAGTTTGCCTCCCTAATGGTTCCCCACCAAAAAAATAACCACTGCCCCTCTCTCTCTCCCTCTCTTCAGTTCTCACCCTCCATTTTTCCCTCCCCAGAATACTGATCAAATCAGCACATTTTGATAGCCGTTGCCTTAATACGAACACACACACACACACACACACACACACACACACACACATCTCACTATCATACTTTCCCCAGCGCCACTCCTCTACAGAATGTTTATTTGTCTTCTGACTCCACTCACCGTGTGCGTTGAGCGACGATGGCGCTCTTCCAATAACAACAGCGAGCGTGCATGTGTTTGTGTTTGTGTGTGTTTGTGTGAGTGTGCTTGAACTGGCATACGTGGTTGGTTGTTTGTGTATGTGTGTGTGTATGTGTGTGTGGAGCGCTGAGGGGTTTGTTTACAGTGTTAAGAGTCACACTTACACACACTAACATGTGTACAGAGTCTCAGTTCAGTTCAGTTCAAACTGACTCAGCTCCCTTCACGCCGGCTTAATGGATTTTGGCCGAGCGAATGTTTCATTTGCGCTCCTGATTGTTGATTCCTAAAACACGTTTTTTGAAAAAAAAAAAAAAAAAAAAAAAAAAGAAATAGCCACGTTTGTTTGCGGCCCTCCTGCCAACACATATTTTTACAAGTCGCCGCCAAATTGCGAAAAAGAAGAAAACATATTTGGAAACCGACTTCTATGTGTGTGTGTGTGTGAGCTCTGACTTATTGTGGGGTTTTGAATTCCTCACATAGCCTTCAGTGCCATTGTTCTCCTCCCTTCAGAAGTAAATACAAACGCAATTCTAATCTGATTTGAAATGATATGAGCTCGTGGACTTCTTATTTATGCGACATTCCGGACTCTCTTCCAACTTCCATGTGAGATTTCAAGAGTAAAAACAAAGTCTCGTATATCAAACGTCAAATAAAGGCGTTTCATGCAAACATCCCGGGCCCGAGCCAGGCACGGGATATTTGGGTGTGAGAATGAGGTTGTAAACTGATTTTATTTAACTTAAATTAAAAAGAAAAAAAAAAGTGTAACTTCCACAAGGAGAAAGTTCACTACTTTGACGGATTCAGATGTAAAATCAACTCAACCATAAACAATAATCAGGAACACACATTGAAATAAAATCACAGGCCCATTTTTATTTATTTTATTTTATTTTATTTACAGATTAAGTAGTATTCATCTTCATTGGAGCATTTTGCAGCCTTTGTTACAATAACATTCTCGTTTTTTTTTTGGTTTGTTTGTTTTTGTTTTTTTTGTTTTTTTTTACTTTTTCGCTACCTTTCTGGACAACAAAATAAGATTTTCATTGCAAATCTTTAATCCTTTAAAGTAAAAAAAAAAAACAAACAACCAAAATCAAAAGTTCCCATCGCCATTCAACAAGGACCATTTCTCAGGACCGAACAGTTAGGGGAAATCTATTTCTTTTTTGTTTGTTTGTTTTCCCTTTTTTCACACACTGACTATTTCTACTCTTCCTCCCTTGGTTAGTTAATTACGCCTCACGCCATCCGGGTGCAGACGCCTCCCCGACACATCCCCGGAGTCGTCGAGGTCACCCTGTCTTACAAATCTAAACAGTTCTGCAAAGGCACGCCGGGAAGGTTCATATACACAGGTAAGGCCAACCGCTCACCTTCCTCTTCCTCCCCTTCTTCACCACGCTTGTGTTTTCTTTAAGGGTTGAAAGATTTTGTTGTTTTTTTTTTTTGCAGGGGGGGGGGGGTATCTGAACAAATAAGAAGCCTGGCGGTTTGCATGTGTGTGTGTGTGTGTGTGTGCAGCATCTTTGAGTTGCGGTTCACTCTACGGCCAGACAGTGTTGAACTAATGACTGCAGATTAGTCAACATTAACGACACACACTCTTTAGAATGTTGCCATAATCAGAGGCTCATTAAAACTCTCTACAATTAAACAGTCTGGTCTTTATGGCTCTCCATATTGAAACTATTAGTGAAATCATCCAGAACACCCAGTTTACTATCACACACACACACACACACACATACACACTTAAAATCAGCCGCGCATGCGTAGGACTGATACGTTTTTTTTTTTTTTTTTTTTGATTGTTTGTTTTTTCTCGACTTTGACCGAAAGGCTTTCCTAGCCAAAAGAGGAAGAGGAAACCAAAGATGAGCAAAGTGCGTGCGTGCCTTCATTTTGTCCACACATGTGCAAATAGATAGAGGTGATGTGATGTCTGGTATTGATCCGCTCAACATGGCTCCATCACACCATAACGGTGACGTCATTTACAGAGAGAGAGAGAGAGAGAGAGAGAATGAGAGAGACGGGAAAAAAAATAGTCCCCGTATAGATCCTTTCAGGTTTGGGGCATTTAATGACCTCGTAATAAACCAAAGATAAAGATGAGGATTTAAACTTGATCAATGAAGATATTAAAAAAAAAAGAAAAGTTACTATAAATAAACCTCCTGTTTTAAAAGCTTTGACATTTCGTATAAATAACAGTTTAATGTAAAGTAATGATTTGAAAAGTGACTGCGTCGGTCGTGAATAAAGGTTATTACCGAGTTATTAACCAACCATGACTTAATGGTCAGATTATTTCGCGGCCCTTTATTTTTTATGACGTTAACGGACGTTGATCGTCAGGCAGCCATGTTGTTACACTTTGACCAAGACACTAATGAAAGTGGCCAAGAGAACGTCCGTTAGAAAGCAGTTTACTTTTCCAGACAAATATCCGCTTTTCGAAGTCATCCGCTCCGTGGTGCTGCACAGAGCCGTCGTCGGCGCAACCAATGACCTCCCGGCGCCACACCGCTGGGATGGCGCCCGGTGGATGTGACCAGTTAGCACTTAACGCCATCGGCCATCCTGATCGGGCCGCTTTAAAATCTATATATTTCCCCGTAAGAGGCCCGATAAAGGCCTTAAGTGTGAGTTTGCCTTATTAGTATTCAGAAGTATTCATCACGCCGACCGCATCCTATTCTTACAGTGTACTGCGAGTTTTGTTTTAATCAAAAATACTCATAAATTAACTTGTTGATGTGGTTTGATTAATAGTACTGCATCATGTGTCCCGTTCCGCTTAATACTTCTTATTGTGCAATTTTTCACACAGGATTTGTATTTTTACGATGGAAACTGCAGCCGATAAAGTATTTATGGGTAAATACTTTATTAAGGACTTCACATGAGATGCAAGAAAATCGGATAAACAGAAACAGAGGCAGTATTTCAGTGTGAAGTAGTATGAAATGAAGAATACTACAGTTACACTTCAACACCCTTGTACTCCACTTACCGTCATTTCCCAACTATAAGCCACAACTTTTTTTTCTGACACTCTGAACACTGCAGCTTAAATAGTGATGCGGCTAATTTACAGCACATCGGACCAACGAAATCACCGTGAAATTCTGACACCAAAGAAGACGGATTTAATGGTTTTAGTTCGCAGAAAAAAGACGAAAATAGCAATCAGCTGGAGTAGGACAAAGCAGGGGTAGAAAATGGATGGATGGATGGATGGATGGATGGATGGATGGATGGATGGATGGATGGATGGATGGATGTTTCCTTGTGTTATTTATTATTAATCTTTTTCATCAGCAGTATTACATGCACTGTTTTGAAAAAAAAACATTTCCAGTACATATTTGTGGAAGAGAACAGTATGGATTTAATTGAATTTAATTCTGTGAAAATGTATTTTTTTACAACATGGACACCTGCAGCTTATAGCCAAGTACGCTTCATATATTTACACATATATGTATTTATTTAGTTGTTTTTAACCAGTGTGGCTTATATTCAGGTGCACTCAATAGTCCAAAAATAGTTTGTGTAGATTTTCAGTGATTTTGCAGCATTAGATGAGGAATACTCGATTAAGATTTGAACACAGTTATACTTTACTCAGTGCAACAGTAGACTCTCAGGAATAAAAAAAAAAGTATTATGTAGTATCAAATGAATAATATTCAAGAACAGCTGTCATGTACAGACTACTTTATGTAGCGTTCCAGTTATTTAGAAGTACAAAATAGTATCAAACAAAGAATTCTGGAGTAAGACTTGCCGCTTTTTATTTTTTCCAAAGGCTAGCTTGTGGTAGCTGATGCGTTAAGTATGGCACGAAGGCAAAGGCGGAAACAGCCGTTTTTCCAAAACAAGATCCAGAAAACTATCATTTGTGCTAAGGTAAATTTTCTTTGCGGATCGGAACCGGTCCCTGGACCAGGGCTGAAGACCACTGTGATATAGTATCAAATGAAGATTACTAAAATGATTGTTTAACAGCTGTTGAATTTCAGTACTGCAGAAGTATGACATAGTATCAAATGAAGAAAACCAAAATACAATTTAATCAGATGTACTTTACACCAAGTATTGAGTGAAGTACAACTATGTTAGAATCTAAAATGGGTATTTATCGTACATAGAATCTGCATTAGTACTGAGTAAAGTACAGCTGTGTTGAACTCTTACTTCATTTGATACCACGTCATACTTCTACAGTGCTGAAAAGCTACACAAAGTAATATATAAAGAGCAGTTGTGTTAAAATAGTACTCGCGTATTCTTCATTTGAAATTACATAGTACTTCTACATTTCTGAAAATATACATGAAGTATTGAGTAGAGTTCCATTACTGTGAATTACAGGATGATGATTTTAGCGATCTGTGTTTAATGACGGAAAAAAATGGTTGAAAGTAAAGGAGCCGTTTGTAAAAGTAATATTATATTTTTTGATGGTTTACCAAGAAGAAAACATCGAGCAGAGGCAGGAGCCCCAAACAGCTTTGGAGCGACCCCAAGGCTAGCAGGCCCGTAATTGGTCCGGCTGCCGTATCACTCCCGTCTCCGATTGGTCAAAAAAAAAAAAAAAAACACACACCCCCTCCGTGACCCCGTGATTGGCTGATGGCTTCAACATGTGACCCAGGAAAGGCGATCCCATTACCGCGGCCGCGTGACCCCGCCTCAAGGTCGGCTCCTCTCAAGAAGTTGCCGGTGAAAATGTCGGGATGGAAAGAGCTGATTGGCTCTTGCGGTTTTAGCGGTGATCGCCTCTGGGCGTAACGACCGAGCAATTAAACATCTTCACAAGGGCGAACTCACACACACACACACACACACACACACACACACACACACACACACACACAAAGCCATACCCGAGAAGGGTCATGTCTTACACAACTTCCCACACACACTTTCTAACAGGGGCAGGATTTAAAAGTAATTGTAAATCAGAGAGATATGAGGCAAAGATGGTTTGTAGTCTGGTAGACAGATGGTCTTCTACATATACACATGCACGTTATACACACATGCACCCACACGTGCACACACACACACACGCACACACACACACACATAGGGCCGTATGGCTGCTTCGTCTGCCTGGTTGGAAAAAATTAACATTCTCAACATCACACACTCCTATAAACTAGCAATGGTACTAAGTGACGGACAATAAATGCTCGCCAAGCGCAGACGTTGCATGCGCACGTATACCTGGATGCACATCTGTGCGCGCTCACATGCACGCGCACGGAGGTCCACCATGGAGAGGCAACTTCCAAGCGGAGGTTGGGTTTGCGTCCCAATTTTAAAAATTCTCGAGCTTTTCTTTCTCTCTCTCTCTCTTTAAGGGCGATGGAGGTTTTATTTTTCGGAAAAAAAGAGTGAAATATAGAGGCGGGGAGGGAAGGGGAGAGAGTTGGACTTATAAAACCAAGATTGTAAAGTATTGATCGGCTCATAAATGGATCACACACACGTGCAAGAAGACACACATGCAGATACACACATGTACATACACGTATACGCCGAGAAGGGTGCAATGGAAACAGATCTCACAAGGCAAAGAATAAAGTAATAATTCAGTGTTATTGAACTGCAGGCTGGCCGAAGGATCGATCTCGCCACACCTCTTCTTGTTCTCCTTCTCCTCCTCCTCTTCTTTTTCGTCTTCTCCTTTTACATCGCTCCTCGCTGTCGTCTCCCAGCGCCGTTTCATAAAGAAAGATATCGCCAGCACGCCATGAGCCGATCCGCGTCAGAAATCCGAGACGCGTCACTGCGGCAGGAATATCTCTTTATTTTTCATTCTTTTCTTCTCTTCTTTTTCACGTCTCACTCCTCAGATGTTGTTTTTTTTTTTTTTTTTTTTTTTTTTTTTTTTTTTTTTTGGAGGGTCCGTCCTCATGAAACTTCTATGAGTATCGATTGGCTGGCAGGTCTGAACCGAGAGGGAGGTTGGGGGAGTTCAAGAAGGAGTGATGAGGGAATGGATGGGTGGAAGTGACAGAAGGTGTAGTTAGAGAAAGAGGGGGGAGGACGGAGCAGAGCAGGGTGGGGTTTGTGCGAAGGCGTTCACGCCTGAGATGCTTTCACCAGCAGCGGGACGGCTCAAGGAGTCAGGATCAAATGGACTCGGGGCGCAGCGCAAAGGGGCCCTCTATGCCGGGAAAACAGGGGGACGACCATCAAAAACTGTTGAACCCGCGTCCCCCTACTCCTCCTCTGGCCGTCACCGTGGAAACCGTTGGAAAACAGGAATTGCATAAGAACAAGTGACAGAACAATTACAGACTCAGATAGATAGATAGATAGATAGATAGATAGATAGATAGATAGATAGATAGATAGATAGATAGATAGATAGATAGATAGATAGATAGATAGATAGACAGATAGATAGATAGATAGATAGAAATGAGATGGATATATATATACACTGCTCAAAAAAATAAAGGGAACACTTAAAAAACACATCCTAGATCTAAATGAATGAAATATTCTTATGAAATACTTTGCTCTTTACACAGTTGAATGTGCTGACAACAAAATCACACAAAAATGATCAATGGAAATCAATTGTATTAACCCATGGAGGTCTGGATTAGGAATCACACTCAAAATTAAAGGGTAAAAACAAACTCCAGGCTGATCTAACTTTGATGTAATGTCCTTGAAACAAGTCAAAATGAATCTGTGTTGCTTCCTGAGTGGACACTATGATTTCACAGAAGTGTGATTGACTTGGAGTTACATTGTGTTGTTCAAGTGTTCCCTTTATTTTTTTGAGCAGTATATATATATATATATAAGCATACGTACATTTTCACAGATGGCATGAATATTTAAATATGTATGTACAAAAAGATAAATATACAGAATTAGATGTGCAAATAAGTGTGTGTGTGTGTGTGTATGTGTGTCTATATAAAGGCAGACACACAGAATCTCAGATGATATGTGAATATACACAGTGGGAGTGAAATAATACATAAGTGCAGAATTATTGTTACGGTACCAAGATAGTTAAGAATACTTATTCAGTGAGTTTGCGTAGCTCTTTTAATCTATATATTATTATAATCTTACCTCTTTATAATTCTATAATCCTATCTATAATTATAATCATTTATTATGTTGATTATATTTTTTGCAATGAGAATTTTTAATTTATGCACAATATATTTAAAGACAGTGCAGTTCATGTGGCGGGCTAAACAGTGAACCCGAAACAGGGCGACCACAGGCAGACCGGGCTCAGATGCACCCCTCCTCTAAAAAAACAAACAAACAATCAAATAAATAAAGAAAAGGAAAGTAGACCGACGTGCACAAGGGAGAGGAAGTGAGATCGGAAAAAATAAAACAAGACTTTCAGCCGTCAAGGTGACTTTTCAACTAAACCAGTGATTTATTGGTACAAGGACGGCTGGCTCGAGGTTTTAGAAGAAACACTAAAGAAATAATGACACGTCTGGTTTTCAAAGTGTCATCTTATCTTATCTTATCTTATCTTATCTTATCTTATCTTATCTTATCTTACCTAAGTTGGTAATTGTATAGGGGTCAAAGGTACTTGAATATATATAAAAAAAAAAAAACTCCCCTGAGGCTTGTGGAATGTGTGATTTATAACATCGTAATTACATAAAATCCAACACTGTTTTGTTTACAGCTTACAGTGCAATATAACTCTTCCAAAAAAAAAAAAAAAAAAAAAGTGCATATCCGATTGGGCTCCATGCTGAGATTTAACAAGCTCTTAGCGCAAGTTTACAATCAAAGATTCTTGGCGGCTCGGCGCCGTCTTCTCGCCCCGGCTTGGTTGTGTTTGATACTGGACGCCGGGCGCGCTTGGCTTCGGACGCTGTTCTGTCAATAAGCCGGGAGGTCTGGGGTTGGAGTGGAGTTGGTGTGTGTGTGTGTGTGTGTGGGGGGGGGGGGGGGGGGGGAGTAGCTGATGCTTTCATTGGGAACAGATCTGCAGGAGCCAGACAGATGGAGGCTCCTATCCGGTGACCCTCGGCGATTTCTGAATGGCCGAAAAGTCCCAACGCACACTCCCACCTGAGAGTGAGGCCTGCGGTGCGAAGGAAAGGGAGCTTTTAAATCAGCGGGAACACGCAGGCCGATCCTCCTCTCCTCTCCTGAGATCCAGCATTTTTTCCGTCCAGCCCTTTTTTTATCATCTGTTTAGCGTTAAACAACAATCACCCTGTCGGCTGCAGTTTTTCTGGACTGACTGAGTGCACGGCATCACACCGCAATCTGTCTGCCAGCTCTTAGATCGATGTATTGTGCGTGCATGTATGTGTGTGTGTGTGTGTTTGTGTGTGTGTGGGCGACGGTGTTTCAACGCGAATGCACCTGGGCTTTTCCTATCAACGTTCTGATGTGTAATCAATCGGGCGGTTTCTGCTGCGGCGATGCTATTTCTGCATCGGCGCGAGAAGAAACCAGCGGTCCAGGAAAGATGACCTTTTGGCTTCGCGACAGAGACGCTCTCACACGCACGTACACACACACACACACACACACACACTTGTACCCACGCGCACACATGTAAAACATACACATGTAATCGGGAGACATCCTGAACACATTTCTTCTATTAATACAGGGTCAATTTTAGACACAGGTGTTTTGTGAGAGTGGTTAGGCTTGTGTGTGTGTGTGAGTGTGTGTGTGTCAGTGAGTGTAGAGCCAGTTAAAGGTCTCCAGAGATGCAAATGGAGTGAGGATCTGACATTGGCAGTTAATTCTGACAGTTGATCTCCCACTGACTGTTAGGCAGCTGTTTTTGCAGTTAACTGAGCCGTGACTGCATTCAGAGGTTGTTGTTTTTTTTGTTTTTTTTTTTCTGGGATGTCCCACCACTTCCTCTCCTCCTGCGCTCATGTCTCTCCTCCTTCTCTTTTTCTTCCAACGATGCTCCGAGTTCCGGCTTGTCAGTGATTTTGAATGCACTTTTACTCCACTATCTCAGGTGGGGGGGGATTAGGAATTCTTCTATTTCTGTCACAATTTAAACGTTAATCCGGTTAAGGCCGCATCGTTACACGTGTCGTGTATTTCCTCGCGTCACGAGTCGGGGAGATGAGGACGCTAGCGCCGCTGCTCAAGGCTTTTACACAGACCCGCGATAATCCGTTCAGTGAAATGAGTCAAATAAGACAATATCAGGGTGTTTATATGAATTTCCTTTCGGAAATTCCATTCTTATATATTGTTCTGTTGTAGAGCAGCGTCTTGTTAATGATTTCTGACACACACACACACGCATCCCACACACATACCAGTCTCTTATTTCTGATTTTGAATTTTGCCCAAAATGTTTATAATACTATGGAGAGAATTTCAGTGACAATGGTGGGATTTTGTATAAACGGCACGGCGGCGCAGTCTAAAAACATGCAGGCGGAGAGGGAGACCACCGGGACCCGAAATTGCCCAGATGTGTGAATGAGAAAGTGAACGGTCGTGCACGACCCTGAGAGCAGGACAGGCGTTTCGGATGATGAATGAAAAGCTGGTGTTGCCGGGTAAACACACACACACACACACGCCGAAGCGGGAGAACAGTCGGACGAACGTGTTGCAAAATGCTGTCAAACTCCATTAGAACATCACACGTTAAGCTACATGGCTTTTAGCCATTAGCCTATCCTGATTGAGGTTTTATCTTAATGTTCGTTTGTAAACACGCACAAAAAGTTTCCCGCTGGTTGCCAGGGGAAACGGACGGAAGCCACCGTGGGTGTAAAACCTCCTCCTTCTCTCAAGCCGCCCTCGTCCCACTCGCTCAGTGATTATGTGGAATATAAAGTAGTCATTCCCAAAAGATCCAAATAATGATTTAAAGCGTAGGGGGCGTTGTATTTATTACATCCTATCTCTCAGCATCTCTCCTATTTTTACAGCTCATAATGTCTGATTCTATTCCAAACAAATTGGGTGTTTTAGGGCAAAGCAGAAACCTGAACCTTGGGTGTGATGTGACGATAAAATAGGCGTACATATAAAACACATGCAAACACATAATTAAAGAAACGACAAGGCAACGCGTACCACATTCAGCTGCAAGTAATTTATCAGCGCCGGAGTTGGAAAGTCCCAAATGTGGCTCCAGCTGCACACACATACCTAGATCCATTCATTCGCCGCCTCTCTACATGTTCCTCTGTCTATCACTTTCTTCGCTTACTGCACCCCCCGTCCCTCCATCTGTCAAACACACACACAAACACACACACGAGCGCACTTGCAGCATTAACTTTAGCACTGGAGGCTCTACGACGGGAGTGAAGACACATTTAGCGCAGATGAATAAACAGAAGAGCACCGCGAACGCCGGCGTGCACGCGCACGAACCCTTCAATGTGACAGGCTGAGCTTTCAGAGCGCGGCTTGACTGACGTATTGATTGGATAAAGACTTTAGGAGGATGTAATTGCAACATTACATCCAGCGCAGAGGCTTCTTTTTTCTTTTTTTTTTTTAAACCTGACGGGATGATACCTGCGGCCGGATTAGCATACGGAGGCTTTTGGCAACATTAGCTTCCCGTTCGTCTCGCCGCATTTCCGCACGGCGTCGCAATCACAAGTTGTTTCGGAATAACCGAGTCAAATTCCTTTCAAATTATTTAATAGTTAACAGCTAGTTTCATCCAGCAGATGCAGCACGCAAATGTTTTCGTTTTTTTCCTTTTGCATTTTGTGGGTTTCCGAGCATTCGCCCTATTCAATGAAGGCTTCAGCCTTTTTTTTTTTTTTTTTTTTACTTATTTGTACAATAACTTGTTCTATGTGTCTGATACAAAGTCCCATCATTCCAACTAGCATCTATTAACTTCCGTCACCTGCTGCCATCCAAACCATTCTCTGAATAACCGCCAGTTTTTTTTTTTAATATTAAAACTATTATTGTATCATGTAACTGTTTGCACTACCACACGTTTGTTTTCTCCCCGTCCCTCTCTCTGGTTCTCTCTTTTTCTATCGGTCGAGGCAGAAGGCCGCCCGCAATGAACCGAGCGCTTGCTCACGGGGGGAAAGGTTCATTTGTAAATAATTCTTGCATGTGTGGTCCAGACATTCTCTTCATGGACCACTGTGATGTGATTCGGCACCATATTAATAAAATTAACCTTGACCTTTAAACCCTAAACAAGTGACCTGAAATCAAAAAAATATGGGTGGAGCTGTGAGAAAGTTAATCCAACACATGCATGAACTATAAACTTCAAAGCTGTTTACGCTGCAGGGACCTTCTTTCACAGGGGTGGGCAATTATTTTGGCTTGCGGGCCACATTTCTTATTTAATTTTTATGTGCAGACCAACTAGGCATCATGTATATTGAACAAAATGAAAATTGCAATTTTAATATTCAAACTTTGTTGGCATTTTATATCAACTTTAAAATCTTTAATGATCATATATGTGTTTTGTATGTAATCATAACAAAAAAGATAAAGAATTTCTAAATTCAATATTGACTGAAAATTCAAAGAAAATACTTTGGCGTCCAGGTCTGTCCAGGTCTGTTCTATCACATCAGGGCTTTAAAAACAGGTCTTTCCGGGCCGGGACGGGCCGGAAACGTTTTTTTGTTTGCATTTAACTTTCACCACGTGGTTCCAGCCACTTCTAAACTTAAAATTCCGACAGAAAGCGACTCATTGGGCTTTTTTCTTTTTTTTTCCGGCTAAGACATCGTCGACAGGAAGGGCATGAAACATCACCGGCCAGCCTCACAGCCATTACTTTAGCGAATCCAACAGTCCCTCATTAATCACGGGGGTTATGTTCCAGATCCAAATGCAATAAATGAAAATCCAACGAGTAGCAACCATATTTTAAATTTATCATTTATGTATATTTTAAAGCTTTATGATCCTCTCACTCTTATGTTAATCTTTCCCATTTTCTTAGAAACACTTTCTATATAATTCACGCAAACACAACACCACAGAGCAGCACCACGAGTAGCGATCACGCGTCAATGTAAAACGAATAAGGCAAGATGCTGAATTTATGCAGCAAATGATGCGATGGTTGCTGAGCCAATCAGAGTCGAGGATACAGCACATTTTTCTAGGGTGGCCATCCTAGAAAATGCAAATTTTACCAGAAGAATAATTGAAATAATTATGATAAATACATAATTTATTCACAATTTATAGTTATTTTTTTATCTTATATATTTATTTTATAGATGTTGGATCTGCTCGAGGTTGCTATGCTATCCTTATTGCCCTCACATTGCCCCTCAGTTAGGTTCTCTGATTCTGATAAATGTATAAAAATACATGTGTACAGCAAAATCCGCGATATCAATTTTGATTAGTAAGGTTTAAAAATCCCTGATACATCTCCTGAGGGGGTAGGTTCAATTTTTCACATTATCATTTCCACCCCTTTTTGCAATTTTTTGAAATATCAGTGATGGATTTTTTTTTTTTATACACCTTTGAATGCACTTTTTTTTTTTTTTTTTTTAAATTACAAGCAGGACTTTGAATAGCGTCTTCATTTTCTGTCTCAACCTCCAGCGAAGGGATAAGGAAATTTTCCATTTTTTCGATATTTTCGAGCAAAGTATCTGTAATCCCCCCCCCCCAATCTCACATACTGTACACCTCCGGTTCCTCCGCAGCGCTGAACGAGCCAACCATCGACTACGGCTTCCAGAGGCTTCAGAAGGTCATCCCTCGGCACCCCGGGGACCCGGAGAGGCTGCCAAAGGTACGCAAACCGCTCGCCGAGTGTTCCGTAGCGGACAATGAGGCCATGGTGTGAGACGATCCCTCTTTCACAAGGTCTTTGTCTCAAAGCGCTCGACAGCGATCGTGTGTTTCTATTTTACGAGCTCGGTTTGGCCGTGTGTTTACTTTTCTGTTTTCCAATTTCCTCCGGGGGTGCTAGCTTTACCTTTCCATGAACCCTGCAGCGCACGAGCAGTGTAAAGCACTCGTCGATGCCCCGCGAACCTCCACCCCGAATTCTGGTGTCGCGTCTGATGATTTGTGTATCGCCGCCAGATCGAGAGGAGGTTCTGAGGAGCAGGCAGATGTGAACGATTAACAGCGAACAATAAGCCCTGCTTTGATAGCGGACCTGTTTTTAAAGCATTTTTCTGCTCGTGGGTGTGTGACAGAGGAGAGAGGGCGAGCTTTGACATCATGAAAGGATGGGCGTTGGTCAGGTCATGATGTGACGATAACGTAATATCATCGGTCCGACACCCCGGCTCCCAAACATGTGTGAGCCATGTGCGATATGGCTGCACATGGCTACACACAAACACACACCATACCTGAGGGGTCCCATCTCACTCGGATTTTCAATATCAGCCCCGTCGCCCCCGTGGAGATTCACGTCACAGAAGGCAAAGCGGCAACGTATCAAACTATTAAGGGCTGGATTCTATTCGGATGTTTCGGTCGCAGGGGCTTTGGTTGGGGGCGGCGTGAACGCGGAGGTCGGGGGAGTTTTAAAAAAAATTATCAAAAATAATAAGACAGCAGATTGTCAAGAAAATTGGTTTTATTAAGTGTGTTTTCTAAAATTGGCAATAGGAAAATTGGGTGAGTTTTTCATTTAGTGCTCTGTCGCTAAACTTAGCTTACTTGCTGCACATGTAATGCTACAATGTAGCGCACTTTGCTTCACGTTATCGCTAAACTTAATTTAGTGACAGAGTGAATGTTGGCCTTCTTTTGAAAATGCACAAACTGTCCCCGATTGGTTGACTCTTGCAATGCCTCGTCCGTCGATGTCCCCGCCGTCTGCCGCACCGAATCCCCCGTAAATGCGTCTCGCCTTCTCACAAATATCGGTCTCTGTATCTGTATCAACGACAACTTTTCCATCTTTTCATAGACAGGTCGACAACACGCACTCACGATTTTCTCCGGCTGTTTTTAAACACCTCTTCACGGACAGCAACAGCCACGTCAGCGACTCACTCGTAACTCAGATCTCAGCTCGAATAACAAAGAAAAAAAATCCACTGAATTACAGCTCGAATCTTGGAAAACTCTTAGGTCAATGGGTGCCTCTGTCAAGTGAAGCGATGTCCTGGGAGGGCATTGATTGGGTATCAGGCGGTTGATGGTGAAAGTAAGAATCCGACTTTTTAACAGCAGGAATGAGCAAAGAAAGATCTCTTTTGTTTTATTTTTCAGAAAATCGCTATTTCAGAAAAGAACAAATAGTTGGAAAATAGATGGATCGCGAAGACGCCCGGGCTCTAACATAAGGAAAACGTGTCGGGACACATGTCCCGTGTGCAAACATCGAAGTTCGCGCCCCCCCCCCCTGACACTGCTGTGCAAAGCTTTAAGTCAATGTCATTAAAATCGCCGCCCTCCCGGCGCGTCACTTAGCGGCGTACGCTCTCCCACTCATTTTCTCTTTCCACTCACATCTCAGATCATAGCACAAAAGTGTAGCTCAGGGGTGGGAGGCGGGGTAGCTAATTGGGAGAAATGGATGGAGAGCGAGCGAAGCCCCCTGACGCCGTCGACTGTCTCTTTGCCAATCACCGTTAGTCAATCTCTTCGCGCCGCGGTAATTGGCGCGGCGAGAGGCCGGCCTGCCGAGGCTTGTCAATCCGGTTTAACGTTTGCCGAGTGGTTTCAGTCAGTCGGTCGGTTTCGAGTAAAATTGTTTGGCTTGGGTCCGTCGCGGTGCGATGGAGGGGGTGTCGGAGCCGGGGAAGGGTTCCCGACTGGCATAGTCATGCTAGGCGGATAAAAAGTAGAGGGGGGTAAAATGAAAAGACATAGTGCTTAAATATTGATTCATTCATTTATCAGCTCTACTGCTCATTCTACAGTCAGGGTCACTGGTGCCAGCCAATCAGAGCACCACATATAGAGACCATATACCCTTTCATTTAAATTTGTATTCTAGTTAGAGCCTGTTTTTGGACGTTTGCGAACCGCAGGACATGCAAACACCACAAAAAAATACCTTCTCACCAGGAGTCAAGGGAGCGCCGACCGCCGACTTTTAAAAAGAAGACGGAAGCATTAATGTATTCACGTTCTGCACGGGAGATTTAATCACGCCCGGTTTATTGACCCTGTGTTTCTTGGGCGGAACATGTAATGTGTCTAGAAGAAACAGATCCGCTCACGTCTGGATTTATTTTCAGATTCGCCGGCGACGGGTGATTTACACAACACGCCTGAGAGGGTTAAAATGGATTTTATGGCTTTATGACCGCTGCCTACCAGTGTGTGATTGTCAGTGTGAAAAGAGACGATACAAGATATTCACGGATGTCGGTCCGAGTGATGGACGGGAGCGGCGCGGGAGTGGCGTTCGGCTTCTGTTTTATGTGTAGAGGTTGTCTGTCATATTGAGAAATAGCAGTTAAAGCACATCCCTGGGACATTAATGAGTCAGCCTAATGTCCAGGGGATGAAAACACACCGCGCGCGAGTTGATTTGTGTGCGTGCGTGATGGAATATAGTGGGCGTTTGGCGCCATATCCACGCTCGCCTGGCAGTCACGAGTATCGATCAGCCTTTTTATTGGACTTAAAAGAGTGTGTTGCGCTGCAGAGCGATGGAAGGATAGACGGACGGGCAGTGGAGTGCATGAGAGGATTACCAGCGGACAGCCCATACTATAATTGCTCACTGAACATTGAGGGGATTTTGCTGGTCCCCCCCACACACACACACACAAACACACACGCACACACCAGTGTTCATCTGCTCGGATGTGTCATGGTGATCTTTTCAGCATCACTCAACATTTGCACATATGTCCATGAACACACCCTGGAAGTTATAAGATCTCATTCGGAAGCATCGCCTCCCGCCCATTTATGATATCTTGAGTTTTTTTTTAATTTGAATATCACCTGGGTGGGATTTTTTTTTTTTTTTTTTTTAAAAGGGTGTATTACACCTCTGGGGTAGGGTGGGGTTTGAGACTGACACAACCTTTGGAGTATCTGTCGTATTTTCTCTGAATGAGGGAAAATCGGACGATCGCTCGAGCCAAAACAAACATGAAAACCCAGGAAATTTGAAATCTAGAAATGAAAAAGGAAAATAGATAAATAAAGAAATATTTATCAATACAGATAGATAGATAGATAGATAGATAGATAGATAGATAGATAGATAGATAGATAGATAGATAGATAGATAGATAGATAGATAGATAGATAGATAGATAGATAGATAGATAGATAGTTACATACATGCATGCATGCATAATTCACAATACATTAAGAAATAAGTAGGTAAATTGATCAATAAATAAATAGATCAACACACAAAAACCTACATTATGAATAAGTAGATAAAAATCAATAAATAAATACAATTATGAAGTATCACCTCCACCAATCCAACTAAAAAAGCAAGTCAATTAAAAAAAGTTAATAGCCCCAAACTATTGGGAAACAGAAGCTTTAAATCGGGCATTGAGAAGGATGACTTTCTAAAACAACAAAAGAAAAATTAGAATATATGTTTTTGCCGCCCCCCCCCCCCACCACCACCACCACCACCACACACACACACACACACACCTCCCCACATCTTTGTCGTGACTCACGCAGCAGGCGATCGCTACGTGGCTCATTTTAATGATATCATCCGTCACGCCGGGGTCACGTCAGCGGCGTCACCCATGTGAGTAATCCAGGTGATGCATGAAGACAAAGACTCCCGTCTCCGGCCTGCGGCGTCGCCCGCTCACACACTGACTTCAGTCCACATGTCAGCTTTCACACCAGCTCCGCCCGTTGAAACATTGAAACACAAGGCCCTGGTGACAGGATGGGAAAGTGACGTGCATGCCAATACTTTTATTTATATATATATATATACACACAGTGCATACATCCATATACTGTATATAAAATGTGCGCGTGTGTGTTATTGTGCCCTGCAGCCGTCAGAGTCCAAATGTAAATTATGACATCATCTCTGTGTGAGGTGTGACCCTGCATGTACGGCATCCCTAATGGGACATTAGAAGCGGATCAAGCGTCTAATGTACCGGCATTAGGGAGGAATAAGTCATGTGTGTGTCACGTCCGCGCCGGCACTGGCACACGCACGTTACACACACATCTGACCTCGCAGATGCTCAGCTCAGCGTTTCCCCGGTCCTAATGCGGACAACATGTGTGTGTAATGTATGGTTATCACATTAGGGGCAGCCATAACTCAAACAGTAAAAGCACCTAGACACCTCCTTCCTCGTTGCCAACAGATCCGTCTTTCCTTTCACTCATCTTCTGTTCTTCCTGCTGTCAGTCGAGCCGCCCGTCCACATATATCTACGTCAAAACAACCGTGCGAGCAGCAATCCACACCGGAATAGATCCGACCCGAGGTTAAAAAACTCATAACGAAGACTTGAATGAAGTCAATCAAGGAATCGGAACTTGGCGTCCGCTCGTGACTGAAAGATGTCGATATTCGGAAATCATTTTTTCAAAAAAAAAAAAAAACAACAAAAATGTACACGACGAGGGGGTGAAAGGAGCGTCAGGCAACCATTCCAGAAATACTTAACGCATTAAGGCGTCAGAGTCGGAGTTCGCGGCTTGAAAATCCCGCTTCGGCGCGGCAATTACGCTGATCAAAGAAACGTCTGGTGTCTGATTCTCAAAAATGAGATTGTGTCGTCGGTCGCCGTTGCTCCGCTGTCAGGATTCATCAACTGCGCCTGCCGGAGGCGTTTGATTGACAACAAGACCAGATCAACGTGGGACACTGCAGGGATGAGTCTAAATTTGGGTGAAAAGTTAAGAAACCAGAGTTTCACGGTGTCCTCATATAAATCCGTAACTGTATCAAGTTTTCCAGTCATTGAACGACTTACCTTGTTTTCGCAGTGAAAATAATGAGAGTAAAACTGAAGAAAAGGGACGCCTTCAAAATACACGTTCCCTCCCAAACATCTAGTTTTCGACGCCCTGAACTTCGCGATCTGTTCAACGCAACACGATGGATTAGCAGGCATCTGAAGAAATAAGACTCTTATTTACAGGAGCGGCAATATGTCTTTGTATTTAAAGATGTAAACAAGAGACGAGTATTGGAAAGGCATTGATTCCTGGAGGCTTTAAAACGGCGGCGGCGGCGGCGGCGGCACAAGCCGGCAGACCTGATAATGATGATGTTACCAGAGCATCAGCTTTCCTTCCCGTCTATCAGTGCCTGCCTTACTGGAACCGCTCGAACGTTCAGGATCGGGTTTCAGAACGCGTGTGCGTGTGTTCGTGCGTGTGCGTGCGTGTGTGAGCCGCTCTGCTCACCATCCTCATAATGAGAGGTTAACAGCCGGCTAGCTCGGCCATGATAATGTGTAAAAGATTGAATTTAGCACCATGGGCAGTCACACTGAACCGCAACCGGCTCTGTGACCCCATAAGTCCCAACACACACACACACACACACACACACACACTTATGCACGCGCAGGTGCGTGCAGATAAGGACACAATATGTTACGTGACGCACAAACTCACAGGAGAACACACATGCAGCCAACAGTGTGTATGTGTGTGTGTGTGTGTGTGTCCCGGCGTGCAGGTTAATACTGTGAAGCGCAGAGTAATTTTCTCCCTGTTGCCGGGCGGCCTCACGCCGCGGAAATGACAACACGCTAACTGTTAAACAAGACACCTTGGACCTCGGGGCGGGGGCTGGGCGAGCGAAAGAGAGAGAGAGAAAGATGGAGAGGGTGGGCGGGTTACAGGGAGGGGAGGAACAATAAAGAGTGAGAAAGACTGAAATGAGCCGAGTTTAGTGGGAGGGCGAAATGAGGAAGACAATTCCCGACGGCCGGTCTAAGTGGGTGGATGGAGGAGCCGGAGGAAGGAGGTGAAAATGGATGAGAAAACGCAGAGGCATGAGACTCCGACCGAGATGGAGAGGAGGACGAACACGTGTGTTCACCGTATCGGGATGGTCGTCTCCGTCGCAGATCCACGTTTCAGACGCCAGAACATGAGTTGAGAAGAAAAAGCCGAGGCGGGAGATCTGACAGAGCGCTTTAGATTTGACTATATTCTAAACTAAGGGTGTCCAAACTTTTTGCAAAGAGGTCCATATTTGGTGAGGTGAAAATTTGTGAGAGCCTGACATTCCTTGAGCCATTAACATTAAATTCAAATGAACTATTTCCTGACATTTTTTTTTTATTGCAAATGGCATGTTAAGTCTTAACACAACACAAATTGATTTTTTTTTAACTAAATCACTTTTATTCTTTTATTTCTAAATGCCAATTAAAATGAGGAAAAATCTGTTCATTTGAAACATTACATATTATTCACTATTACATGCTCACTAAGAACTACTAAAGTCAAAACATGTGAACAGGAAAATTTCACTATTATTCAAAAGTACAAAACATTGAGGGACATACAAATCTTTGTATTAATCGTTATCAAAAAGGAGAAATGCAGTGTATTTCATTATTTCAATTTTAGACGGATTCAAAATGTAAAATAAAAAACAGGCTTCCTGATTTTATTATTGATTTTATGACACAGACGCTGATGCTTAAAAAGTTCTTGACTTGACTGCTGATCATCCATCTGCAAAACAAGTGAAAAGCAATTTTTGAAGTATGAATGGACGGTGCATGTGCGCATGTGTGCACGCTGATTTTGGCCTATATGTCTTTCTAAATTCTATGCGTCTCTAAAACTCATTTTAACAAATTCCATCTTCCAGGAGGTTATCTTGAAGAGAGCGGCCGACCTGGTGGAGGCCCTCTATGGTTTACCCCATAATAATCAGGTAAGAATGCAATCAAACACCTTGGCTTCAGATGTATCCGTGGGAACCGTCGCCGAATGACAAGCGGGGGGGACGGCTCTCTTTTGCAGGAAATCATCCTGAAACGCGCCGCCGACATTGCGGAGGCCCTCTACAGCGTTCCCCGAGGACACACCCAACTCTCCGGCTCCACACACACCAGCATGATGGGAGTCAACTCCTTCACCGGGCAGCTGTCCGTCAATGTCTCCGAACCCTCGCAGGCCAATCAGGGTGAGAAGCGACCGCGTTGCACGGCGTCGGCCGCGGACACGCCATCATCCCGAGACGCGCTGACCGACCGACGCCTCCTCTTCCTCTCCGCCCGCAGGTTTCGTGCGCAGCAGCAGTAGTGTATCTCCCCATGCGTACGTGCCCAGCTCCACACCTCAGCAGACCAGCTACACCTCAGTGACCAGCACCATGAACGGCTACGTCAACAACGCTGGCATGACCAACCTGGGTGGTTCTCCTACCTTCTTGAACGGCTCCGCCGCCAACTCGCCTTATGCTAGTGAGTGTGTGGATCCTCCCATATCGACCAATTCCCCGCGACTCCCGGTTGATTCGGTAAACGCAACGAATCCATTTGTCCTGCGTCGGTCTCCTCCTTCCTTCCCCGGCCGCCTTCCTCCCAATGCCTCTCTTCACTCCGCGGCGGTTTAATGGTGTTCTCCTTCCTTCTCGCACCCGGGGAGTGGGTTTCCAGAAAGACGGTTGACCAATCTACACGTTCTCACTCCCAAGCCTTTGTCAGATATCGACACATTAAACACCCTTTTTTGTCATTTTTTAACGAACCCGGAGAGGCATCTATTTTCGGAGCGCCAGCGGAGGAACGCGATATCTTGTGGAAATTTCTTTCCGCTTTTCGTTGGGTTAGGTTTAGATATAGATAGAGATGTTGATGTAGATGTGACACTCCAGGTTCATCGAAAAATGACAAGACAAGGGGTGTCCAGTGTGTCGGTATGCGAGACTAAAGGGACCTTCACCATTCGTCAGGCTGTTGATGTATTCGGAGGAAGAACGTGTTCAGCCAACCCGTTTTTTTTTTTTTTTTTTCTGGGAAGACTGAAATAGCACCAGAAGAGATTGAAGAAGCTTGAATTCTTCGGTCAGTCATCACCAACCTCCACCAGCCTCGCTTTACGAGTTGTAATTTCTTCCGCGAGCAAGTAACTCAGCTTGCCCGCATATTAAATTAAAGTTCCACATTAAAATGAATGGAAACACTATTAATCTGCTCCGGCCCCCCGTTTTTGTTTCGTGTTTTTAAATGAGGAAAATGTACTTTATAGATAACAAAAATGTATAAAATTCAATAATATATCATGTATAATATTATATAATATCGTAATAATGTATTTAATATAATAATAAAGCAAAATGTAAAAAATAAACCGATTTTATGAAGTGTATTTACCTTTAAGATCAGATTAAATTGCCAGCAGCGGCGGAAAAGGTTAGGGGAGTTTTTCATTTGGTATTCTATCGCAAAATTTAACTTAGTCGCTACACATTATTGCTACAATTTAGAATTAATTTTAAATTGCACACTATGCTACACTTTTTTGGTAAAAATTTTTTAACAATGTAATGAATACCAGTCCTCTTTTTAAACCGCTCAAACCATCCCCGGCTCTGAATGACTCTTCCGATGCCTCATCCGTTGACGTTCCCTCCGTCGGCTGAACCAAATCCCCCGCTTTATTTCAAGAACAAGTGGACGACACACACTCATGGTTTTCCATAATTCTCACGCATCAGACAAAAAGTTTAAGCCCCACTTCACAGACAGTTGTAGCAACGTCGGTGTCAAACATTCATCCCACTCCCTCCTAACCCGGTTTCTCGACTTGTATCACAAATCAAAAAAAAAACGCAGAGCAACGGCTCATATATAAAATTACAAGATGATGCACTCGTAAATCAATGTTCCGCTGCATTGATTTAAGATAATAATGTTGAAGTTCATCCTCCCTCTAACGTAGAATTCATATTTCTGCCCAGGGTTCATTTTCATCCTGGTGTTCTGCTCAATATTAATTCCAGATGTGTCATTAAATGAACACGCCATACTAACTTTGCCATTGATACGAAATAAAGGTATATATCATTTCCACAAATAGCCTGCTATTCATGATTCCCCTTCGTCTCCCTCCCCCAGTCGTTCCATCCAGTCCCACCATGGCCTCCTCCACCTCCCTCCCCTCCAACTGCTCCTCATCCTCCGGTGTGTTCTCCTTCTCGCCGGCCAACATGGTGTCGGCGGCCGTCAAGCAGAAGTCCGCCTTCGCTCCGGTGGTCCGGCCCTCCTCGTCGCCTCCGCCATCCTGTACGAGTGCCAATGGCAACGGACTCCAAGGTAATTACCACGGCGACGGTCGGTCAATTAGAAGTTAGGGGGTGGAGGACACGCACGGTAACACAGTGTAGCTCAAACATCAATGCGTAATTGGTCCGATGACTGTTCACTGCATTTATAGGCTGAACTTTGGACAGTGAAATGAAGTCACTGCGTCCCATAAAAGATGTTTATAGGATCATATATGATGCTGCCATTCCATATAAGGGAACGACCGCATTCATTTTTTACTTCCATATAAAAGTGTGCGATGTGATTCACCCAAAACACTTTGACCGTTTGGATTAAGTGGTTGTCTGAGGTCATCGTACTGGCATTAATATGATTTTTGACAAGGATTTAGAATTGTCACCAAAATAGACATGACTACAACAACATTAAGATCCAAAAGGTCCATCATAATGTGTTGATTTCAGGCATCAGGTCAACACGGACCCATCCTTGTACCTGCACAGTACTGCAGCCATTCCTAAAAAAGTATCCTTGCCATTACCAAAATTTCGTCTCGGCCTGGAGAGTTACAGGAAAAATAAATGACGCCCACAAGGTATCATTTGAGGTTGTATGTTTTGAGCACAACACAAACCACGGCTGCTAAACGGAATACCGTTCATACCGTCCATTCTATACGAAACCCCCCCGTCCGCCGACAATACAATGGCTTTGTCTTTCTGAAACTTTTTTTAAAATGAGCACAAAACAATGGCCTAGGTCTGTGCGCTTTTTATGGTTTGATTTTGAATGGCTTTTTTTGCTTACATTTTTTTCAAATCAAATTTCAAAAAATGTGCATCTCCAAACCGGTCTCTACAACAAATGTCTTTTCCTGAATTCCATTTAAGGGAATGCAAACAGTAACAGGTCTGTTCCTTGAGCACGACATAACGCGATTTTCGGGTTAAGTCGGCACTGCCGTCGGAAGAGTCTGACTTTCACTTGGGAGCCGTAACACAAAAATGAATGTACAACTGCCGGATGTAAACGAAACCGTCTTCCACGTGAAGCGCCGCACTGAATCCGTCCACTCCACTCGCCAACTAGTTCCTGTCTAAATTTACGGGAGATGGCAACGTAACCACGAAACTCCGTTGGTCTAGGATGTCATAAACCCAACACTTCCTGTATTTCAATCTATTTCATATCCACACGCTTTACGTTCTTCAAATGCATGGATATGGTCACATTAGCCGAAACCTGTGTTATAACAGCATCATTTAGAAATACTGACACCCCGGTAGAGCAGAACCCTCCCCCCCTGCCGTCGTCTCCACGCCTACTCCCCCGATCGACCTGCCCATTCATTTGATTTATAACAAGTCCTTTTTTTTTTTTATTACTAACAGTATTTTTTTCCACTCTCCTCTTCTCCCCTACCTTTTCTTTCGCCTAATTTTCTCTCCGTGACCTTCAACCCTTCCCCCCCCCCATGGGGTGTTCCCTGACCCTCTGCCCCTCTCCAACCCTCCTCTCTCTACCAGATCAAACATTTGTGGACTCTAGCAAGTACTCATCAGCCAGCTCTCTCCAAGGCCTGGCCTTCACCTGAAGTATGTTCCTCTGCTGCCTCTCCTTTCAGACTAACATACCCGGACTATGTGATGAATGACTTCCCAGTCTCGTGTGTTTTACCTCTCTGTCGCCCCTTATCTCCTACGGGCCTTCTCCCCTCCGTAACTTTTCCGTCCGTCTCCGATGTCACCGCGCCGATCGAGTCGCCCGGTGTCTCCTCCCTGTTTTCCTATTGGCCGGGGGGGAAAATACAAGAGGGGCATTTATTTCGCTTTGCTCTCATGCGGCGATTTATTTCTGTTGTTCTTGTGTGTGTGTGTGTGTGTGTGTGTGAGTTGAGAGTGTGTGAAGAGCAAACTAAAAGCTTGGTCTTAAAGTTAACAGACCCCCATTTGTGGCAAGACATACATGAACACACACACAGGCAAACACACACTCTCTCCTCTGTCACACACATTTAGGAGCATTCAACGATGACACCTATTTTATTCTCCGTGCCCACTGAGGCAAAGTGATTTTTTTTTACTTTTATTTTTTTGTTAACATTTTACATTTCACATTAAAAATAAAAAAAAAAACATTTGTTTAATTTTTTTTCCCGGAATGTGTGTGCGCCTGGGTCGGGCCCTGGTTTGCACATGTTTAAAATCCATCGCTCGGGTCTTGATACAACGCAAGCCATGATGCAATCTGTCAGGCGTGCACACACACACACACACACACACACACACACACGTAATAAAACACACCAACTGTTAAATCTGTGCTCATATGAGAGCAACATCACTTAAAAGACGTGCCCTCGCTTGATTCCATTGATTTATTAGTCTATTTATGTCGTGCACGTCGCCGCGGCGACACGCAGATGGGAAAACACATTGATGTATTTATGAGGGAACTTTTTATTACATTAAAAATATTTGGACATGTTTAACAAGTTTTTCCTCTTTTTTTTTTCTCCCTCCCCTCCTTTTTCCTCTCCTCTCCCCATCCTTCTCACTTCTGGCAGCAATCCCAGGAATGATCATCCCACCCATGTAAAGGTGCGAGTGTAGTGGGTGTGTGCGTGCGTGTGTGTGTGTGTGTGTGTGTGTGTTTGAGTGTGTGCAAGACGAACCAAACACACTCACACCGATCCTGGCGGAGGATTTCAGAGTGAGTCAGACTCCGTCCATCAGGGACGGGAGCAGCTGTCCCAATCTGAAGGAACAAACCCAACTCAGGCCCTTTGTAACACAAAAACAACTGCAAGACAACAAACGAACAACGACAACAGAAGACTGTTTGCAAGGAAACACGTTGTTTGGACTTTGTACACCTTGATGCTTTTATAGGAGAATGGCCACGCCTTGATTCAGACTCTCCACAGACACAGGAATTGTATTTATTTTGGAGAGAATCCACTTCCTCCCTATGAGTGGTTATTATTTCCTTTTTTTTTCTTTTTTGTGCAAAAAAAAAAAAAAACATGAAAAAAAAGTGATAATCATAACTAACTGTATCCTACGTGAGGGATTTTTTTTTTTTCTATCGATTAAGTTTGGTCAATGATGAAGGAGAATAATGTGAAGAGCGCCCAACGATGATGATGGCGAGGAGAACAGAGCAATGAAGACGCCGCAGGAGTCGTTAGCCAAAATCCAGCCAACAACCCTCCAGGGAAGCCAAACAAAATAAGCGCACGTTGCCAACTCCACGCCACCGCCAGTTTCCTCTAATTTCATCAATCAGCCGAAGAAGTCAAACGCCTCCCGCCGGCCGCCGCTGAAGAAATCACTTGCTTCGCCATCCTCTTCACGGAGGAGCACGGAGGAAAGTGACGATATGTAGCAGATCATCATCCCGACTCGTGCGTTCACTAAATCGGGATGTGATTTTATTATTTTTTTTTTTTAAAAAAGCAGAGATGAGAAAAAGCAGCTCATTTGCTTCTTAATTCATTCACCTTTTTTTTTTTTCCCACAGGTGAGTTATCTCACCCCTCTTGATTTTGCATCAAGACCTCCCAACGCTGTGAACTCAGCAAGTTTTTCGGGGGCCAACAAATTTTCCAAAGCCTTCAATTATACTGAGCTAATTCTGGGGGAGGCGGATTTCCAGGAATGATGGCAAACACCTGCGTGTTTCTTTTCCCCGCTTCCTCCTCCTGCAAATTTTAAGTTTGCCATTATTGACGTAAAGAATGTTCTCCTGGCGGGTCGTTTTTATTCTGTTTCGGACAGAAGTGATCGATTTCCAAACAAGAATGGGTAAAGCCAGAGCTACATGTTTGGTTTGTTTTATTTCTCTAAAAACTATAAATTTCATCCTTTCTTTGGGTATATGCTATTCCATATTGAGATACCAGTGGAACTGTATATTCTGTGGGATTTTAAATATCAGTTTGATTGTTTTGTTTTATTTTTTTTATCATAAATGGCCTTTCATTTTGGAAAATGTTAGACGGTCGGTTTCCCGCAGTGCCATCCAAAGGAGTGGGAAAGTGCGGCGTAAATGGTGAAACGATGAAAATGTCTCAAAGACGGCCGCCATTCAAATCGGCCCTCTGCAGTTTTGGTCTTAACAATCTGTATTTTATGTTCCTTTTGTTTTCCTCACTTTGTTTGTTTTGCTGTGTTTTTGCAATGTAACAGTGACCATGTGGCCACGTTTGTTTTCTTTTTTTTTTTTTTTTTTTTTTTTTTTTTTAATTTTAAGTTTCCGCCCGGTTCGACTGACAAGTCGAGTTAGGAAATTAGCCAACGGGGCGTCTCAGCACATCAGGTCCCTCCGCCTGAGTCTTAACCCTCAACCTTTCATATCTAGACCTTCCCTTCGGTCCAGTCAATTGTCGCGCAGAATACAACCCCTCCATCCACTTCCATCCCATTACTGTTTGTCTTAAGAAATGAAAGATGAAGTGCGAATGTCCATGTTTGAATAAAAAAAAACCTAAAATGATCCTACAGCAGAGAGCAATTTCCCGGAGATGTGTCTTAAAGAGGCTCAGTGCCTGCCATTTGTGATTCCCTCATCAAAACACGCCTGTCCCAATCCCGCCAAAACTTTGATTTAAAGTGTTTCCACAGCCTTACAGTTCGTCCGACGATCTACATTCTTCATCGTATCATTAACCCTCTCCCCTTCCAAACGTGCAGCCGCCATCGCTGTAAAAGCGAAAAACTCTTAAAGGGAGATTAAAAGCCGGATCAGGTCACGGAGCCCTTAAAAGACACGGCCATATAGTCACGTTGGACCGTTTGCGTTTTTTTAGAAAATAAATGTTAGCGCAGACGTAGAGATGGGAGCCAGTGAACTCTCAGAGAAGATGTCTAATAAAAGGATGTTTTTGAAGAGAAGTTCTGGCATGGCTTACCAAGGAAAACTGCCATCCAAGCCCTGAATGGCCCCTGGGGCCAATTCGTCATGTCTGCTGATCAATTGGCAAAAGAGTCCAACGTGGAACAGAAATCCCTCAATAATCCGTCGACTGCTCACGGATACTCCCAGACCCCGCGAGTCCGTCGGTCTAATCGCCCGACGAAGAAATACAGAAAGCCCTCAGGAGGCAGGAACCGAGAGGATTCAAAGATTTTAACATCCAGGTGGCAAAAATAACCAAGTACCTTCTCGATGAACACGAAATAGATGTCACTGAGAGGGATTTCCATTTAACGTGTAAAGATTCTCCTCGTTCAGCTTTGTCGCTCGTGTCTTTGGGTTTCCGAAAACCAAAGACGATAATTTGTACCATAGTTGTTTTGTTTTTTTTTTCTTATTTGAACGCCATACTTTTACAGCTAATTTCAATTAAACAGACAAGAGCCATTGTGTATTTTGACGATCGAAGGAAGGCGGAGCCGGTGTCCCGACCGTCTCCACCGGGTTTTATTAACTGTGTTCATATCATTTCTTGTTGAAATTATAAGTTTGTCGCATTATCTCAGTGTAGAGTTTATAAATGTGATTATGATTATCTGTGTTTACCTTCTATGTCTTTTTTTTTTTTGGTTTGTTTTTTTGAAAGATGGGACAGAGTTGCTTAGCTGAGATCCTCACTGGCCTTCCTGCTAAAATGAAACAGAGGGGAAAAAGCCTCTCCTCCTTCGCTCTGCTTTCCTTCTGCAGCTGCTCCACCTGCTTCCTGCAGGTTCTCTGTTGCTTCTTCCTCCACTCATGTCCCTCTTCACCTTGTTTTGATTGTACTATTAATATTTTCTATGTTTGCTGCCCTGCCTGCTTGCCCTCCCCTGCCCCCATCCCCTGCTCATACTTCCTTTTTTTCCAAAAAAAAAAAAAAAAATGAAAAGAAAAAAAAAGAAAAATTGAGCCACCTATTTATTTTATCTCAAATATGGGTCTGGAGACCACTTGTGTTTGTGATTACATGTGAGAGAGCTTGAGAGTGTGCGTCCGAGTGTGTGTGCGTCATCATCTTTTTCTCTGAAAAATAAATGTGATGTGTTAAAGCTGAGGGATGTCTTTACATATATAAATACCTGTACAGGAGGGAGTTCACACAAGGATCTGTTTAGGTTAGATGACCTGAATTACTTCAGCAGTAATCACATTTATAGAGGTTTCTTTGCATTTAGGCTTTAAAAGTACCGCGGCACTTCTACCGAGGCGGTGTCAGTGCGCTGCGTGTTCCAAAACGCTTTGCAAAAGCTGCGACACCACACACACACAAACACACACACACACATGCACAGACACCAAAATCACTGGCAAACTCTTATTTCTGGTATTGCAGAATAACTGGTATTGACTAACTGGTAATATTTTGAGACATGCTGCCGATTTTTCTAAGTCGTGAATAGACTGTCAGTGTGTGTGTGTGTGTGTGTGTGTGTGTGTGTGTGTGTGTGTGTGTGTGTGAAGTGACAGATACTGAAGACCTTGCCAAGAAAACAAAAGTAAACATAAATGTTGGATATAAAATGCACATCTGTGTCTGTATCCTCTGCAGAAAACAGCATGAAACAGGCTGGCCAGAAAATGAAACTCATCATTTTTTATTGTTTGAACTCAAACCAACAAAATATAGGTGTTTACCAGGCACTATACATATATATGTATATATATATATATATATATATATATATATATATATGTGTGTGTGTGTGTGTGTGTGTGTGAGTGTGTGTGTGTCACTTAAAGCAGTGATTCAGGAGATACAGCCTTGTTAACTAGACAGGTAGGCCATAATGTAATGTAATATGATTCCGATTCAATTCACATTCAGTGCGGAAAATATACTGTCTATCTTGAACATCTGTAATGGATGAATGATTTGTGCAAGCCAATCCCCCCCCCCCCCCCCCATTTCTAGAACCCCGACAGTTTTTGCCAATACCCATTATCTCCCAATATCTCATTTCCATCGTCGACTTTTGCATCCGTTTTGTGTCTCTCGCAGTTCGTCGGCCGGCCTCGGCCTCTGTGCAGTCGCCACATACACATTATCAGCAGTATCAGTGTGCCGGGGAAGAGGAAACTACTGTAAAGATGATAATGTTACATTTTTTTATCATTATTTTTAACTTTGAAATGTAAAATAACTTTTGGACTCTCACTATATTTAATTAAAGTTCTTTCTTCTCTGTGAAAACGTGTTGGACTTTGTGAGTCGGTGGTGAGTCACTCACGCAAAGGTTTTGTCTCTGCGGGGGATTCAAAATTAAACATAGAAAGGTTCAAGACTTCGGGAAAAAGTCTGATTTATCCAGTGATCTTGGTGGAAATTAAAAAGGAACTGGATTATTAAGTGGTAATTGGAGGTGAGCAGGATGTAAATCGAACCGGCTCTGGAGAACATTAAAAGAATAGTTGGCAGCGACATTAAACTTTAAAAATAAGCCAGTCACCCCTGTGGTGAGAAGATGTCAAGAGAAGTTTCGGATTTTCAGAAAAATCCCTGCTTCGCGGGAAGTTCACGTAGCAAGCCTGCTCTGAGTCGTCCAAATGAGACGATGGCCTAGATTTAAAATTCAGGAAGTGACCCGAACGCTCCACTATTTAAAGCAACTGGATCGTCTCTCATGTTGTCTTTCACGTCATCGTTGCCCTCAGTGGGTGTCTCTTGTATAAATAAGGTTTCTTTGGAAGCAGATGTTTTAATGTTCCTCCAGTCAAAGCGGATTAACACATGAACGCATACTTCTTCCCAAGATCTGCTGGGAATCGATCGGTGGTGACGTAGACTTAAAACCCGGCACGGAGGGGAGGGGAGGGGAGGCCGATCAGTGTCCAGTCTGGCTCAGGCCCGCATTTGTTTTCAGACACACAGCCTACCTGAGCAAGGCTTTGGTTTACATCACAAATCCAGGATGGAGTTTATTACTGAGGGGTGGGGTTTGGGTCGTTTGTTTTGGAAACCTGGACCGCATTCACTTAAGCGCTTTAAGAATAGATGAACAAACGGAGATGGGGGGGTTTCGCAACAAAAGTGATCAGTTTGCATTTTTGGAACATCACATTACCTCTTCTGGAATATCGTTTGGACAGTTTCCTCTGCGAGCTCCCCGTGTTATCCAGTGATATTGATCATTTTAAGCCATTTCATGAGCAAATCTGTTCTTTTAACTGAACTTACAACCCTCGGCATGGAGAGCAGATGGGATGCCTCCACCTGATTGTTGCTATGGTATTTTACTTGAAAGAACATTACAAAGTACATTAAACATTACAGACATGATAAACTGCAGTGGAGCAATAGGAAAATTATTTTGTCAATTTTGTTGTTCTGTTTTTTTGTCAGGAGTAACCCCACCGCATGTCTATCCTTGCCACTCTGTTAAGGTGATCACAATTTATGGACAACTCAGTGACAGGCCCAATCCCAAAATTAACAGTAACTAGAACAGATATATAGAATACAGGTGATGGTGAGATGAAGCCAGAATGCAAAAAGATTTCAACCAGAAGCTTGCTTTAAATGTGTCCAGTCCCTGCTGTTGCAGAAAGAGTGGACTGATATTTTCCAAGATGTCGCCATGGGAGACAGCTGCACTTCTCTCATTTTCTATGGTGAACAAAAACAACAACAATATTTTGAAAAGCACAATCTAACCCAGACAGAAAGCTGTTTTCCATAAAATGGACCTGCTTTGACTCATATTGACTGTTGATATGCTTTTAGTAGCAGGACATCAGTTCCCACTAAACCTCAAGTGGACATCCAGTATGTCTGGTTGTCATCACAGTGATCCGTGGCAAGAATTTGGCATCAGTAACCCAACCATCAGTATATTTCATATAACCATCTTCATTTTGTTTGTAATACAACAAACATGTCATTGTGGGTTATATACGATTTGGATATCATAGCCTGCTACTTATCAAAAGCAAGATCTGAAAAACACATCAAGCGCAATTTCACTTCAACAGCTTCCAAAATGTTTTGCAGCAGTGGCCCCCTAAACCACCGGGCCTTGGACCTGTACCAATCCATCATCTGGTGCGGAACACGGCGGGAATTAACGTCGGGCTCAGGCCAGGCGCGGGTAGTACACTCTCGCACCGGGTCAGGTTCTGACCAAAAAAGAAAAAAAAAAAAAGGCCGGTGCTGCACTTCAGCACAGAAAGAGCAAAGAACATTCTTTCTGTTTATTTATTTACTCATCATCCATATTGTATTGTATTTTTCAATGTTATTCATTCTCTCCCAATCACTTCCGCGTCCCCCACCCCACTCTCGGTCACGTGATACGTTAGCCAAAACATTAAACCCACAAGTTAGCCTTCATAAATAGGGAAAATAAAAAATAAAAAAAACAGGATGTTAAACAAGAGTTAAAAAATAAACAAAACAACAACAGCAGCAGCAGCATTAAAGTATTAATTAAATAAAGCAGAGATAAAGAACTTCCAAGAACTTCCAAGGAAAATAAATCTGAAAACACGGGTTTTATCGCGATAGGTGAGTCTCCGCGCGCGGGTCAGCTGCCGTTTTATGTAATTCCCATTTGTTTTTATGTCCGTCATATCGTTTTATTTCGTCGTGTTTATCCCTCCACGCCTTCAAATCCGTTGGGAAACATTGAATTTAAAAGCAACACATACCTCGACTTTTATTCTACAGGTTTAAATGAAGTCAAAATGTTGCAGCATTTCTTTAGGAAATCATGTCAGGTGGAAGGTGAGTACATTCATTTTATTTAATTTCATGTATATTTTCTCTCTCCTGTCGTATCACAGCGAGCTGTTTCTGCCCGTGGCTGCTTGACGTAAAACACACACACAAGCGCCCAATTCTCATTGAATCATTAAAATATTATCCCGTGTGTGTGTGTGTGTGTGTGTGTGTGTGTGTGTGTGTGTGTGTGTGTGTGTGTGTGTGTGTGAACCCCGCTGCGGTGCCTGCGGGGCTCCACATCGTGGCCCCCCGTCCATCTCCTGCGGTGTGATATCCACTCCGCCAAGACTCGTTATGCGGGTTTTTTTTTAATCGTGTGGGTTTCGTTAAATCCCACTCACTTTACATCCGTTTACACCGCGGATTATCTTGCGTGAGTCTGTCACGCAGTGTGTGGGAGAAGTTGTCATTACTTTGCCCTTCTTTTTGTCTGTCAGGGCAAGAGGCGGGATCACGTCATTGTTTTTCATTCTATGGACGATTCATATATGTTATGACCAAGCAGTTTCCCATCCTGTACCTTTTTATTTATTTGATGTTATTCTAATTTGTTGGTACCCTCTCCCACAAATTCACCAAGAAAGAAAATCCTCAGCCTCTGTAACTCCAAGCTGTGATGAGATTGTGAGCGTCATTCCACTCAGATGGGGAAAACACTGTTCAGGGGCCACAGCTCAGGTCACGGCTGTAGTTACAATGATGTGGACCAGTATTGCTTTTATCTGTGTGTGTGTGTGTGTGTGTGTGTGTGTTTGTGTGTGTGTGTCTGTGTTTGTGTGTGTGCGTGCAAGCATGTATGCGTGTGTATGTGCTGCATGGGTAGTGAAAATGCTGAGTGCCTACTAAATTTAAAAAACAACTGGACACTGACTGGTGAGCAAAAAAGTTGATGTTGATGTGTGTGTGTGTGTGTGTGTGTGTGTGTGTGTGTGTGTGTGTGTGTGTGTGTGTGTACATATGTGCTTGTGCATGAGCTTGTTCACAATACAAATTCTCTGGTGAGACCAGTTTCTGTAATGAGACAGATGGGCTCTGCCTGAATTTAGCTATCAGCACAACTGCAGGCAAAATGTGCTTGTGTGTGTGTGTGTGTGTGTGTGTGTGTGTGTGTGTGTGTGTGTGTGTGTGTGCGTGTGCGTGTGTCTGGACAGGACAGCAGTATGTGAGGTGTTATTCTTCTACTCGTAGCCTGCGGGCTTAATCAAAGAGGAGCCACAGATGTCTTATTGACACCAATTAGTTACTGTCTCATGACACACACACACACACATACACACACACACACACACACACACACACACATATATACCCTCGACCATACATTGATATAGCCACGTACATACAGTCCTAAATAAATACTCAGTGTATGATACATTCTTTATATTTTATAGCGTTGATGAGAGTTAAATTTGGGACTGTGCACGGCCTCTGTTTGATGAGCACAGGGTTGCCGTTGAGTTGTCTGAACATTAACTGCACACACTCACAAAACATCCCAGTTTGATGGCTTGTGTTTGAGTGTGACTTACAGTGAGTGTGTAATAATACCAGGTCTGACGAGATAGGACTGAAGAAATCCATTAGCTAATGGATCTCTCCTCTCTTGCTTTTTTTCCCCCCCTCTTCTTTTATTCCTCTCATCCTCCTTCCATCACCACATCACACTACCGGTGCACTTAACCCCATCTAGGAGAACCTCACACACACACACACACACACACAAACACACACACATGCGCGTGCACACGCATACACACTAACCCTCAATCTTCCTATTCTCCCTCCTCCGTCGGCAGTATTCTGAACCTTTATTTACACATGCTGACAGTGAGCTTCGTTTTGAGGTTTGGCTCTCCTCGGTTGTGAAAACAAGAAGTTGACCGTTCATTCCATATTCCTGCAACACTGAACAATGAAAAGCAGAGCTTGACCAAACTCCTATTTTGTACATTGAAGTACAGCTGAAGCATCGCCATAACTGCTGCAGCCCCACGCCAGAGGCGTTGATGTAATTGTTGTACATCCGTATCGTATATGTTTAATCCATCAATAATGCTTTGTACCCGGGTTAATTGCTTGCTTCTCATTGTGTAGCTACATAGTTTCTCTGCTTCTCACATCCCTTGAACCTTCCCACTTAACTGCACGCCATTCCCTCATGCACACGTAACTGCTCCGGCCCTGTTTCTCAGTTTCCCATCCCATCATTCGAAGTAATCCCAACCTGGAGCGTTCAGGCATTTTCCCACGTGGAATCAAGCTGGAGCAGAGAACCTCCTCTGCTCTCAAAATCCCCTGTGTTCCAGAAGTGGCATTTTCAGGGCAGGAGGTGCTGTTTTACCACGGTAACCAGTCACACAGACCGAATCGTCAAACGTATTTAAAAGTCCAGTTTGGATCAAAACCTTATGTTGTAAATATAGATAGTTACTTTAATTGGAAATAAATTTGACTTGCTAGATGACCGTCTGTGTAACGACGGCTGAATTCCAATTCTTTCATCCTGCTGTAGAACTTCGCTTTCACTCGAGTACAATGGAGAGTAAACGGCAGGAAGAGTCGGACCTCAAACACGCCTTGTGTGCTTCAGCTCTAACCATCCTTGCCTTCTATTTATGACCAAGTTGTAAAAAGTCACAGCAGCCCTGCCTCTCTGCTGGTCACTTGGGGGTGTGGTGGGAGGGTCCTGTTATTTTTTTTTCCTAACCGGCACCTGATCCGTGTACATAAAAAAAAAAAAATCAATACAATTAGGTGTTATGGATCGGATGATAAGGTCATAAATATATAAAGGGTTTTGGATACGAAAAATTGAAGCTTCAGGAAAAGCATTCTTGTTGTAGATCCAGTGAGACCTTTTTGTCAAATGACGTTTTTTTTTTTCTCCCTTCATGTATCTTGGTTGGCTGTATACAAGAGCTCAGCACATTTCTTTGTGTGTTCCCCGCCTGGCATCACACCGCCAACCTGTCAGCGGCGCCGTTGCCGTGCAACGCATGCCGGCGATGCACACAAATGTTGGATCGTGACGCTCGTTTCACCGTCGTGCAGGATTACGTTCCCCATCCCTTTGCGGGTTCCCTCTCGGTTCTTTGACTTCCTCCTATTCCCCGGAGAACGACTTCAGGGGAGAGCTGGCTTTTCAACCAATGAAATCAGCACCACCTCCCGCTGCCCTTTTCCCTCGGATAAGTGGCACAGATAATGATTGAATAATTATTCTAATTGTCTATTTTCTTCAGTTTGCCAAATCCATGAGATGAATGCAGGTGTATTCTAAAGCATCGCATTTGTTTAGGTGTTGGTAATGTGGACATCCACCAAACCGATGCCTCTCCGCTTCGAAGGGTTAAGGGGGTGTTTGTTCATCTTTTAATGTAAATAACCGGCCCAGATCATTCTATCCAATTCAGCCGTGGCAGCCGCCCTGACGGGCCTCCAGGAATGTTCTCCATATACGTGGCATCGCGTAGTCACATCATTTTTGTCCCTCAGTAGCCATTGTTCAGGAGCCCATTAATCCTTTCCTTTATGAGATGAGTAGTTTTTACTGGCTCAAAAGTGTGAGGTGTTTTTTAATAAGGCTAATTGGGATTTGATCTCTAGATTAAAAAAATAATAATTAAAAAGAAAACATCGACTTGTCAGGTTTGGCAAGCAGGGAAATTCAGTGGCACTAGTGCCAGCAACCATAGTCCTTCTTCTGTAAAATCCTTCCACGTTATCCAACATTAATCCTCCGCTGAAGATTGGGAAGAATTGCTCTCACTTTTCTTTCTGATCATTTAAAAAAAAAAAATCTCTGCAAATTCTTACTGTAAGTATGAGTGGTTGATCAAGACCACCATAGATCAGATTGCACCTTTGCACGTTTTTTTTCTTTTTGGCAGGAGTTCGGTTAAACTTCAGGGGATCAACACGAACCGTCTATTTTATTTCAGAAAATCAAATCCGACGGAGTTCTTTCAGGATAAGAGAATACGCGACGCTTCCTGTTCTCCCTGCAGTGGAAAGAGGCCTCAAGATATCGGTACTGGAGGATAAAAGGATGAGAATGAGGGGGAAATGTGTAGATAGGAAGCAAAAGTTGGGGGAGATGCAGAGAAGATGGTGACACAGTAACACATATATAGAGAGGAAGGCGCGTGACTTAATAACAATGGAATCAATAAAACCAGTGTGTATGGCCAGGGTTTGCCCTGTGCATTTGTATGAGGAACACTAAAGCTAAGTAGAGGTGATGACACACATCAGTGATGACACTCCAAAAACACTTGTAACACACCCTCCATCACATGCTGAAACACACTCACACATGCACTTATACCCACTAACTTAAGTGGAGGGTTTGAAATTGAGCTGGGACTTGGAATGAATACTCCAAACAATTATCTTTCTCTCTCGCTTTTAGTAAACCATTTCCCATGAACACGTTCACATCTGCTTTTTTTTTTTTTTTTTTTTTTCCCGAGCCGTCCTCCCACCCTCCTCCTCCTCCTTGCACACATTTTTTCGCCTCTCTTTTGTCTCTTCCCTCATAAATAGTAATACCATGGGCTTTGGGCAAACCTTGGCAATACATTGACTGTACTTCTCGCTGGAGGCACGAGACTTCCTTCACACACTGTCACATTCAAATACATTGAGGTTTGACCCCGAGGCAGAATGACAGTTGTTTTAAAGAATGGTTTTGGTTTTAATTCCTCTCTTTTCCCAAATAGTTTAACATTTTTCTAAAATCTGATTTTTTTTTTTTTTTTTTTTTTTTTTTTTGCGACTGTCATGTAAGCTATTGAGAGGATGATGTTTTATCCTCACATATTTCACATTTTGTGGTTGCCCACAGATCATATTAATTCATAGATAGGCGTTTCAACATAAAGTCCAGGAATTCACAAGAGTTGTTTTTTTGTGTTTTTTAATGAGCCAAAACATATTTTTGTTATGTAGAAAATTCAAAAAAGAAGAAGAAGAAGAAGAAGAAAAGACTGGCAGATGGCTGCCGTGAAGATTGTCAAATTAGTTTATTTTCTTTTGGCCGTGTCTTATTTATTTACACCAATCCCTCTCAGCTGTGATGAATTAAGCTGTCAAATTAACAATGGAACGGCCATCTCTTACTACCTAAAGATATCGTCACCCGTTTCCAGGAAGCCGAGATTATCAACAAAAGCCGCTGCCCGGAAAAGCATTCGGTGATTGTCGGGGGATGATTGTTGATGACATCATCCCACTGATCGTGGCATCGTTGTGATGAAGTCGTGATGAAGTCACCGTAATTGCGCGAAGACCGTGTGCCGTTAAGCAGCACAAAGTGCGTCACCGGAGGAGAGCGAAACATCTGTGTGTGTGAAGGAGCGTGTCAGACTTTGAGATGCGAGCATGGAATCATCATTTTTGGAGCGGCTGTGGCTCAGTTGGTAGGGCGAGCATCCCTCCCATCGGAAGGTTGGCTGCAGAAATGTCCTCGGGAAAGACGGCGAACCCACAGTTGCTTCCGATGGTTTGGCTAGCACCTTGTATGGCATCCCTGCCTCGTGTGAGTGCTATCCAGGATAAAGTGCTTTGAAACTGCAAGGTAATTAAAGAACGTTGGCTTACAAATTTAATTTGTTCTTTGACTCTGTTAGCAAACCAAAATGTTTGGGAACCAAATCAATTTTTCCCATTGAAATCAATGTAAATCCCATGATTCTCTTCTCCAGCCCCGAAAAACAAACTACTCTTTTATGGGTTTATTTGTGGTGAAAATACAGAAAGGAATTAAATACACCCTTAATTATTGCTGTGTTTCTGGTGTTCTTTCTCTTCTTGACAGCACTTCTACTTGGTGTTTACTTTACTAACTCAGTATGCAAAAGTAAAGGCTTCTTGTATGAGACTCTTGCTAACGCTATCTCCAGTAATTTGTCTTTTATTCATCCAAACTAACAGTAATTTTTCTACTTCTCCTAATACTTGGGACCTTTGCTTTGTTAACGTAGTCACATCTTTAGCAACATCAGCCTTTTTTAAGCGTGTACAGATGGTTGCCTTAGCCAGATCATAGTGCTTGGCGAGCTCTGTAACACAAACACTGGTGTTAAGAAGGATTAAGAATTACAGTCGATCTGAAGAAGTAAATAATAGCTAACTTTTTTGGGAGCACGATTCCTGAAAAAAAGCACAAAAAATTGTTATACCAGGAGAACACAACCGTGAACTACGTGAACAATGCATGACTGCTGCTACGGCACAACACAGAAAACCAGTGAATTTGTTTGTTCAAAATTTGGTTAAAAACGCTTTTCATAGGTCAAGTAGTTTGTGTTCAGGGGCTTTCATAAGCCGAGGTTCTACTATATGAGTGTAAAAAAAAAAAAAAAAGACCATTGTCATGTCCCATAGCGATCCCTAAACTGATCATTTCAAGGAATGCAAACACACTGAGTGACTTGCTTATAGGGCTCCGTCAAATCTGATAATGAATTCCCCTTAGCTGATGACTGCTGGTTGTTCTCAGCGCTATATTTGTCACGCTATCGCTCCACATTAGTGCTTGCGTCCGCTGGAAACATATGATGTGGAAGCCATCCAACCATGGATGGTTAAGTTCTTTTATTATTGTATAGTTGTGTTCAAACAGCCAAAATGATGCAGAATGGGGAAATGTTTTTCCGCTAATCCAAAATGTGTTGGGTGGAATGAGCACAAACCTCACAGCACAAAGGGCCCTGATTCAGAGCCTGTCTGTAGAGTTTGCATGTTCTCCCCGTGTCTGCGTGGAGGTTCTCCGGTTTCCTCTCACATGCAGAAGGTCAAATTGAAAATTGCCCTAATGTGTGAATGAGAGAGTGAATGATTGTATATCCGTATGTGCGGCCCTGCGGTCCAGAGTGTACCCCGCCTTTCGTCCGATGACGCCATCCCCCGCGACCCTAAATGTAGGATAAGTGGTAGATAATGGATGGATGCATCCAAGCTTGCTTCTTCTATGATAGCTGAGTCGTCTTCATGAGCGAGAAGAAGGAATTCTTGGGGTTGCGGATTCCTTTCACGTCTCAAAATAGCCAATACTTCCTACTGAATGCCTTTATGCCTTTAAGAGGCATCTACCTCGTGCAAGGCTTCCAAGCAGTGGAGATTTTTTTTTTCCTGAGATCTCAGCAACGCTCTCCCGGTGCTTTCTCTGACAGTAGCTGTGAGCTGTGACAGGTCCAGTCATCATCAGCAGTATGGTGGAGCTCAGGAAGGAGTCACTGTCCTGTCCTGCAGTTTCTCAGATTCTTTGACAGGGTCCTCTGGTTAAATCATGGCTGCAACCAGGAGTGCTAAATAATTTTCTTGTAGGAAGACTGGCGATTGTCAAATCATACTCTGCATCGAGATTACACAGTATCATGTCCGATGCTCTGTTTCCCTAAAACTCAAAACATGAAAATAATTTGGGGAGCTGCTCGGGGGCTCACATTGTTACCGGTGGCATTAGTAGGTCGGATTAGGTCGCATTCAAACGTTTTGTCGAGGACCCGCACCGTAATAAATTGCTGCCCATGTGCTCGCTGCCTTTTGTCTCACCAGACTCGGGCGCAGGACAGCGGGCTTAGCTGTCGGAGGCCGGGGCTGGTCCACAAGTGCGGGCCTGCAGCTCACACCTCTGGGGACCTCATCAGCTCTGAAATCCCCTCATTTACCTACAGCTGGAAGGCAGGTGTTTTTCAGCGTCTGTGGGGAACTTCTCCGTATTTATCGTGGAAATCATCCATTGGCTAGATTTCTGACCTTGTTCAAAAGTGTAAGATATCGTGTATAATCGGTATGAATAATAGCGTGATAATTTGCTTCACAGTTAACGGCGACTGGAAGCTAAATCTTCCTTGAGTCAGACTTCCGAGCCCGGCCTGTCAAAGATATATAAGATTAAGAAAGATGACATGTGGGAATTGAGCCAACATTAGCATCCAAGCATATCCATTTCTTTATTTAAGAAAACTGATTAGATTGGAACGTAATGTTACACAAAATCAAGGTTCAGGTTATACAACAACCACAGTCACGTTAGAAACAAAAATCAAGCTGGCCAGGTTTATAAAATAATAACCAGAAGTTCTGACTGGGATAGGACATATACTGTATTCGTCATGGTGAACACACAGCACAACCGAAAAATCATGAATAAATGATAGATGAATAAGTACAGCCTGGTCACCCAGTGACTGCACACATATGACACAACCATGGCATGTCTAGATGTTCAGTCACAGCAGACTGGTGGGGAAGGCACACACACGCACACACACACTCACACACACCACACACAACACACACACACAAAGGTAGAATTCTGCCAGAGCTGCTGCATTTAAAGCCAGTCAATGTCTCAGCTCTGACTTTTTGTTTTTCGTCAGAGGAATGTGGACTCCGTCAGAATAAGTGTGTGTTTCATGCCCTTTTTCTTCTTTGATGTAAAATTCAAACAGGGAAAAATTAAAATCTAAGTTTTTATTCATGTTAGTGTCAGGAAATATGTATTGTAAGTGCTTAGCACCCAAAAGGATGGCTTAAAAAAAAGGGATATGAGATGGCGTATTCAGTTGCTTGATCAAATAAATACATTGAGTGGGAACGGAAAATCACATTACTGCATTTCTAAAATGCTTTTGTTTTTTTGTTTTTCAACTGGACTCCATGATGAAATCTGATGCAAAGACCAAGAATTCCATCTGTGACTGGAAGCGCGCACTGGCCTCACTAGACTAGGAAAAACCTTAAGTCGATGTGGGACGGACAGAAAACTCTATTTTGAAATAAGCTTTTATTTCATAGGTTGAGAGTAACATTATCTTCTCACCTTTTTACTCTCTCATGATCCTGCAAACTCACACATTGTTTCAATTTAACAGTGGAGTTGAGTGTCCGAGTCGTACTTCACCGCTTACTGCATAAATAGTTGGACAGTCACTTCCTGAAATAACAGTAGATATTGTGAAAAAGAAAAACTGAATTATTTGATTTTAACTTCACTGACTGAGCAAGAGTTGTTTTTTTTTTTTTTTTATTGTTTTTTGTTTTTTTAAATCCTACAGAAAACAAAGTCAGATTTTACTGATTTGGCACCAAATCAATCACAAATTTTCCATGTAGAGCAGGTCAGGACCAAGATCTTTAGAATGATTTACAGAAACCCAACATTCCCTCATGAGCAAGCGCTTGGCAACAGCGGCGAAGGAAAAGTTGCCTTTTCCCTTGGACAGATCCCGTCGCTATTCGGGCGGCCTTCTGCCTCCACTGTTTGGGGTAGAAAGAGAGGGAAAGTTTGTGTTTAGCTTTTTCTGTTCTTTCCTTTTTTCCCTCTTTTTTTAATTTTGAATGCATACTGAACTATTTGAGCTGAGGAGTGTGGGGTTTGCCATGATGCAGGAAGTACAGATTCTCACTGATCCACTCACATGCCATCATTTAAACTTAGATCAAACAAGGGTTAGTTACCATGTATGGACACTGACATTGCCACGTCTAGAAGACTCTGGATTTAATTCTATTAACCAACATAAGTTTTCCAAAAATAATAAGCTCCGTGAGGGCACTGGAGGCCGGCCAGGTGTTTGCCGGGAACCGAAGTTCTGGAGCTGCTGAGGAGCAGACAGGTTGTGAAACCACACCGCATTGCTCAATCGGCCGAAGACAATAAGCGGCTAAAGAGACGAATATTTCACTGGATCGAGGCGCGGCAGCATGTTGTGCCACAGCTAGAGCCGGGAACGAGACATTTTTGTCGCGAGGAGAACCGGAGACTCAGCACATTTGTCGGTTAGCCGTGATGCTAATTCCAGAAATGCCCTCCGTCAGGAATAGACGGTGGATCGAGGGGCGGCGCACGTTTACACGCGGGTAAACTTTTCTTTTACCATCCGGGAGCAGTTGAGCACCAACAAACCTTGACATCAGTGAAAGACCTGCTCTCCCACTTGGAAACTTTTGAAGATTTATTCCAAACAAAGTGCTTTTCCTGCTGCGGGAAAACCACATCAGTTACTCTCCATTTTATGACTAAATTCCAGCCCAATAGTCTGTGATTGGAACAGCAGATGTAGGATTTTGACCTCTGTTGAATCATCGCCGTGTTCAACAATATAAAGTACCACATCAGATATTTATTTATGAGCAGAAGACTATGGCTTTAACCTCTCAGGGCAGAGCTCACTCCCCCATAATCCTCTCTATCTCTCCCAGAGGCAAAGTGTTGCTGCCAATTGAAGAATGCCTCTGCCCAGTCGTCCGTACCACGAGTGGGTGTGTGTGAGTGCTAGTGTAAACCTAAGTCCTGATATTAACTAATTTGTTCGTATTTGAGCAGAGGGAGCTCACAGCAAACACACGCACACACACACAGAGCCCCTATTTTTTTATCTTTTTTTTGCAGTTTCTCAGGAAGTCCCCAGTGGAGTCCTCTGAAGCGCTCCGCTGCCAGCTGAGTGCTCAGGCAGGAGGTCTGCAGCCTCCGCTGACCCCCTTGGAGACCCCCGGGACCCTCTTTCAGAGAACTGTAGCTCTAGTGTGTAACACGCTGTACGAGGTTTGATCTCCTGCTGCTCCCGCAAAGAAAGAAACACACCACGAGGGGATCGAACGCTTATCAATAGTTCACCAGCAACCGCGCTCTTTAACCCCTCGGAGGTCGGTCTTGAATGCGCAGCTGTTCAGTGTTGACACTGCATCTCGTAAAAAAAATTTAAAAAAAAGCAAAAAACATTTTGTTTATTTCTTCGACTGTTCCTCGCTCCAAATATTGCAACGGATATTTGCTGTTTTTTTATTTCAACCTGATGAATGGCTTATTCTGATTTTTTTTTTTTGTTTGTTGCCTGGTTACCCAAACCAGGCAACAAACCCCTTATCACGTTCGGCGAAATGTGCGCGTCTTTCACGCTCACACAACACTGATGAAAAAAGCAGAATTAAAGAGATATTTTATAGCTAAAAAGTGTGAGAACAAAATGTGAAGATGTTATGACATATTTTGGTCCCAAACTGACGCAAAATGACTGCATTCGGTCATGCATTTATGACACGTATTCCCTGTTCCTAGCAAAAAAATACAACTTTAAGCAGTAATCGAACATTTCAAAAAGACAATAGTTTAAAAGAATGAAAAGGAAATAATGCTGCACTTAAGTAACTGGTACAACTGCGATTCAGAAACTTAATACAGTGTCATGGTCAATAACAATGTCCATGAAGAGTCCTCAAAGATTTCCCTGTAGCGGTTACAAAATGGTAAAAGCATGCAAAGCGTCACAGGGAGTCCAGGACACCACCTTTATATATTGTGACTTCTTCTGGTCTGACTTTGTCCTCATTGGATTGTGACGGGATGGCCGAGCGACACCGCTAGGCGATGGTTGATCAGGCCAAAAATGCAGGGGCAGAGGAGAGATTCCTGTCAAATGTTTTATTAACAGACAACTCTGGTCGAACTTGCCAAGTCTCCGATATAAACTAGATCAACTTTGCAGCGAGGGTAAACGCACCGGACAAAATCAATTATCTGACTTAAAAATAACTTGCTAAGTCTCTAATGAAAGAAGAGAGCAAAAAGCAGCAAGGACATGTACTTGATAAGATCAATTCTACAGTTTTCTAGACGGCAACCCATGGCTCTGAAGCTGCTCTTTTATCCCTCTGACATGGCTCCCTTTGGCCTTTGAAAATAATTAACGTGTGTTTTATTTTATTTTAGTTCATTCATTTTCAAAATGTCATTTTAGATTATGCTATAAAAGATTATGGCGGTCTTGTAACAGCTAAAAAAAACAGGTTTAAATATTTTTGATGCTCTTAGTAAGCGACTGCACGCTAATTTTTTCGTTTGCTGCCGTTGGATGATTTAAGTTTGGCTTTTTTTTCATAAATACAAGACGGACTCAAATAGACATTGAATATTTTGTTTAAAAGTAACCTTGAACCCAACGTCAAAATGTTTTGCTGCATGCAGAAATGTAATTTCATTTTCTCTGCAGTTGTTCATTGGTTTTAAAAAAGTGCAACACATATTTTGTTTATACATAACATAAAGGCAAAAAAAAAATTATATTATATGACGTGTGAATTAATTTAAAAAATTTTTTAAACACAGGATTGTGTGGCTCTGGGTTTTTTCTTTACTGTGCAGAAATGGTACTTTGAGTGGTAAAGGTTGCTGACCCCTGGACTAGACTGACCTAAATATAGGAGTACCATTACCACATGAAAGGGGGCGGGGGACATATAATCGCCAAACACAAACGCCCAATAACAAAAGGTAATGAAGTTTTAAATGGACATATCAGTAATACTTAAACAGCCACCTGCCACCAAGGATAGTGAAATTGAACACATTTCAATGATGCATGAAAGGATTGAACGAGGCAGCTTGATCAGGGCCGTCTCTATCCCCTTTTTGACATGCGCAACACCTTAGACTGGCCCAACACAACAGGTGCTCCCTTTTTCCTTGACGGCACCATTTTGCCACCGAAGAGCCCCGTCAATGGCAAGAAATCGTTCAAAAAGCTAAGTTGGCGTGCCAAACAAATTGTCCCTTGCGTGCTCAGATGTGCGAGAGCACCCGTACGAGGGTCGCCCAGCGGGCGCAAAGGTATGAAATATGTGCAGCAGTCCGTCCACGACCGCCACATGGATCAACCCACGTTGTCTTCTCTGATCGACCAAAAGCCATTTGTCAATATAACTGTTTTCAAGTCCAATTTGGTTTATCCAGTCATTCCTCCATGGTACAACTGCTTATCAGGGGGCAGGCTCAGGTTCGAATAACCCCCGTGAAACACTCAAACTTCTTCCGGGAGACCCCAGGGTTCCCCAGGCCAGACGGGAGCCTCCCGCCAGGACGCAAAGGATCAGCAGACCTTCTCCGAGCTAGCTCCCCCCTGGATGTCCTTGCGTCTAACTCATAGCTCCACCTCCCTGTGAAGGAGGAGTTCACCCCCGAAGCCCATAACCATAGGTTGGCTTTTTTTTTTTTCCATTTTTGTTAGCATGTACACTAGCCGGCTCCATGAGGCCGCAGGCTGGAGGGGCGCCTGTAAGAGTTGTGCAATTTCTATAGGACGTTTTTTTTTTTTTTTGTGGTGACCTATTTCTCCGAGATTATTAGTTGCGCCGCCCCACAATCATACGCAGTAACTGCAGAAACAGGCGTCGCTAGAAAATCTCATCATCGGCAGGAAAAGAGTTAAAAGGGCTTTTCTGGCAGCTCTCAAATATGTACCATTAACATTTCTGCTCTCCGGTCTGGATTGAGACGCCGTATTTCTCGAGCATGACATGGTCCAGAGGGTTCATTGCGAGCCGGTGGGCATCCAGATGATCTTTTCATCATTCATCTATTGCAGTAACCAAAAGAAAAGATCACGGCGGTGAAGCAAAAGTCGAAGCTGAGAGACCACTGGATTCAGCGTCTTCTAAAAGATGCTGCATTGTGTTGTAACAGGATTACGAAGCAGCCAAGGAATGGTTGCACGGTTTTTGCATCACACCCTGCAATTTCCAGTTTTTTATTCCTACCCGGACTGGTGTTTGAAAGGCTAGAAAACATCCAAACCTGATTTTATGGGAGGTGTCACCTCAAGAGCAGTGTTGAATCTGTGTTGTTATTGTACATTTAATGAGCATTTCAAAACATCTATATACTCTTGAATTGAAGTCCAAATCATTAAAGTAAGTATTGATTGAATTTGGAAATGAAATTGCACACGAATGAAACTTAAGCCACCCAAGACTCCTGTAAAACTATCATCTCGCAAAAGCTGACATCTAAAGACTAGTTTTTTGAGTTTTAAGTCTCAGCCTGGTCTGAGATTTTACAAAGACTGTGGATCTTATACCTAAAGACTTTTAGCTAGATCCATCTACCTTTCTTTTTTTAACTAAAGACTTGGAAGATTTGGAGAAGACCCGTGTAAAAAAATCATCTCACACCAGCTAGTGGTTTAAGTGTCAGACAGTCTTAGCCAAGACTAGGCTGCTACTGAGATTTTACCTAGACTTTGGATTTAGAGAGTCTAAAGTCTATTTCTCCTATTTCTTTAGTCTAAAGACTTTGAAAAGACTTGTGGAAAATTACAACTTAATTCTTTCAAGAATTTTTTTCCCACCATGCAATGTTTCTGGATGGTCCATACTGATCAGGACGTCCTTCTCCGTTCCCCTTCACCCATACCGCCAACAAATACCGTCCCTGCCACCAATTTCCGTTCTGACTATTGTTTGTCGTCGGGGTTTCCTGTTTCCAGTTTTGATGGAGCTCATCTATTGGTTGTTGCCTATGTTATATCACCCTAAAGACCGAAAGATTACCGCCTCACACTGTGCTCTGACTAAAGTAAGACTCTTGAGATTTCCTCACGGCTTTCAGTTTTAATTCTGCGAAAATGGTAAGGTGCAAGCCCAGCATTAGGCGTCAACGGTCTGAGGTACAGGATATGGAGGAGCCAGGTTGTGCAGGTCTTTGGAATTGAAATATTTTTTCAGTGTTCTTTCTGGCAATGCTGAGTGACATATGACGTGAATCGGCCGGTGGATTTTGCCGCACAGACGATTCCAGCTATTTTTTTTTCACTCCCAATACCACACTACGCTGAGATGAATCTTCGAAAGTAAATATATCCGTTGGCCCGATGAAATTCTTATCTTGATCATAGATAACCGATATTTTTCTTATACCGCGGATGTATGACTAAACCAATACTCAAAGGAATCAAGTACCGATGGGATTAATAACAACTGCCATGTTTAAAAATATCTAAATTGTTCCTTTTTACAACAACATCATAACTTTGGCCAGATAAGAGTAACAGAACTCCCACAATACACATTTTGACTAGGGAGGGGGCCTCTCCTTATTTCACTTATCATATTGTAATCTAAATACAAATACACACACAGAAGTTTAGTATGACCACCTGCCCAAATGCATATACATATACATATACATATACACATGCATGTCTTTTAACTGTATGGTCACACTAATGTCCACAAAGCCGTGTAGTCAAATGTCTCTTTGGCTGACTGTATGCACTTTATGCATACAGAAGTGACACACACACACACACACACACACACACACACACACCCAACCGGGCTGTTTTTCTAAGGGGTGTTTATGTGAGGGAAGTTGGATTCTGAGACTCTGCATACTTCACATTTATGAAGGTTGGAAGCAGTGCAACTGCTGATATGATTTCACCGAGAAGCATGCAGGAAAAAACTCTGAAATACTCATATGGAAGCCATTATCCTTTCTCTGCATTGGTTTCATTCTCTATTTATCTTTACCTCTTCCTCTACCCCTATAAACCCCCCCACCTCATTTCCCCTCATCTCTGTCTATCCCTCCCTCCGTGGCCCGGCGCTATAATTTCTCCGCACATTTCTTTCGCAGGTTCTCACACACCGCTCGTGTTTATGGGCATCAATGCACGGCCCTCCAACGGCTGCCGTGAGCAGACCCACTTGTCAGTCACACACACACACACACACACACACACTTTAACGCATACGTGGAGCGAGAGGGTTTGAGTATCAGCTAGTTGGCCTGACTCTCTTCCCTGGATCAGCTGCAATTTTATGCAGTAAACCCCGTAATTTACTATTAACACCCCTCCATCCTTCCTTCTCGTCTGCACGTTTGCATGTACGTGTGTGTGTGTGTGTGTGTGTGTGTTTGCGCATGTGAGAGTATACATATCTCATAAGCCCCCTCCACCCATCAATCCACTCCCAAATGACATCAGAGGAGCGAGGAGAGAGAACACAGTTCCGAACTGACAGAGACCAGGGCAAAAGGATGGGGAAAAAAAAAACCCTAAGTGTGTGTGTGTGTGTGTGTGTGTGTGTGTGTGTGTGTGTGTGTGTGTGTGTGTGTGTGTGTGTGTGTGTCTTGGGCGAGTAGGGGGGGGGTACCTTTCCATCAGATGGACAGGTCAGTCTGTGGAAACGTGCTGAACCCTTGACAGAAGAAATTCCCCATTCCCCTCCATTATGTTATTACTGGATGGCAGCAAAAATGTCTTTTTTTTTTTTTTTTTTTCAAATCCTAACAGATGACCCATGTGTTGATAGGGAAAAGGAAAATAGTGTGATGCTGCCCAGGACATCGAATTTCAATATTTCTATCATGCTCCTGTCAGTGCTGCAAAAGTGACATGTACCCCCTGTTTTCTTCTACCACATGGAGAAAAAGGATATCATTCAGCAAGGCCTATTTTTAAAAATTTAAGTTTATAAAAAAAACTTTCACCTTTCACCACCTTTCACCTTTGTCTAAATCCTAAATCAGATAATATCGATTTGTGCAGTTGATTATAGCTTACCGTTAGTTTGAGGTCGGGTTTTTGTCGTGAGGAGGAGCTGAGATGAGTATCGGCGCGCAACCAAGTCGTCAGAATTCTTGGACCCCGCGATGCTGTTAGAGAGTTTCGGGGTCGGCGTTGAAGTATGGTTGTTTAGTTCTGATGATTACACGTCGCACACGGGGCCATGCGGGTGTTTATGGATGAATGAATACGTCAGCCTCAATTACGGGCCCCGTGGAAACGTTAACAAACTACTCTTTTGCCAAGCCTGTTCATCTGACGGACCTGGCAAAAGAAGAGGCTTTGTAAAAACTCGGCGAACCCTGGTGGTCGGGGTCGGCGCGATGACCGTCAGGACCCGAGCGGGAGACGACAGGAAGCGCAATTTGTCAGTGAAAGTCCTCGGAAAGATTGAAAAAACAAGGAGAGTGTACGCGGAGAAACGGAGAGCTCTCACGCCCTGAGTGTTGTAATGACACAATCATCTCTGGACGACCGGAGTTGGTGAAGACAGAAGGCATTTGCATACAGAGCTGGACGCGAACACGCGCACATACATGCGCACACACACACTCAGACACACACACACACACACACACATCAAACTGAAAAACCCAGATCCACCCTGCCTGAGTGAAGCACGGTTTCCAAACATTGCATCAAATTCCCAGAAATATGACAACGGAAACCTGAGCAGACGGAGCGAGTCTGTCGTTGGCCTCCGAGCCTCGCAAACACGCACGCGCGCGCACACACACACACACACACACACATGCACGCGCACACGCAGACTGAACGTTCTGTGTCTTTCTATTCCATTTCATTTGAATACGACTCTGACGACGACCGTGACGGATTATTGATGGTCAGAGTTCAGAAAATTACACATTTGGGAGGTTGTTCTTTTCCTTCCAAAATTCTTTTGACAACATTTCCAGGCTTTATCAGATGTTGTGAAAATGTTCTACATGAGATATGTCTCGTGTTGAAAACAGGCAAACACGTTTGGATGGTAATTTATGACAGTATGGGTTTTGTTTCCATAGAAATCAGTCCTATCAGTTATAACTCATGATAATGCGGAGCAAGTCTTTTTGGAGGCAGCTTTGACAATCATAACAAAGAAAATAAAATTAAATATGATGAACATGAAATATGATGAACCCTTTCCAGGCGACTTTTTTTTTTCCCCCTTTTTTTCTTTTCTTTCTTTTCGCTGTTGGAGTTGAACGAGAGTCGCAATTTGACCATCGTCTGCTTCGCGGTAAATAATTGTCCTGACTTACAACTTGGTCATCACAGGTTGCGATAGTAGAAAATGACAAAAATGGGGGGAAATGAAAATTCCAGAAAACAAAAAAGAACACGCTGCAATGCATGTTATATTTAAGCTGCTATATTCGGACGCTGCTCGGTATAAATAAAGAAGTACGATAAATGTTCCGACCAGTAAAAGTTGTTGGACATGTAAGAAAATCCCAAGGCTTTCTAAAAAAAAAAAAAAAAAAAAAAACGGCCTGTGGCCTGTCCATCGCCCATAAATAGAATAGACTGGGGTCTATTTAGGAAAACTTTCCCATTTGCAACACAATAGTTTGAGGTCTACCGCATGTTGCCACCAGAGAGGAGCAGGAGGAGAGAGACCAGGAGACACAATCAGATCTGGCAGAGACGGGAGGGTCACATGCCTCCTGGGCTTGTAGGTGTCCCTGGAGTTACATTGTTTGACTCCGGCGGTCACGGCTATAGCAGCGGGTTCTGGTTTCGGGTCAGGTCTGAAAACATTGCAGCGGGGACAGCCTGGGAATGCGGCTGGAGGAGGAGGGGCGGGGGGGGGGGGGGGCAAAGAGCGGCCCTCTTCTTTGCTGCGGAGAAGACGAGAAAAAAAAAAAAAAGCAATTCTGGCCTTGAGGGAAAGGCCTCGCAGCATCTTCCCATGTGGATTTTACAGTTTGGTGCGAGGCGAAGCATGTGTGTGTGTGTGTTTCTGTATTGGAATATCCAACCGGAGAGAGGCGGGTCTCTCTAACATCCTGCAGTGTGATTGGTGGTGCGCTGTCCTTGGTGATGGATTGATGGAGTCGGCACTCCCGCGGTTGGTTGAAGAGTTAATCCGTCATTCAGGTTGGCTTCACTCCCTTCACTCCTCAAACCAGCTTTCCGTGCTGAATGGTGTCACTATTGATTTAACATTACGCATATTTAAACCGTGGCTTTATGGCCACTCACTTATTCAATTGGCATGATCTTAACACATCTGGCTGATGTACATGAGATAATTAACATCAGTTATCATTATTGAATTCCATATGTTATGACTGATGGTAATAATATTAATTACTATCTAATCAGATTTCTAGATAATCTCCAAGAGCCAATTTTTTTTTGAAGAACTTGGATTGAATCTTTGTTCAAATGCGTCCGTCAAACACACAAAATATCTGTGCTGTGAAAGTGTGAGTTGTGGCATGTCATCATGAAACTTCACCCTTTGCTCAATTTGAAACATGTATCCGGCTCCTTTAGGTGTAAATCCCATCATTCGCTACGCGTAACAATGCGTAATTGTGCGTTGAAATGTCACTGTGCTGTGACCACGGTTTCGGTTGTCGTGTTACGGCAGAACGGAGGCCTCCTGTCTTCACGGAGACGTGTGACCTATTATCGGCGTGCTGATGTTACAGCCCCGCCCATATAAAGCAATTAAAAACACGCGAGATTACAACATTGCTGTCAAAGATCGAATCTAGGTTTACGAAGCAACATGTTTGCTAATCTGAGGCCCTCCTTGAAGAAAACCCCGCACGCAACACAATAATAGAATTTCTCTAATTTTACTGCATTTCATCAAAAAGTGACAGTTTGTGTTTTTCATTGCGCGTATGGTGCTGATTTTATTATCATCTGGATTTGTCGTTTTTTTTTTTTTTTTTTAAATCGAAATCCATCTGTCCCCCCCCCCCCCCCCACGCCGCCTCATCCCCGCCCTGTGAAAGGGCACTGAGCAGTTTCTGTATGAAAATGTGTTATACAAATACAACTTGAACTCGCACATGCTGTACATATTTTGTGGTCTTGTAAGCCGAGCCGGGGTCGAGGCTGCCAGCAGCCGGCAGCGCTGGAAGTGCACACAGTCGTAACAGCGCAAAGTGTTCTGGACACCAGTGTCCATCACATGGCTTGCATTAATGCAGCGCGTTGCACCGTGCTCTCTGGCAGATTGTTTAGAATAGTTTACCTCTTATGTCTGTCTCTCACAATGATTTTTTATGTCAGGCTAATAGCGGACGGGGGGATATTTTTGGCCGTACGCTCCGTGAACGGAGCAACTGGATGTCAGCGCCGGATCGCCCACATCGAAACGCAGCTTTCCAGGGAAAAATCTCCAGCTCCCCCCTCCCCTGGTTTGCAGCGCAACATTTCTGAACAGCACCTGTGTCGGACCTGTGCGCTCCTACTGGAGATGATTGCGTGACTCAAATAAAACAGAACTCATGTGGATCTGTTGAACTTGGAACTTATCTCATATAGTTTCTTCAATTTTTTTCCCCAATCCAGCAGCTAAATGGATACTTTCCCACCCTTTGCTTCATTTATTTTGATATGACAACACCATCCCCACTACAAAGTTCAACCGAACCCCGCTCACACACCTCTTAGGGGGTTGCGAAGCATAAATCCTCCGTACCATCGAATCGACACCAATGACTGCACTTTCAGCCCTTCCATTTGTCATACTCATTAGGTTTGCAGACAACACAACTCCCATTTGTCTCATCGGAGGCGGTATCAGCCTTGAGCAGGACCTGCTCAAAACAGTGGAGATTACAGTGGACCTCAGGAGGACACCCACTGTCATCTCCATGCTAAAGCAGCACCGTGGGTACGACAGAAACCCGCTGTTTTCTTGGAAGCATCATCTCCCAGGACTTTAAATGGTAATCCAACATGATGTGACGAAAAAAGGCCAGCTCAGGAACTCTTTGCGCCGGTTCAGGAAATTCTACACTGCGGTCATCCAGCTGGTTCTCTGCACCTCCGTGATTGTCTGGTTTCGGTTTCGGACACCAAACGGGACAGGAACACATTGGAATGGACAATTAGCGCCTCGGAAAATACAATAGGCGCCCGACTGCCCTCTAGAAAGGACTTGCAAGTGAGCATCACTGCTGACCCGTCACAACCTGCTCTACCTTTTCCCCAACAGTAGGAGGTGCAGAACACTGTGTGCCAGCACTACCAGACAACGGAGAAGCTTTTTCTCGACTGTCAACCGGAGCTGAATTCCGTGTATATGTGGGTACACTTGGTGAGTAAAGCTGGTTCGGATTCGGGTTCTGATCCCGACGTGTTGCCAAAAGGAGAGCTCACAAGTCAGTCATACCAGTGTTTTTTTTTTACTACACATGTATCACCTCCCTGTGTAGAGTGAGTTAACAAAAGAGTCGTCCAGAACTGGAACCTGGTTGGAGTAAAAAAAAATAATTGTGCACTTCATCGCGCTGGGACGTCACCAAAGTGATCCAGAACCACCAATTTTCAAATCTGCCAGATTTCCCCAGATTATACTCTTCATTTGAGCTTCGAGCGTGGAGCGGAGTGCACGCCGCGTCTCAAATGGAGGGTTAAAAATTGCAAGTAATCCGAAACCAATCCCAGAAGAAGATGACGTAATCCCAGGAGTCGCAAGCATCCCGCTGATGATAAGGCGTCCGACGCAATCACAGATAAAGATGGCTATTTTACAAGTGTCATTGGTTGTTGGATTTCAGGGCGGATCCTCGTTCTTGACCTTTCCATAACCTGTGGTGTGTTTGGATCTGATCAACTGGAAACGTGGGAATACAACTGCGGTTGGCAGGCCTGTTGTCTCTTTCCTAGTTCATCTTGGATTCTCTTTTTCTTTTGTGATTTGCAATTCTCTTTGCCCCCCAATCTCTCCTATAATACATATGTCTCTCAAATCTTTGCCCTGCTCTATATATCCATCATATATATGTGTGTGTGTGTGTGTGTGTGTGTGTATGTGTGCATGTTTGTATGTATGTATGTATGCATGTATGTATGTATGTATGTACCTATGCATATGTATATATGTATATATGTGTGTGTGTTTATATATGCTGTCAGACGGTGTGTTCAACTTCAGTGTTGGTGGTGATCCAAAGGACACCACACACACACACACGCACACACACAAGTGCATATACACTCATGCAGAGCCACAGTTAGGGTGGTAATTCCTCTTTCTATGAACCATGTGGAAGCCATTGCTTTGCAATCTGTTGTAATTGTGTTGTATTTAAGACAGAGCCGGTCTACATTACCCACTTTGTTACAGTTAATGCATTTGTGTGTGCGTGCGTTTGTCTGTGTGTGTGTGTGTGTGTGTGTGTGTGTGTGTGTGTGTGTGTGTGTGTGTGTGTGTGTGTGTTGATGTGCAGTTACTTTTGGATCAATTTAAACTACATTCTGCTCAGTACTTTGAGACACCTGCACCTTTGAGTCGGTTTGGCTGTTTTTGTACATTTCAGAGTCTGGGGTTAAAGAATGCTTCACAATAATGAAAGTCCTCCTTATATTGACATTAAAAACGTGTCTGTTTGCTACAACATGTAAGAGAGAGAGAAAGCACATCCAAGACAGGGAGAGGGTGTAATCATGGATGAGAGATATTGTAATATGATAAATAATTCATTTGACCGGCACAATATGACCGTCTTTGAGTTCTAGTCCGTTGTATCTCATTCCTCCAAAACACTTTACGCGAATGTAAACATAACGCCGAGTAGACCCATCCCATGAAATCTGCCAGCAATTAGGCTTGTGCGCTGACACGCACACACACACACACACATACACACACACATACAAATTATCAGACAGCACAAACACTAGACCCGCATACCATCTCAGACATTGATAGCTTAATTACACATAAAAGATTGAAGCCTGTTTGTACTCCCAATGTAAATCTAGCGTGCATGGAAGAGCCCAGACCTCGCCGTCTGTTTGGTTTACCTCTTAACAAGTCGCAATCAGATACATCACATGCGCCGCTTGGGTTAGTGCCGTTTAAAGAACTTTAAATAAAGAAAACGCTGAAAGTAAGCCCGGGCAACCGTGTGCTCGGAAGCAGACGTATCATCACAAACTTTTGCGGGGCGTGATGCTTCATATTCATTACCAATAGATAACTGCATCCAGCGGTGCCGCTTCCTGACAGTGTTCTCGTTATCTGACTTAAAATACATGAAGCAGCTGCATTTTGATATATTTTTTTTGTCAGGACAGGTTGTGAAAAAGCGGCACAATGGTTTCCGCTGCTTTCCGTGATCGGTTGGTACTTGTTGGAAGCACAGTGGCAGCGGAGGTGCTGTGACACTGTTCCTGGTGTGTATGTAACACATTCAAAAACACAGTAATTCTCCTTGATGAACATGAATGTCATCATAAGTCTACCCAATGCAACGCTTATAGCAGTTGTTTCCCCGCCACTTTCAAGGCCTTTTCTCCGCTCTCCGATTCAAGGCTGTTCCTCACCCGTTCCGTGTACTTCGCGGAGTTTTGGGCTCCTCGTCCGACATCCTCACTCGCACCTCTGCCTGTTCCAAAATACAAAATAGTTTGTCCCACGATAGCCGCATTCAAACAGAAAAAAATCTAAAAATTCAGTTCCAAGACCTGTCAAGCTCAAATTTCATTCTAAGACCTCCCTTCCTGCCGGGGAACTTTTTGGTTTTGCAATGGGACCACGGTTGTGACGGGTGACTGCTGTGACTACATTAAGTGAAGTCACACTCACAGAGTTGCCACAGCATTCATGTTCTCCCCAGTGGGAATAATAACCATGGACTATCATGAAAAGCCCCACCGTTAGCTAGCTTTGTACTTATTTTGGCTGAAATATTTGTTCAGCTGAATGCCCAGGAAACCCCTCTGTGGTCAGAAGAGCTCAGACCCTTTCTTCTGCCCATTTATGGCCGGTTCTGTCTGTTTTGTCGCAAGAATACGACTGACCAGCGACCGCAGCAGTGTTTAAAGATGTCACGTCGGCACAAAGTATCTGGTAATGGGCGCAGTTTCGGAGTTCCGGCAAGGACCAGCACCAAATGAGTTCAAAATGAGTTGCAAAAGCGGTTCTAAGAAGTAGGAAAGACAAAATGTCCTCCATCCTTAAAAGGTTTCTAGGAACTGCAGAAAGTTCTTACAGCAAGAGAGGCTAATAATTTCCATTCTTCACTTTTTTTTTAAGCAAAAAGACTTGCAGCGAGGCTCAGGGGGTTAGAATGGTTGTCCTTGGAAACGAACCTTCCTGGTTTGATTCACTGCTCATTAGCTCCCTTCTGCTCATTGTCACATTCAGCACAACATCAGCTATATTTGACCACTGCATTCAACCCATCATGGATAAACAAATGACCCATATAAGCTTTCTAAAATAACTCTTATTATATTGTATTCTTTGCACAGGGAAACACCTGTTACCCCTCAGGAACAAGCAAAAAAACTGCAATCCCCCCCTCCTCCTCCTCCTCGGTCCTCCTGCAGCTTCAGTCACGGAGGCGCTCGCGAGCCGGCCCTGCTAATGCAGCGGTGATGGATGCGCCGAGTCCTTGGCCGCGCACTCCCTTCCATCCATCCTGGATTGTGAGGGCAGGAGAGGGAGACCGGAGGAACGGAGGAGAGGGAGATGGAGATGTAGACTCTGGCGGAGAGAAGGAGCTCTGAAAAGCATTGGGTCTCTCAGCGGCTTGCGGAGTGAGATAAATAGAAAGGAGAGCTGATAAATGATTGGGCTAACGCTTCACCTCACAGCTTTCCCGTCGTCTTCCTCTTTCACACACATCCTCACGCTTTTTTTGTTTATTTATTAACTTCAGCAGAGCAGTGTGGGACCAGAGCCGGGGGGGTTGATGAATGGGACCGACACACATGCAGGCCTGGAGGAAGAATAGGTGTCCGTGTTTCTGAACGTGCACAAGTTGTATTTCTACCCTTGTGAGAAACACGGTTTCGGGGCTTTTTTTTTTTTTTTTTCTTTTCTTTTTGCATTTTTGCAAAGGGATGTAACTTCAGTGGAACCGCACTTTTCCAGGATATTGCAATTTAACGATGAGATTAGAAAAAGCGGCGAGTAGCGGGAGCCAGAGAATCTCTGAAGCCAATGTGGAAGTGCCTCAAGATTCGGTTCCTCAAACGGTTCCAAGAAAACTCTCCCTGCACTGATGTCAGCGGGAAACACCCCAACTTTTCTCCCAAAATTTTAAAGTCTTTTTCCGCATGCTGCGGCCCCGCCGGTGTTTGTGCTTGTTTAAAACCATGGTGAGGAATAACACTGTAATGTGTGACACAGGGCTGAGTCACTGGATTATATAATCCTCCAGCTGCTGGATTATTGACAGCACAGGTTACAGCCACGGCCATGTTGTATTTGATTCACACTCTTCCTGGTTGGGGATTAAACAAAGGTAAACATTTAGTTTTCCACATGTGTACTTTTAAATGCATGACTTTCTTTGGAGGTTGCAATTACGGTGGGACTAGAGGCCATTGTGGCCATCATGTTGTTCCCGGAAAATTCCGGTTGGAGATCCTGGCTGGACCTGAAGACAGGTTTTTATACCACACTTGTTGAACAAACCTGGAGTTGTCCTGCACGATAGTGCTAAAATATAAAAGTTGAGTTAAACAGATTTTAAAGATGTGAAAATATGCAATATTTTGAGTGAGAAAGAAGTGAAAGGGGGAATCGGATTGGCAGGGAAAACCGCGGTCGATCACCTCTGCCGCGAGGCGAATGATTGGTCAAGATCTGCCCTTCTCCCGTAGATGGGACAGCGACGTCGCGGATGGTGACGGAGTAGACGATCACCATCCTTAACCTTAGCAGGCTGAAGTTTCTCCAACTGCCGCAGGGAAGCGCTTCCCCTGATCTTCAGCTCTCACCTCAGTTCGGGGGGCAGCGATTAGTGCACGGGAGGTGGTGGAGTCCAGCATCCTCTTGCAGGAGAGGTGTTTCGTGTTAAAACAGGCAGAGGTATCAGACTCCGTTCTCAGAGATATGAACTTTTCCACTGCTTTGACGACATTTTTTAGCCCGTCGGCCTGTAAAAGTCCTTTTTAAAACCCGATGTTATTGTTAAACTTGCAAAGTCAGTGCAGCAGAACCGCCTGGTGTCAAATTGCCAAGGTCAAAATCCCCCCCTGTGCCCCCCCTCCCGGTTGATTTAGCAGACAAAGTCTTGACTAAATTGTGTGGTGTGACTCAGTTGTAAGCTGAGACACATTATTTGCAACGCAGAAACACGACCCCGCTTTGGAGCCCACTTAAGCCCCTCTCAGACACACACCGCAAACCTGAAATGACCTTCGGCTTGGTCGACCCGTACGTCCGAAGCGGCAAATATCAGGGCTAATTGGGACGGACGTTGAATTATCTTTAACCTGGCAACATCCGCATCGCTGCGGATCGTCTCGGAATCGCTGCAAGGACGTGCGCGGCGAGTTTGTGGATGGGACTTGAACGAAGGAAAAAAAAACATCTGGTGCCGAGGAAACGGTATTCCAACTCCGGCAGTCATTTAATTTTAAAATCTGCAAATTCATGTGTGATGTTTTGTTTATTTTGTCCTCAAACCAAGAAACTGAAAGACTTTCTAACACCAACCTGAATACAATGGATATTTTACTCCTTTGTCTGAGGCTGCGCCTTTAAGAGACGTTCGATTGAACGCAGCCCAGGAAGTCCTGATCGCGTTCTCCTCCTGGCTTTCGGGTACAAGTGCGGTACAAATGTTATCTCTGGTAAAATTTCAGGGCGCTCTGCGTGAGCTCGGTGTTTTACAAGCTATTTCATGCACTAAATCATCCCCGTCCCGAGGACCTCTCCAGCAGACATCGAGGACTGCGCATTCAGTCTCCGGGAGATCGGGAGATTGCATTTCCATTTTTCGCTTTTACACCGGGAGGCATTTTTTGAGCGATTCAACAGGTTTCATGAGGTTTAGGACCCCCCGCCCCCCAAAAAGCTCTTCAAGGAAAAGCAGGTTCAAGAGGTCACATGCAAGTTTATTGCAGGTTTCTGATTTGAAAGATTGCCCGTTTTGAGTTCGTCAGGTTGCCAGAGTTAATTTATATTGACGGAATGAAGACCAAGTCAGATTAGTTGCTAATGATAAAGTTGTTCCTCCATCCCGATGCTGTCGCGAGGAAAGGAAGAGAGAAATCATGTTGTCGGCGCTCCTGACGGGAGGAGGGGAAGCAAATTGTGTTATAATCACTTGCTGAAAAGGATGATTTAGAATCTCCTCACAGCATTGTGTTGGATTTGGACGGGCTTTTCTGTGTGGAGTTTGCATGTCCTCCTTGTATCTAAATGGATTTCTTCCGGGTTCCCCGGTTTCCTCCAACAGTCCAAAAACATGCAGGGGTTTCACCGGAGTCCCCGAATTGCTCGGACGTGTGAATGGTCGTATGCGTGGCCCGGTGATCGACTGGCGAGCGGTCAAGGGTGAACCCCATCTTTCGGCCGGTGACGGCTGGGAGAGCCGCCAGCAACCCCTGCCAACCTTGACTGCAGGATAAGCGGTATGGATTGTGAAGAAATTAATAATCGCGCGTTATCTTTTGGCAAACAGCGTATGTTGCGTATTTATAAGTGGAATAAATTGATGAAGTAGGACACAGCCGTGCTCATAATATCATATAATTGCTGGTTGCAGGATAAGCGGTGCAGAAAATTAATGAATAAATAACAAGTGCAAAGTGTAACAGGAATGTAACACTATTTTGTTTGTATCATCACACAAACACACAATAATTAGCATCAGCTATAAGAAACAGCAGCTGTTACAACTGTATAACTGTGTAACTGTTACAACAGTGTAACAGTTATAAGTCTCAATAGATATGAATATAAATATAAGTAGACAGACAACTAGAAGGCAATTAGAAAAAGCAAAAGACATCCACAAATAAATAGACAACAGAATGAATTAGCAGAATGAAAAAACAAACAAAAAAAAAGGGGTGAAAATAGACAACCAAAACTAAACGACAACATAGACAGAGTGACAATAGCAATGACAAGAATAAAGTAAACAAACAAAAATAGGCAGGATGCGAGTTGGCTGAGACCAACAAGGATAGATATAAGACAACAGAGTGAAGACACGTGAATGGGTGAGGTTGTGATGCAGATCATAATGTAGATGTGATATGGCTGAAAGCTGACTATCCTCTGTAACACAAGAGTGTGTGTTTACGTCCCTATCCCTCTGTGAGGTGCAGGGCCTCAGAGTGAAAAACAGGTTTTAACCCCCCCCTCGTTTCTTTCCCCGCTAACTTCAGCCGTACAAGCTCGGCTCACAGGGACCTCCGTCTCGGAGTGTGAACGCTCGGCTCTTAAAGCTCGCGGCTTTATTTACGCTGCAATCGGAGCATTGGGAAGAGTCTGTATGTGTGTCCCTGCACATGTGTGTCCATCTGTGTGATTTCTGTTTTTTTTTTGCTTATGTATACATTACTCTAGAATGTTTTGAAATGTGATCCGCTCGCAAGAGAGCGCCAGCAGTCAGACAGATGTGACACACACACACACACACACACACACACACACACACACACACACACACACACACATATATGCATTGCAGTTCGGCTTAACTTTACTCATGTGGTGTGTTGGTCCCATTAGAATGAATAGAAGAGCTTTGAACTTGAATACAAATTTAAGAAATTGGCCAAAGAAATGTTCTGTTTTTTAATTCACACACACACACACACACACACACACACACACACACACACGATATGACGTGATTGTGCAGTTGGTTGCATCAGGCTACAAGGACAATTTATGAATCAGAGAGCTTGTGTAACTTGAACTGACCCCCAATAAAGCAAATTCTGCAAAGCTACAGAGGCACCACTTGATCTCAAATCCCCATCCCAACCATGTATCAAACACACACATACACACACACACACACTTTCACACACACACACACACACACTCACACACACGCACATAGGGTAGAGGGCCAGGGGTGAGTACAGCTGTTCTGTTTGACAACTAATGAGGCAGGCCTCAAAGACAAGAAAGCAGTTGAACACACAGACGCACGTCCGTACACACACACACGCACACACACACACACACACAAACTGTACTCCTCTGTGTCTGAATAACTATCACAACAAATGAAAGTGGCTGTAAGGGGGAAACTTTCCTCATTGTCTGTTTTAATTTGAGTCTTATTTAACGAGTAGAGAATCAAACGTGGGATAAGGGGGTGGGCGGCGGGCGCGGCGTGGAGCCGAGACGACAACAGATGCTGAGAGGGGGAGAAGCAGAGAACGACAGAGAGACATCAGACTCCATCAGTCTGAAAATAGAGCAGATTTTTGTTTCATCCGACAAGGAGAGGTGTCGATAATTAGGCTCTGTCAGGTAGCGTAGGGAACGAGTGTGTGTATGTGTGTGTGTGTATGTGTGTGTGTGTGTGTGTGAGTCTGTGCATGCATATGTGTGCATGCAGGCGTGCACCGGCCTGTGTGTGCATGCATGTGTGTGTGTGCGCGTCTTATGAGCGCTGAGAGCATTGTAAATGCGGGGTAATGGTTGTCAGCATGTGACAGCTATAAATGGCCCTTTCTCTTCTCGGTGGTGCTCTGACACACCCATTCTCCCTCTCCGTCTCTCACACGCCGTCAGCACGCGTCTCGCTAAGTAAGAGTTAAGGATCTTCATTTTCATGCTCATTGGCTTCATTATCATCAGCCATAACACACACCAGTTCCCCTCGCTCAAGGGAGCGGCATGGGGAACGAGGATGCTGGAGGTTCCCTTGTAGCTTGTTAACGTCCCGTACCTGTAAATAAAAACAGGACCGCAACTCCCTTGTTGACGATTTTTATAAAAATCAATTTTTTAAGATGTGGATTTATCGTTGAATTTAGCATGCAGACATTAGGAATAAGTCCCACTAGACGTTCCATAGTAAGCATTTTTTTTCTTCTTTTTTTTAAACTGAAACACGAGGAGGACATCAATTCTGGTGCAGCAAAAGGCCGGAAAATGTATTAAAATGGATTTTTATAACGGAATTTTATAACAGAAACGGGAGTATGTACATATTACCAGATTAAATGCAAAGAGGGTTTGAACAATCTCACAGAAGTTCAACAAAGAGACTGCGCTATTTGGCTGGTACCGGAATCCAGAGTAAAATTTAAAAATGAATGTGACACAAAAATGTGCCAGTTACACAATAAGCATGGATGTACATCTGGTTCTTTCTTTATATATTTTTTTTTTATTAACAAATATGTATATAGTCAGCAGATTTTTTTTTGTTGCATCACAGCATATGGTAACTTCATGAACCCACCAGAGGCCCGGAAAAAACAACCTTCTTGACCTTTTGGACGCTCCCTTTCAGCCTCAGCCAATCCCCTGCCTCCGTGTCACCCTCTCCTCTGCATCCTCTTCTCTCACATCAACTAACTTCTTATCCTCTTTCACTCCATCCATAAATCTCCCCTCTGGTCTTCCTCTAGACCTCCTGCCTGGCAGGATGCTCCTCAGCATCCTTCTACCCAGATCTTCACCGAGCCTCCTCTGCACATGTCTGAACCATCACGGTTTGACTGGATCTCTAGGACATCTAACATGTGCTGTCTCTCTAACGGACTCACTCCCGATCCTATCCGCCCTCCTCGCTTCCAAAGACTACCTCAACATCTTCATCTCCGCCGTCTCCCGCTCTGCTTCTTGTCTTTTCCTCAACACCACTGTCTCTCCATCAGACGGCATGGCATGAATTGGCATGTGAATGAGAGGGTGAACGATTGTATGTTGATCGACTGATGTGGTCAATGGTGACCTCGCCTCCAAGTGACAACTGAGATAGGCTCCAGTAACCCTTTTTGCACAATGTATGGTATAGATAATGAATGAATTGATGCTTGTTTCACATTCAATTGAGCTGAATATTGATTCTAAGCAGTGACGTGCAGTCAGGGGAGGCAGGACAAGTTGTGCCTCACTTGCCCATCTACGTAATTTCATTTAACTTAAAAACTGAACGACAATCTATGATTAAGTTAACTAGAAGAGGTGGCACATGGACTTCATTTATAAGTAAAGACCATAATAACTTTTTTATTAATTAAATGTGCTTTTGAGTAAGATTTTTAAAATATCCTGTTAACTGCTGCCAATCAAATGGTGACTAAGCTCCTCTGTAAGGTTTATATTTTAGTGAATCTGAGAGTGATGAAGTCAGTGCCTCACCAGCCATGAACCTCACCGCACGTCACCGATTCTAAGTATAAACAATAGATATGAAAGTATAAAATTCCTATTGCCTTATTCATGGCCTGTTTGCCAACTTTGCTTTGTTTGGATGTCCATACCAACACGACAAAAATGAGATTTCTTCCATATATTCAAGGTGAATATTGGACTGAAATACATGTACGGGTCAGCATTCACACAATCAAATCACATGGTAGGGAATGGATATCCGGTTGATACACACACGCACACACACACACACACACACACATACACTCACACTTCTCTGTGTCTCAATAACACACACTTACCTACGTTACCTAGTGCTTTCAAGTAAGCAGGCACAAGAAATTAAGAAGGTAAAGGGATTTCACAATCCTGATAAATATTTGTCTTTGTAGATGACTGTCAGGTGAAAGAATGGTTTAATTGACACATTTCGGACCAATCCTTTCGAGAAATTTAGGAAAAACAAAAACATCAAAAGATAGAATCCGCTTCCACGGCAGCCCACTTTGATCTCGACAGCGTTGATTTTTTTTGAAGCGCATTCCCACGTTTTCCTTGAAAAAAAAAAACTATTTGTCAGTTTGCTTTTAGATTATGTTATTATTATTAAATTATATTATATTCCCCCCCCACACACACACACCTTATTCATTTCCCCTCTAATATTTAGTGCAATTTGAATGTTATATATAATCTGCGCATATTTATATCTGCTTGAAAGTGGAACATCACTGTGGCTAACGGCGCCATGAGAATACCGCTATCATATATCGGCTCCCAGTTGGCCGGTTTTCACCGTGAGTCACTGCGATGACTCACTTAATGAGCCCATCCGTATGAGCAGCCAAGACAGGACAAGTCAGATGTATTTACACTGTATTTGATCTCGCTAAGGCAACTCAAAGTATTTCATGGAAATGTAACTAAGAAAGTGTGAATGTACAGATCAGATATAAGGATGCAGAAAAGAGGCGGGATGGAAGTACAAGGGAATACTGAGATAGGGGGAAAACATAATATAGTGGACGCGTAAAGAAGTTATGCAAACGATAAAGTCGTCTGAAGCATCGTTGTCATAATTTTTCTTTCTGTTGAGAAAAAATCATTCGTAAAAGTAGATCTTTGGATATGTCGCTCCGCTGCGGCCGCCCGGCAGCCAAAAGCACCTCGGCCAGTTTTAGTTTTAATCCGGGGAAACACAAACACTCCCCCAAAGCGAGCCGACTCGAGCTGCCCCGCAGAGTCGAAAAGCGCCGGTCAGGGTATTTTTTTTTTCTGATGTTAGAAATTGAAAGAGCTAAAAATACACAGTGAGTACGCTTCGCGGCAGGAGACACCGAGATACAGAGAAAAGTGAAACCCGGCAATCACGTTGTGTGAGATGGCAGCGCGGCGGCCGTGGAATCGGAGCGGCTGTCCAAGATCAAGGCTGAAGGGGAAGAGTGTTCTCTCTGAACAGGCTCCCCCTTTTACAGGGAACTCTTCTTGATTTCTAAATCTGGCTTCTAATCTTCTACTCTCTGTCTTTGTTGGTCAGAATAACACACACACACACACACTCACAAACACACACACACAGCCTATGTGAGGTCAGAGGTCAGGCAGCTGGATAACAACACAACGAAGCTGTTTATTCATAAAGGTTTCCTCTTTCTCTATTTGAAAATGTGTGTGTGTGTGTGTGTGTGTGCTCTGGGAAGCGATTTTCAGCGGTTTCGTGTTGCATCTCGTGGGACCCTGTGGTGACTATACCCAGAGTTCTTTGCTGCACAGGCAGGTCTGTGTGGGAGTGAGCCGCTGGTTTTATTGCATTACGGCCGTGCACAGAGACCCACTGTAGCTCGGACACTATCAGGACGCGCAGTAATGCACCACAAACCAGATCCTGCCAAGCAGTACTTTTACCTGTATTTCTGGGTTTTATTCACATTTTAAATTTCAATTTGTCCACATTTCGTAGCAGCTTTTCTTCACAATGCGCAGATTCATGTGTGTGTATCATTATGTGTTGTATGTCACTGCCGTGGTACATCTGATGACTATATCATCAACAGGCCACAGGTGTCCATAGCTCCCTTAATGGCAGCAGAAGAGGCTCATGGGAACTGCGGTGCAGATAGAAAAAACAGGACAGACCGCGTTGAACAGCTGGCCAATCATCTCTGCTGAAATCCTGTCCCTTAATGACATCACCAGCTGCCGAGTTACCTTCTTGACGTGCTGGAAAAAAATTCCTTTCCAGCAAAACAAAACAGTGAAATGGCTTTTTAGCAACATGATTTCAGCCTCTAGATTCGTAAGCAGGCGTTAAAATAATGTTCTATTAATATTAATTCGACCTTGACTTTAGGACAATGAATGCTCTATGAAGGCTGGTTAGCAGGTAACACTTATATGTTATCATTAGCAGAGCTCTGTCCTACTTCATCAATTCATTCCACCTATAAATGCGTAACATTGTCAAATGATAGCACGGAATTATTTATTCATTTATTATCCATACCGCTCACCCTGCACTCAAGGTTGCAGGGGGTGCTGGAGCCTTTCCCAGCTGTCATTGGCCGAGAGATGGGGTTCAACCTTGACCGGTCGCTAGTCAATCACGGGGCCACGTATAGAAACAGCCATTCACACAAAAAAAAGAAGCATTCACTCTCTCATTGACACATTAGGATCATGCGAAATGTATTTTAGGGGCAAATACATGGAGAGAACAACTTCCCAGTGAGCTCCAGTGTCACCCCTCACCCAGTTTTGGTTTCAGATCAACAGGAAATGGAATTTGAATAAGTGGCTCAAAATGTTAGAAAAAGGAACGACATAGAGATTCTTGCTTCATTGGAAAAACCAAACACAAGGTTTGTGTGTCGAGCCTGTTAAACGCCCAGCGTTGGTAGATTTTGGTCTGTTTTTTATCATCACCAAGAAAAAAAAAAAATTGGGGGAGAAAATGTTTTGGACGCGTATGACTACAAATGTGAAAAATGTCGGACGTTCTATTTCCGTGCACCCGGCGTCGCTCATAAAACTTCTCATTCGCCCTGCGGGAGCGGTCTGTTTCCCCGGGCGACAGTTAATCGGGGCAGGTGAGTGGTCATGTGCCAGCACGTTGACAAGTCTAATGCCCCTCAGCCCGCCAGGACCCTCGATAACTGGTCTTAATGGTTTGTCACCTCAATGGCTCACTATTTTTACAACTTGACCTTACCAGACTTTTTCTTTTTTTTTTTTGTTGTTTTTTTTTTTTTAATAGCCGCTGCTGCTCTGCGGGTTTACAGAAACACAGTCGTGTCTAAGTTTACCTAAACAGCTTCCAGGCATGGAAAGCTATCTCTGGTTTAATGGACTGACATTTATTACCAACCTGGAAATAGCCTAGTTGCTAACCCGGAATAGTTAGCTTTCCTCAACGCTGCGAGTAGTTGCTTGGAGTGTTGCTAATGTGAGATGACAGGTAAACTTCTGGGTCTCCGTGTGTGTGTGTGTGTGTGTGTGTTTGTGGCAACGTGGTGGTGGAGGTGGGGAGTTTTCAGAAGTGTGTCCAGGCAGTAATCAGGTCGTAAACTCCATCAAGTTGTGTTTTCCCTGGAAGACTTTGCAGGGATGATGGGGAAAGTGGGCGAGGAGGAAAGAGGCAGTAAAACTCTGGTTAGCGCTGTTAGCTCGCCTTCAATCAGCAGTGGGAGGAATGAGGGGCAGCCTAAAAAGAAATAAGGTGTGTGTGTGTGTGTGTGTGTGGTGGGGGGAGGGAGGGGTCAAACAGGTTGGCAGCTAGAGACGGAGCAGAAGGACAAAAAAATGGTCTCCTTAAAATGATTTGTAAAATTGTTTTATTGCATGTTACAGCCTCCTGTTGTGGCAGATGGTGAGAGTTTGACACATGTGACAATAAACACAAATTATTACTCTCAACATGTGTGCGTGTGTGTGTGTGTGAGTGCGTGTGTGAGTGCGTGTGCGTATTTGTGCATGGGGGCTTCTGTCCACCAGCCCTGCATAATCTCAATCATCACATGTCTAGTTTGTCAGTGGCAGCAGACACATGGGGGCATGCAAACACCCACCCACACACACACACACACACACAAACTCACTCTCACGCACTTAGACACACACACTTTAGACTTCAGAGGTCAGCCTTGGTCCAGGGTCGGGTGTGTGGGTGTACGTGGACAAACGTGGAATCTGGTGATTGTTTTGGTGATTGTGACAGCAGTGTGCGTCTGTGTGTGTGTGTGTGTGTGTGTGTGTGTGTGTGTGTGTGTGTGTGTGTGTGTGTGTGTGTGTGTGTTTGTAGATATATCACACTGCTTTGCTGAATACTGCAAATGTTAGCTTGTAGCTGTAGCTATGTAGGCTATCACCTACAGGTTGGCCAGAAAACTAATTCTAATTCTAAGTGCTTCATCTTGATCTTAACAATCTAGACCAGGGGTCCCCAAACCAGACCGGTACCAGTCTGCAAATCATTTGATACCAGTCTGCAGAGAGAATCTTTCTTGGTACAAATTGTTGTTTTTTCATTAGACCTTCCAGATCTCTTTTGTGAAAATTGATTGTTTCTACCTTCGCCTTACTGTCGCACTTAACTTTGTCGTGCCATTTCACACACAGCTACCACAGGCTAGCCCTTGAAGAAAATGAACCAGAAACAAAAGTCGCTTGAGAGCATTTTCAGGAGGAAACGAGCAAACGATGAGGAGAAGCGTCGCAGACTAGCCAGCAAAAAGAAAGCTGCATTTAAAAGAAAATATCAAAAGTCCTACCTATAAAAAGATATCAAGTGGAATCCCTGCATTCAGATTAAATATTGTGAACTGACAAAACATTTTTATGCATAAAACTGGTCCCTGGTACAAAAAAGGTCGGAGACCACTGATCTAAACGATATCTGCAGGATGATACACTGAGTCGTCACGGTAACGTGTAGCGCGTTCCCAAGCTACACCGAGCCCTTCATCGATCCTGTTTCTTTTCTGCATTTTAGCCGTATCGATTAATAGGACGTTGCCTGTCGCCCAGCATCCCAGACCTCACAAGTATAGCTAAAACCCCTCGTGTTCCGAATACTGCAGGACGAGGAGGCATAAATTCAAAATACAAATTCTTGGCATGTAAGATTACACACACCTGGCTTGACGGTGAGTTCCTCTACTCTTCCGCTGTCAGATTCATGATCCAGATGTTTGTCCCTGTAATGTAAATCATGACATTTCTAGGGGGAGGGATAGGAGTGAGGATGAGGTTAGGGTTACACCAGTAGTGGTGAGGGTTAAAGCAAGTCTCCAGGAAATGATTGTAAATCAGCGTAATGTCCTCTGAAGTGGAGTGATGGAAACATGACTGTGTGTTTGCCTGCACATGTGTCCTTGTCGAGGGGTCTAATTGTAACTGGACCCAAAGAATGAAGTTTTTCAGAGTTCCTGTTATGACTCCCGCCGGGGTTCGGAAACTCATCTCCCACACAGTAACCCAAACAACAGAGAGCTGCGCAGTTCATGACGGAAAAACGAAATAATAAAACTCTACTTAAAAGTTAAGGGCTCTTTTTTTTTCTCATGGCAGATATGTTGACATGTCAAAGCGAAAAAGAAAAAAAAAAAAAAAAAAAAAACACGCACACACACATACTAGAATTATTTCCCACCGGCTCGCTGTCAAACATTTATCACTTACTAGGGAGCTGAAAAAGCACCATTGATTGGAACAGGCCTTCTCATGACAAAAAAATAATGCCGTCTTTTTCCAGAAACACTCGGTCTGATTATTCAGTCGGTAAAAAAACAAAGTCAGACAAATATACTCAAAAAAAAAAAAAAAAAAAAAAAAAGATATATTTTTATATGTGTCTTTGATAGGGAGAGATATGAGAGGGGGAACCCTGCCTGTGAACAAACTCTGCAGGGATGGAACATGAAATAATAAAGTGATAGCAGGTTTTCAAGGATGTGTTGCAAATGCAGTTTTTTCTTCTTTCCCTTTTACTCTCCGACTTTCTGATAAGTCAATACGGCCCCGTCTCTCTTGTTTGAACAGCCTCTGCCGCTGGTCGTCCAGTTTTCCATCCGGGGCCGCCGAACGTCAGGATGCAGAATAACCGCGCTCAGACCTCACACGCAGCCATTTTTTTCATCTTTATTTTTTAAATCAACAATCAAATTAATAACCACATCTCGTCTTGGTAGTACACAAGGGTTATCGCTTCATCAATTACCGAAACATAAACACATCCCATCTTTCTGTGGCTCAGCTATTAAACAAATGCCCACTCTTAATGGATAGCAAATCTGTACTAATTCCATCATCTTCAGTCACCCCCGACCCCTGTGCTCCTTTTTTTTTTTCTTTTTGTGGAGCATACATTCACACACACACACACACACACACACACACACTCATACACACACACACACTCCCTCATGAGATCTCGGAGAACGATTCAAAGCTGTAAAGATTGTCAGAATGAGTTTACGCCTGAAAACCAACGAGCTTCGTTTTCGGCTCGTCTTTGCGAAACTGAGAGGCGCCTTCACATGTTAAACAAGAGGTATATTTAGGTGTGTGTGTGTGTGTGTGTGTGTGTGTGTGTGTGTGTGTGTCAGCGGGTGTTATAGACTCTTCACATCACCAGTTCAGATGGGGGAAAAGCACATACAGTACTTTGTGAAGGAGTGGGATTGTGTGTTTTACATAATGCCATAGTTTTGTGTGCATGTCTGCTGTCAGAGAGGAAGGTGAAATGGGTTAAAAAAAATAATGATCGCATGTGTTCTTATGAAACACTTCAGTCGTACAATCAAATATATCTCCCATTCACTCTTTGCCTTTTGAAATTACAATATTTTGAGCTGTGTGCTACGATAAATGACTGACAAGGCGTTATTTTGCACAAACTTAACTGAAATAATTAGGAATGACTGGAACCCGCAGGAATGACAGGACACGATCTAATATCAGTGTGTTGAATAACACAGAGAACGGCATTTTGAAGGGAAAGAAATCCAGTGGGAAAGGAGAACGGGGGGGAAAACCCTGCGCGGGGGCAGCCGCCCACTCAGGAGGCTGAGGCCAAAATCACTTACAGTCAATTATTCGCTTCTTCAGTTTGCTTTATTTGGACAATGAAAATGTGAATGTCAGTTTGCCTGGCTCTCTCACTCTCTCTCTCTCTCTCACACACACACACACACACAATGTGCCTCGCACAAAATGAATTACATCAATCCTGTGATAGTTATTTATTTATTTTTTCATTTCTTCAGGGAAACAAAAAAAAAATCTATTAAAGCCATCAGATAGCCTCGGAGCTTCCCGCCTGCAACCAAATATAACTCTAAATAATATAAACGTCTAAATAGACGGCAAACAGGAGATTCACAACGTTTGGGAACAATTAATTATATTTTTTTATTCATTCATTTTTCTTTTTAAACCTGAGCAAAGGTCACAAGCGGGGCAAATCCCAACAAGGAGTCTGTTACGTAGTCGTGACGTTGTCTTCGCCTCGGAATCGGAAGGATGTGACGGTAAAACAAACGTGAGAATAATGATGACGATGGCTTAACCTGGAAAATGCCTCGTTTCAGAAAAAACAGGCAGTGTTTATAGTTTTATAGAAACGGAATGATGAGGTTGCAGGGGTTGTCTTGTGAGAGAGAGAGAGAGGCAGTCTTATAAAGTTTTAATATTGCACCAGTCCTGCCTGAAAACAAACAGAGATCCAAATACCAGACTGTCTGTGTCAGGCCTTTTCTGAGACTCTGAGCCAAATGGTAATGGCAGGTCTTTATAGCGGATTAATGTTTTTTTTAGTCGTTGAAAATGACCGCGTTCAAATCAGCATGTTCCAGCTTCTCCGAACGAGTTGACTTTGTGTTTTGTTTCTAGTTCGCTCTTCAACATAAACTGACTGAGAGACGACCGTATCCCGATTTGCTCATTTTGCCATTAGATAATTTATCATTCAAACGGCGGCTTGATGTCTCGTTCCAGATAAGGAGACTCGATGTGAACCGATATCGGTTTGATACGAAAAAAAACACAAACTACATCGTCGGCGGGTTTTAACCCGTAAATCCCATCTGCAGTAATACGTCATATTCACCCGCGGTGCATCAGCGATACACACAATCTCCTCGGCACTTTCAACCATCTACGGAGCGTCTGGCCTTCGCTCAACCTGCCTTTTGGACCACACAAACACACACAACCCCAGCTACCCTCCATCCCCCTCCATCCCCGCGATAACAGTTCACCCAACTCACGGGTGGCAGCGGCGTTTTACTATAATGCAGTTGTGGCTTGTGTTCCCTACTTAGCTCAGGTTAAAACAACACTGCAAATGACTTCAGCGTGTTCTACACATGCTAACGCTGGATGGGCTGGGCTGTATCTGATACAGAAGACTGGCAGGCTGTCAGTGTGTTTGTGTGTGTGTGTGTGTGTGTGTGTGTGTGTGTGTGTGTTGTTACAGTACCCCTGCACGATTGTGTATATTGCGCTGTTCCTAATTGTTTGGCAGTTTGCTGTAATGGCTGCGATGGTTATCGGGGGGAGGGGGGTTCCAGGTCAAGTCGGATAAAGATCACGGTTGCCAGGTTGGTCCCGAGGCCACAGGACGTGGTCTTATCTCCAGGGTCTCTCCTGCCCTTATTATGTAGCCTCCAGTGAGTGACAATAAGCACTTAATGGAGCGAGTCTAGTGGAGCTGCTCAGATTAGTTCGTTCCCAAGACGCTGACATTTTAAGACAAGGGAGGAAAAAAAAAAGGTTTTCAGATTTTTCCAAAAACAGGATTGAGTTTGAGCGGATCTCCAACAATACAGTAGACTTTGTCGTTGAATCACAGGATACCAAGAACATCTGAGGGCGACTAATCCCAGATAGGAAGTATAACCCTACACAGGTAACCTGGTGAGGCTATTTTTAGCATCATCCTCCATATTTTGGTCTACTTCCTGTTTCACCTGCATTATCTTATGTGGTGTGAATGACAGGTCATCCATATCACGACACTTCTTCCATCTAGAGAGAGTTATGGAAAGAGAGAGGTTTTTTTTTTTTTTTTTGTCACAAATATTTTGTTTGTTCTAGAAAAAAAAGTAAAAATAGCCCCGCATGAATCTATAGTTACCAAAATGCTGAATATCAGAAGGGAAATCACCGGTGACACATTCCTGATCCGCGCGTCAGATCACCGAGGCAGAGCGGCCCCCGCGGCGACATTCTTAAACCTTCGACCCCTTTTCCCACCCGCCGGAGCGCTAAGTGCAAACACACCACATCCACGCAGACACGGGGAGGATTAAACGCGACCGCCTAATGGTTTCCATAATGTGTTCATCAGTCTGCGGCCTGCAGGGAACGATTGGGAAGACATACTGTTGAACTTGGAGAGTGACTTTGGGCGAAGATCAGGTGCTGGGCGAAGTTCAGGGGCAGCTGCAGCTGCTCATTTGCGGCCACCCAGGACAAGTGCGTGTGTGAATGTGTGTGTGTGTGTGTGTGTGTGTGTGTGTATTGTGCGCTGGTGAGTGAGGCAGCGGGACAGCTGCGGAGGTCTATTCATAGTGCGCCGAGACTGATGTCTCATTCCTGCTCTGAGATCCCGCCATCATTCACTTCTAACATCATCATTCTGGCGTCACCGATGCTCATCGGGAGGAGGAGCCTCGGACACCCGGGAGGAGAGGACGAGTTTACAACTTTACATGACTGTTATTACGCAGATAATAAGCATGCCGTCTTATTAACCAGCGATGTTGGATGAGGCAGTCTGGGGCAAAATCAACAACAAAGTTTTTTTTTTCTGGTGTATGAAAATACACCAGAAATGTATACCTGAGCGCAGGTGAATTTTTATATTCCCAGCAGATAGAGACGCGGGTGTTTATTCATTTGTAGTCCGTCCAATGTTCTCTCCGCTCCTCCCTCCTCCGAATCCCCGCCGACTCCACAGAGAAATATCAGGCTCATTAACGCTCCCCTTTCTGCTCGGCTGGTCTGTGTGTTAATGAAGGTTTCGCCGCTTTGGTTGCTCGTTGATTCCGTCGGCTCCCTGTTTTTTTTTTTTTGTTTTTTTGGTTTTGTTTCGGGAATAATGGTGGAGTCCTTTGTTTGTTTGTTTGTTTGTTTTTGGGGAGCGGGGCAGACGGGCAGCTCCTGACAGAAAGCATATTGCGGAGATGGCACGACTGGAGAGAAGGTTCTAGTCTAAGGGTCGGCAATCTTTACCACTCAAAGAACCGTTTGGACCCGTTTCTGCAAAGTAAAGAAAACAGTGGTTGCCACACAAATTCAAAATGAATTAACACGACATCTAACTTTTTTTTTTTTTGCCTTTATCCAATGGATAAACAAAACATGTGTTGCATTTTTTTAAATCAATGAACAACTGCAGAGAAACCGAAATTGAATTTCTGCATGCAACGATGCATTTTGAGCTCTGAAAAAAGATTTTGGATTGAAGGTTACTTTTAACCGAAATACTCAATGTCTATTTGAGACCTTCTTGTATTTATGAAAAAAAGCTGAACTTAAATTATCCACCGGCAGCAAACCAAAAATGCCGTCCTCTCTATGTCTGCTGTCATCCTTTCACTGGCGCGTGCAGTCGCTTATTAAGAGCGACCAAAATATTCTATCATGTTTTATTTAGATGTCACAAAATCGCCATAATCTTCAAATTTAAAATTACATTTCAAAAATGAACATACTAAAATAAAATACATTTTTATTAAATATTTGTTTATTATTTCAAAACCCAGGGAGCCAGCATGCAGCTCGTTGAAAGAGAGTCTGATCAGTGTTGCACCTATTGATCGATCTATCGATTTATCGATCTATCTAGCTATCTAGCTATCTATCCAGCTGGCTCAATCCATCTACCCTTTTTTTCAAGTGTCTGTCTATCTGATGTCACCTATACATCTAAATACTTAGAAGATTTGGAAAAGATATGTGTAAAACTATCATCTCACACCAACTCACATGTAAAGACTAATTTTTTGTGCTTTAAGTGGCAGCCAATTTTAGACTGGGCTGAGACTGAGATTTTACCAAGACCGTGGATTTTATAGCTAAAGACTTTGAAAAGATCTGGAAAGGACTTGTGGAAAACTACAACTAGATTCTATCAGCACTTTTTCACCACCATGCAAGGTTTTCACCGTGTATTTTCAGAGCCTCTGTTATTTCAGAATCAGAATAAACTTTATTTATTCCCGAAGGGCATTTGGAGGGCACATGGGGTAGCAGCATCAAGTTATGAACATCAAAATAAAGTATTGTGCAAATTGTGACATTAGTAAGAGACTGTGAGCTAAGCTGCGCTCTGCATTCATATAATAAATATATCATGAGCCGCATTTACTGGTTTTCAGAGTGGCTCTGGGGACAAAGGCTGGGATTTGCAGGCGGGGCAGCGAAGTCTGTGACCTGAGGGGAGCCACTCGCAGGCCGGGTGGAAGATGTGGGGCAGATCCGAGAGGATCCTTTTGCCTGTTTTTAAAATTTGGCTATCATGGAAGCGGGAGAGAGGTCTGAGGGGTTGGCCGATTATTTTGGCGCAGACCAAGGCGGCGCGCTTCAGGGGATTACGGTCGTATTTGGTGTTGGGATGGAACCAACAGGTGAAGGAAAGGGTCATTACACTCTCAATAAAGGCATCGTACAATGTGGTTCAGTCCATCGCTTTTCCTTCTCCGCTCGATTATGATACATTGGAAAGTTGACGTCATGCAACACGGGCTGTTCGGCCCACAGCTCTTCTGGATGCTGATCAGGACGTCCTTCTCCGTTAGCGTTTTTGCGTTCATCCGTATCGCCAACAAATACCGCCATCGCCGCCAATACTGCTCTGGCCATTGTTTGTCTACCAGGTTTCCTGTTTCTGGTTGTTGATTGTGTTACAGCACAATAAAGACTCAAAGACTTGCGATAATATGTTTGATATTGTCGTAAACTCAAGACTCGGTAAAGGATTATCTAAGATTACCGCCTCGCACTTAACGGCCGAAATTATGGGACACGTTGCGACTCCAGTAAGACTTGCAGAGTTCCTTCTTACTTTCAGTTTGATATAAAATCATAAGCCCAGCATAACTTTCTATATTAGTTTCCAGTATATATCTATCCCGGGCCTCATAATCTTTACCAAAGGGTACACACACACTCGCTCACACACACACATACACACACATTTGCCACTCTCACTCACGGTCTCACACACAAACACACACAACTCACGGCCCTCGGAATTGTCTATGTTTCCATAAGAACAAAACCGCTCATTAGTTCCAACACACATGTACACACACACACACTCACACACACACACGCATGCGTACACAAAACAAGCCACAACTTGCCCATCAGACACACATTTAACGGTGACGCCTCGGGGGACAGCCGGAAGGTAGCCGGAGGGTAAAAAACAGAGAGCGAAAAAAAAAAAAAAAAGATGGAAGGAAAAAAAAAGACAAATGCAAACATCTGAGGTCACATGCCCGCCGGGGCTGCCGTCCTCACTCTGATTGAAATTGATTTAAGTTTTGCAACATCAATGATTAGTTTTAACTTTAAATCTCCCCGTGCTGTGCATGCACGCCACGACTCCGTGCCCCAGACCGGCGCCGGCCGCTGCGTTGCGTTGGTTCCCGCCGGCCTCACGTCTCTTGACAGGCGTCCTCCCGTGGACCGGAGCCGCGGTCCGCATTTGGACGACTGCTTCCCATTTCCTCCCATGAATATGGATGTCGGTCGGCGGAATCCAGTAAATCTGGACTCTCGTGTAGCTAAACAGGCACTTTTGGGTCAAAACGGAAACTCTGAATGTTGAGTCACACGGCTCTCTGCTTCTGTTTGATCGGAATGAAATGTTACGCAGCTGATATTATTTTTCTTACCTCTTTCAGAGGTAAAACTAGTGCATCACTAGTCGTGTTTTGTTAGTAGTGACGTGCGGTGAGGTTCATGGCTGTTGAGGCACTGACTTCATCACAATCAGATTTACAAACATATGAACCTTATTCGCCATTTGATTGGCTGCAGTTAACGAGATAAATGTTTAAAATCTCATATCAGCTTACTTCACCCATACAAACTGTAGCATACAAAAAAGCACATTTAATTTAAAAAATATTTAAACAGTAAATGTGAAAAGTTTTGCATAAAATCTTTTTTGAATCTAGAACTGCTGAAGGTAAATGAAAATGACCATTATAGTGAAAATCACTGATAAATATAACAATTTTTTTTTTTTTTTGCATTTTACATTTTTTTCTTTCCAAGATTGACAAGTGAGGCACAGCCTCTCCTGCCTCCCCTGACTGCACATCACTGTTTGTTTTTAAAGTGAACAAAAATGCGTGTTTTGTCGTGTTCACCTCACACCAAAAAAAGTCCCCGGTTCGATTCTGACAAGGGGTCTGCATGTTCTACCCCTCGTCGGTGTGAGTTTCCCCTGGGTTCTCAAGTTTCCTCCTTCCAAAAACATGCAAGAGGTTTAGTGAAAACAATAAATAGCCATAAATTTGAGTGAGAAGGGGAATGGTTGTAGACCTCTATATCAGCGGTCCCCAATCCCCGGGTTGCGGGGCGGCGCTGGTCCATGAGTTTGGTACTGCACAGAAAGAATAAATAACTTACATTATTTCCATTTTATTTATTATGCGACTCTGAACAATGTTTTAGTTTAAAAAAAGACCCGATTCTCTCCCTTATATCCGTCTGACTCGCTCTTGACATATGTCAAGATGGGTGTCTCGGTCACGTGATACACTAAAGCTTGCAAAAACTTGCAAAATGTTAAAAAAACAGATGTCTTTGGAAATTTTTTTTTTTTTTTTTGCAAAGGAAAAAAGGCCCAGTGAGGAGACAGAAGAAGAGGCTTTGACCACTCAGAAAAAGAAAGCTGCATTTAACAGACAATACAAGGAGACCTACTTAAAATATGGATTTATCGTGTCAGATGATAAACTAAGCCCGCTCTGCATAATATACGGCGACCGGTTCTCCAATTAAGCAGAGACCAAACATTCTGCATTAAAAAGCAAGCCTTTGGAGTATTTTGAATGAAAAAATCTGGAAATGTATATTTTTATTTATATATAAATATATAAATATTCCAGCTTTTTTATATATATATATAAAAGTTAGGGGATCGCTGCTCTAGATGATGAATGAATGAAGTAGTGAATGGTTCTATGTCTCTATATAACATGAATGAGAGGGTGAACCACACCTCGTGCACAATGAGGCTGCAACCCTCAGTGCAGGATAAGCAGTAAAGATAATGAATGAGTGAGTGATTGTGTGCATTCCCTGGAGAGATGTTATACTGCATAAATGTGTCTCTATGAAGTGGGTTCATTTAAAACGGTATCCTTCTTACTACATTTTTACTGTGCAATAAGTTACTCGCCGTCTGTACTGTTTTTAGTACGTCTATGCAAGCCGCCTCCCATACTGTTGTGCTGTCGCATTGTCTGGTGTTACCGTCAGTTATTGTTATCGCTAACCGCCTGGTGTGAAGGGAGTGGACGAAAACAGAATTTCATTGCATTGTCTCAATCACCACATTCTTGCAACGTGCATGACAATATAAATTTTGAATCTTGAATGAATGGTTGCATGTCTCTATACGACGTGAATGAGAGGGTGAACCACACCTTACGCCTAATAGAGAAAGACGCCAGCCGCCTACAACCAGGATAAGTGTGAAAGATAATGAATGAATGATTGTGTGAATTCCCTTAGGAGATGTTATACCGCATTAAAAGGAATAATATGAAACTGCAGAGTTGAAATGAACTTTAGTGATGTGTGTTGATACAGCAGTCGAATAGTCGTGACAAGTTTTCAGCGCTAATTTTTAGCTCTTAGCCAGAAGCTAAGCTATGTCTCTCGACTTTCTCAACTCGCATTGTGTCGTCTCTGAAGTTGTTCTCATTTAGCTCGATATTCTACCTTTTTTTTTTTCTTTTTTTTCTTCCCTTCCCATCCCGGGGACGTGACTGGAGACTGCAGGGGCCGCGCGGCAGGGAGCGGGGGGGGGGGGGGGGGGGGGGGGGGGCGAGGGGGGTTACGCGTTCCCCATTGTCAAACAAGCAAGCGGAGGAGACAGGGAAAAAGTGCGAAAAAGTTGGAAACACCTCTGACATGTGAACACACTCGCGGGCTGAGGTGAGTAACCACGGCTTGCATTAGCGGAGTCGCACAGCTGGGAGCTCATACTGTAAAAAAAAAAAAAAAAAAAAACTGCAGACGAAATCCTTGCCGCAATAACATGCAAGTTGCACATAGTAAGAAAAAAAACAAATATACTCTGTTATGCAGTTATTACACAGTAACACAAGCGTCATTACACAGCCTGAGACAAAGCAAACTATTTTTGCCCTGCAAGAACAACACAGGATCCGACACTTTGTAGCATTCTGTTCGAAGACAAAGTCTAAACAAGCTGTATAATTATGGGCTCATTTTGAGACAAACAACCAATGTCTGTGTGTTTTTACATCTGTGCACATGTGTGTCTGTGTGTGTTTGCGTTTGTGTGTGTTTGTGTGCGATAACACAAGTACACGCTCTTTCAGGGGAAGAGATGAGAGGAAGCGGATGAAAGATTTTCTGTCTTATTTGGCAGATGACAAATAAATGACAGTACACATACTCATGTATACAAACGTGTAAATCCCCAACACACACACACACACACGTGTGTAGACACACACATACACTCCAAACATATTTGTTTGAAAAGTGACAGAAGTCTTTCACCGGCAGTAGCACACTCACAGCTGTCATTTTAGTGTTTCTCATCAGTACATCACCCACACTCGCACCAAAAAAACAATAAAAACAAAAAAAAAAAAAAATGTTTCACACGCAGGCTCGCGCCAACACGCCCAGACGGCACTAACACACACCGCTAAGAGGAATATCATGATTGGGACGCGAGGGCCTCACAGCAGCCGCCGGTGTGTGTCTCTACAAAACAAACTGCCTTTTTAGTTTTGATGAAGACCCAGCAGCAGGCGCTAATAAATACAAACACAAATATGATGGATGAAGGCTCGACGCCACTACGGGGTAATATTAGCATCAACAACTGTCACTTCCTGTCTCTCTGGGGAAAAAAAAAAAAAGACACCATCGACTTAGATTTGATTTTTTTTTTTTTTATAACTTTTTATTGTAAATATCATATACAAATCTCATACGTCAACTGTGTTTATCGCCACTGAGGGATGTTTATTCCTGAGCGAGGACGACGGCATCTCGTTTTGAAAGTCCGTCGGCGTTTCAAGATTAATTACGACTTAAAACCGCCTTTTCGCAGCCACGCCGTCTTCGGCGTTTGAAATTTGTTGGACAATCTCTTTTGATCACTTTGAAATTCCTGCCTCGGCTCCCCTTCCCCTCCCCCCGCCGGCGAGGCGTGGACGGATTAATCAGTGCTTTCGGCCTTAATCACGTCGAGCTTTTGTTTTTCTAAACATAGAAAAACATCGACTTCCTCTCGTAGATTTGTATCCACAGGGGGAAACTCACATTCGTCCGGTAAGAAAAATTCAAAATGGACCTCGTTTTATTTGTTTCTTTAATTCGGATCGGTTTCAGCTTCATCAGATTCACACCTTTTATAAAAATATCCAGAATGGAAAATCCAGGCGCTTAAAATGATCTCTCTGTTAAATGTTTCGCTGGAATCGCTGTTTTTTTTTTTTAATGGTTTTAAAATCCCATTTAATTAGCCATTTTTACTGAAATTATTTAAGAAAAAATGCACTGAATATGTTGAATTAGAGTGAACGATTAAATGGTTTGCCCATGATTTCACTTGCAACTTTCCCATCAGTACCTGCGTGGGTTTTCTTTTTCCACCGCTCGTCCACCATTTCAAGTTTCCCGTTGTGACGACGGAGCCTCGTGTTTCACGAAGCAATTATTTTGATCTTACTTTTTCGAGAAAAAAAAAAAAAAAAAACGTGTAAATCAGCATCAGCCTCGGCGGCGGTAACGGCCTTTATTATTTTATTTTTTTTTCCTGAAAGCGGCAGTTGAAAGGGAAAAGCGAGCTCATTAGAATCTCCACTCGAGCATCCGATGAATCGACCGCTGTCTGTTTTCATCACCGGAGTTTATACACTTTAAAGTAAAATTACGAGAGATTTAAAGACAGGAGGGGCCTTTTCCTCGCATCTGGGAGAGCGACTCCGGCGTTATTTCTAATTTGCTCCTGTTTAATAAGGTTTTCCTCGCCGCCTTTCGAGAGACGCATCCTGCTTTTATCGAATGTCTCCTGCTAAAGTGTCAAATCAGAGGAAGGTGTCAGAAGAAGGTGATGGACAAAGCCATACTGCCCCCTGTTGCGTCAGACGAATCATAGCAGGCCGATGTGCCTGATCCCGGGAGTTGACCTTTACCTCCATGCGGTTAGATGCTAGTATCTCATTAGAGAATTAAAATAAGACTTTTTTCTCTTGAGTACCCCAGTGGTTATTTTCTGTCCCGTTTACCTGGAGTTCGCTCACGCCTTTGCCGACCCCGTTTCAGGCCTCTTTTTTTTTTCTTTTTCTTTTTTTTTTTTTTGTTTTTCGCCATATCTCTGCTTTGTTTTCTCGTCGTGTTACGCGCGTCTCAACCGGGGCGGGTAACGTCCCGCCGACACGAGGAGGAGGGGGGGGGGGGGTAGACGCTCGGCACGGAAAACGAGGTGAGAGGAGAGAGACGGGCGATGGCGGCCCGTGACGGATGAGCGAGGGAAGGGATCCGAATGACGAGATTGATGGCGCGGCGGAGGGAGGGGAGCGGGAAGAGAGTCGAAGCTGGCAACAAATATGAGTGATAGGTTGAAAGAGGAGATGAAAAAGCGGAAGGAAGGTTCATCTCTCTCTCTCCCCCTCATCCTCTCCGTCTCGTTCTCTTTTTCTTTCCGTCTTGGCCGGTTGTCAACTCAGTAGGAGTCAGACTACCATCTGTCTATCGGAGAGGAGTGAACTGCCCTCCACCTACTTATTCTCCTCCTCCCCTCCTTTTCCTCCTCCTCCTCTTCACTATCCTCCTTATCACCCCCCATTTTTCTTCCTCTGCCTCTCACGATGAAACCTTTCTTTCAGACGAAGTGTGAGAGAAAGAGAAGCAGACACAGCCAGCCGAAAGACAGGATGCTAATATGCTAATATACTAATCCAGCTTTGCACTTGTATCCTATCTGAGTTGTTTGAAAGTGTATGTGTGTGTGTGTGTGTGTGTGTGTGTGTGTAGGTGTGTGTGTTCACGCGTAGATACGTGCGTGCATGTGTGTGTGGCGAGGCCAGGCCCCTGGGTAATAAAACAATACAAAGAGAGCTTTAGGCCTGCTGGGCCTGCAACAGCACTTGAATACCAAATCAGCCTGCAGAGATCACTTGGGGGAAAGTGTAGTGTGTGTGTGTGTGTGTGTGTGTGGTGTATGTGTGTGTGTGTGTGTGTGCGTGTGTGTGTGTGCGCACACGTGTATCTGTAGGAGTGAGACAGATAGGAGAAAGAAGCCTTGTTTTTCCAGTGGTGACCGTTGTTTAGTAACTCCTGCTTCTAAAAGTAGCAGAGTAACTTTGCAACAGTTCTGGGCACAGATGGAAGAAGTTCTAAAAAAAGTAAGATTGATGATGGTGGGGGGATGATGGGGGGGGCAATAAAAGCAAACAGGGGGTTATAAAAAGCCGTGGAGGGTATGGTATCGTGGACTGAACAGTTCAGATGCTATTTCTACCGGTTTCACTTCTCTGTTGTGGGACACACACACACATATGTGTGCGCTGATTCATACACCTGTCTTTTTTTTTTTCACAACACCCTTGTCTGTCAGCTACCCTTCGCCTTAATGGATCATACACACACACACACACACACACACAAAATTACTACTGATTAATCTCCCACTTAACATCTGAACCCGATCTGGCGGTAAACACACACGTACACGCTACTTAACATTCTGGCCTCGCCCAGGTGTCGCCTGCTTTCTCAGGTGCCCAACGTGGTGCTTCGGGACTGCGGGGCAGGCCCGGTGAGACCGCCGCTGTCTGAAGAGGAGAGGGAAGGTGTGTGAGTGTGTGTGAGAGAGAGGGAAATCTAGAGAGAGGAAGATGAGAGTATGCCAGTGCCAGCCTCCTGTGGGACTATCATCCAAACCACGTCCTCAAGGGAGCCCTGACACTTCAGGAGTGGCACTACAGTCAGGCGGCAACCTCCGGCGAGGGGCCCCCAGAGGGACGCTCGGAGAGATTGCGGCGGCCCGACTGGGAACGATGAGGCTCAATTATCTTCATAGCCTCAAAGGGAGGATGCACTGATGCGCTGAGGGATTGATAAAGGCATTAGCAGCCGTAACGAAGGGGGGACGGATCAAAAACCAACCAGACGTCTCAAAATCGACGGAGGATTCGCCTCAAACGCGTCCAAATTAATCGCGTCTTAATCCGGGCAACAAGTGTTGTGCTTTCCTTGTGAGTGTGACAGAGCGCGACGCGGACGAGCCTCTCGTCGGCGAGATCAGAACAAGCGTCCAGGCCAGGGGTGGCGTTTTCTAGTTTTTGCCGTTTTCAGGAAAACCTGCTAGGGAGGTGGTGGCTTACGCCAGCAGGTGAGACAAAATCCTCAAGTCTACTTGTTTAGAAAAGTCTAAATAAATAGCGGTCTGTGAAGGGAAACTGCAACAGCGCAATAAGCTGCAAATTTAATTTCATTTTCAGTCAATATGATTATAAAGCTGGATATTTTTCGGATGAAGACCATCAACCACCAAAAAAAAACCCAACTTTTTTTTAATCCAGGAGCATAAAAATGTTCTGTTACAAAGAATTTCTCAAAAACAATAAACCCCCCAAAAAATGTAATGCAACAGATGTTGCTCCTCCAATGTAAATAGAGTTTACAAAGTCAGTGGAGAAGTACTTAAATGGTCTTCTATGTGTTGTCTGAGTGAAAGTGGACGTGTGTGTGTGTGTGTGTGTGTGTGTGTGTGTGTGCGTGCGTGCCAGAAGCCCTGATAAGGGTTTTCGATCAGGGAGCAGCAAAAAGTATCACTTGTTGCAAAACTCGCGATGAAAACGAACATAAATCCCAAGATCATAGTGAAGCAAAGGGTGTTTAAACATCAAGAGGTGAAGTTTTTATATATATATATATATATATATATATATATATATATATATATATATATATATATATAATTCATAATTGTCACAGTAGTTTTAAGAACAAGCATGATCTGCAAGCCAAAGATAAAGAACTGCTGGGGGAGTTTGATATCTAAAAAGAGAAAGTGAAATGACGAGCAGCGAAAAAAAAAGAAAAGCGTGCGTCACAAAAATATCAGATCAAGGTCGGTCGCGAGCTGAGGGGAAAGGCGGTGATGGAGAAAGACGGAGCGAAGGTTTGCGTCAAAGGGACAAGCGAGCGGCTAAAGAGAGGGATGGGTACTAATTATTTCCACAGCATTGATGTGAACACTCTGTGGAGCTGATGCTCTCATACTGGAAACATTAGGTGTACATGGCGGACCCCCGGGAGGCTCAAGGGAGCCGTGGCGGTGTGACATGTCGCTCGGTAGACGAGCTCGACTTGTTTCAACTCATCCGGCTGAGTCGATTAGAATTTTGATTTTTACGGACCGCGGGGCGCGCACGTGGCTGTGCGATGGGGTTTTTAATCCCACTATTCTCTCTAAGGTTTTCAACTGTCATCCCCGGGGTCGGATCAAAAGTTACAAAAAGGTTAAAAGCAGAAGTGGTCTGAAACTTATCCGGTACTCGCTAATCGTCCGCCGTCAAGCAGAAATTGGTTTTGTCCGAGCTCTACCTTGAAGACAGGGTGAGAAGCTCGGCCGTCCAGGAGGGTTTCGGAGTCGAACCGCTACTCCGGGATCCGTCCTGAACGCATCCATATTGAGGCACCGGACGGATGGGTGGAATCTGTCGTTTCTTTTGTAAACCATTCTGATCTATTCAAAATTTCTGCGATGAGCTATTTAGTCCGGGATCGCCAGACAAAACATTAGCTAATCCTCTTTTACGTCGTGCGTCTTCAAGCCTGGATCCCAAACTCGTGAGCGAGGCTGAGGGTAGGAGCAGTAAAGTCAAAAGAATTGAGAAATTCAATGATCCAATTGGTAAAGTCGTGAATCACCTTACTGTACATACATCTGTCCTTGTTGCAGCAACTCCCTTCCAACTTGGAGGCAGCTTTCCACCATTTTTTGGCACAAAACCACGTCCTCTGAATCATGGGTTCCAACCCTCATCTTGACCGCATTTCACTTTACTGCAAAAACCAACCAAGGCCTGCTGGAGGTCACGATGCGATGACAGAATTACGTCATCGCATCCGAGACTCCGGCACATGACACTCTACCTATAGCTCTGAAAACACTTGATTTACCTTCTCCAGTTTCCAGGTTGCATTTGATGTCTGATCCTACCCTTTACATCACAAGGCTTTGGAAAAGACTCAAGAAAAACTCATGTCACACCTGCTCATATCTAAAGGCAAGATTTTAATTGCAGCCCAGTCTCATATTGAGATTTTACAGAGACTGTGAATCTTACCGCGTCTATATTTACAAACTACAACTAGATTCTTTCAGCAATTTTTTTTTCCAGCATGCAATGCTTCTTAATGTATTTTCAGAGCCTCTGCTATTTCACTCCATTCGGTCGTGATATATTGGAGAGTTGACATTGTACACGCTGAGCTGTTTTGCCTACAGCTCAACCATCCGCTCCTCTTTCTGGACGCTCCATACTGATCGGGACATCCACCGTCATCACCTTTCATCTGTACCAGCAATAAATACATTCTCTGCTGACGTTAACATCGTAAGCCCAAGACTAGGAAAAGACTGACCCAAAGCAGCTCAGATCACCACCTTATACTCACCGATCGAGATGACAGGATGCGCCGCGACTCCAGTAAAACTCCTAAAATTTCTCCTGACTTTCAGTTTTTACTCCATGAATACCTTTAGGTGTAAAGCTTAGCATCAATGTATCTTAAACTGTGTTAGCAAGCTTGTTAGCATCTCTGAGCTAATATAGCTATAAGCATACTGCAGGCTACCACTGTAAAAATGCCCTGGTGGATACCTCAGGGGTCTTTTCTGGGACCACTGAAAATCTCTCTATCTCAATTATCAGGGGTTATGTAAGCTAAAGCATATTCAATTTGCAAATGCCAAACTCTTGAATACATAAAAACATAAAAAAAGAGCATATAGCTCCCTGTAAACTTTAGGAGTAATTTCACGATTTTATTGAGTACTTTTATGGGACTCGGTGGATTCATGCCCTAATACATTTCAGATCTTTTGTTACCTTATGTGCCTGCTCATAATATGAGGATCTGCTGCTAGGATTAACTATTCCACACACTAGATTGCGCTCCATGTAAAATTCTAGAACGTCGTCTCTGAAAAGATCAGAGCAGCCAAAATGCTCCGATAAAAACATACTTTATATGTTGTAAACAACCCGGAATAAGGTTTGGGGTCTGACTGCTCCATTTTCTGATCCATTTTCTGTTGTGTCACCACTGTTTTTATTATTGAGTGCTCAGTTTACAGCACAATTCAGTATATAGACACATCTTTATTTATTTTATTGTTTTGATTGTTTTGAAAGTCACGAGTTTTATACAAATAAAGATTTATTATTACCATGAGTTGGTGTTTAAGCGGTAATAGGAGTATTGCTATGATTATTGGTATTGAATTATTGTTATGTAATTAGATAGGATGGTCCTCGTGTGTGTGTGTGTATGTGTGTGTTTGTGTGTGTGTGTGTGTGTGTCTGTGTGTGTGTGTGTGAGTGTGATTATATAGGATGTTCCTAATTTTTTCGGGATCTGGTTGGTTTTGTGTTTTTTTTGTGTGCAGGCGCTCACGTGCATAGGTGTGTGTGTGTAACATAAGTAAGAGGTTTGAGCTTATATCTATATTTTGTGTCTTTTAATATCATTATGGGCATCTTCCTTTAGCATCAGAATTATATTTCACATTAAACTTTGACACATTATTCCATTCGTGTACGCGCAATGACTGTTTCAAACGAGACAAAAGAAAAATAAATAGATGGGAAAAAGAAAAAAAATCCCCTATTTTGCAAGGGGTAAGTCTTTTTCTGTTTGATTGCCGGAGTTTCACACAGCACATTCCTGACAATAGAAAAGTTGTGTAACTGAAATATAACTTGAATCCAAGTTCCAAGTTGTTTTCTTAACCTTAAGTGTTTTTAAACATAAACCTAACCGGCACTCCACAACTCAATCATCATTATGTCCGAGTATTATTTATTTTATTTTGGAAGGCGTTTTTTCTTACAGAACTGAAACAGATGTGACCTACAGCATCTCATTTTTGAAACAGAAAACTTAATTCAACTACCACAAACATGAACAGTTTAAACAAGGGGTATAAAGTGTGTGTGTGTGTGTGTGTGTGTAGTCCACTAATGAGATATTGACTCCATTGTGACTGTTGTACATTGTTGATTCCACTTATTTATTTATGAGCATTTGATGTGTGGGTTCAGCTGAGTTCCTGCAAACACACACACCCCGGTGCTCCCCCCATTGTTGTCGGTCCGCTGTGAATGAGCGGAGACGGTGACACACAGAGATCAATACGCAGCATCAACTCGGGATTGTCTTCAGCGCTATTTTCATTTGGAAATCACACAGCCGGTGTTTATTTCCAACTCAACGTTCCTCGTTTCGGTACGACTGATGCCGGCAATGTTCCCCTTAACTTGCAGCGCCTTACACCCGACTGCAAACACACACAAATACACACACACACACATACGCACAACACAACTTGTCCCGGCCCTCTCGCACTTCGCTCTCTCCCGGCTGCGTCAGCAGCAGCAGCAGCCAGCTTCACTTGGCTCTTTGTGTCTCCTTCATATCATCTTGTTAAAAATTAAAGTGATTCCATCTTTCTCTCTCTCTCATGCTAATCTGTTCCCTGTTGGACTAGTATGCAGATGAGACGCAAATACAGCGCAGTGTGATGAATAGTGATGAGCCGACACACACACGCACACACACCTGAGCGGGCTTGGAATGCCCTGTGGTTTACCTATCTGACTGTCAATCAAAGCGGTGACCAAGTGAAAGAACATTTTGTGCGCGCGTGTGTGTGTGTGTGTGTGTGTGTGTGTGTGTGAGAGATGATTGTACATGTATTTTGGAAATGAATATTGAATGAAACACGATACGCACTGTTTTTTTTTCTCTCAAGTGTTTCACACATTGTGAAAGACCCCCTTTTGATTTCGATTTGAGTTTTTGCATTTTTTTTTGTTGTTTTTTTTTTTTTTCATTTTCCCAACCGGTTTAATGTTCTCACTCATGAGGGGGTAAAATCTTAAATAATGAATCCTCGCGGTTAATTGAAAAGCCGGGGCTATTCAACGAGAAAAGCTGTTTGGGCTGGCGCCGGACAAAAAGGGGCCCCTTCCTCCTTCCCCCCGTGGGGGATTGCAGGGCCGCGTAAAGGAACATGGAACCGCTCCCTCTCTCATTCGCACCTACAGGCAATTTAGAGCCTTCAATTAACCTTTGGGACTGCGGGAGGAAACCACCGGAGCACCGGAGGGGGGAGGTTCCAGGCAGAACATTCAAATCCCACATACGCAGGCCAGAGTGGGAATCAAATCAGGGGAGCGCTAGCAGGCCACGCTTTGTAGCCCTGCCCCTCCTGCTTTTAAGGAAAGGTAGCGGTGACGGCTTATTTATTATTCTGCAATAAGTGTATCTTAGAAAGCATACCTGTTAGGCACAGCGATGCATCTGCAGACCCCGTGTAGCAGCGTCCCCCGGTCTGCCTGCCGTGATCGCGTGTCCTCCCACATATCTTCGCTCTCCGCTTCCGCGCCGGCTCCTCATAAGGCCGGAGCTTTATGCGCCATGATTACACTTAATAAAAAGACTATTAGCATCAAATCTTGATCGCGGTTATCATCGGTTACCTCCGGTAAGGTTTAAAGACCATTAACTGCTAATTCGCAGAAGTGACGTAATGCAGATGTAGAAATGTTCGTCGCGGTTCGGGCCGTGGCGCGGGATCCTCCCCGAGCTCGAGGTTTAGATTTGCAAGCGGAGCAAGCGGGGGGAGAGACAACGCCGTGATCGGACGCAGTTCGCAAACAAATCATCTCCGCTCGGCTCGACACCTGCAGGAATACATCAGTCATTGACAGCTGTTGGGCCGACAACAACCGACTGGAAACTTTTTTAACATTCTGGAAAACTATTGAAGATGAATGTATATATGTATATATATATGTGTGTGTATGTATGTATGCATTTTTTCTCCTTTTGACTTTTTGACTTTGCACTCCCCACTGCATTTTCACAGCACAGGGGAGCCCGATGTACTATAACAAGATGTTTAAATATTCTGGCCTATATGAAAATCTGTTCCCCATGTTTTCTCTCCAAACATTCACTCTCTCGCTGAGTATCTCCGACCAGGGACCGGGACTTCCCCTTTGTCCCTCTGCTAGATGTATGGTTTCCTGTGCCAGTGACCCAAGTTTGAATCGAGTCTATTCCACACATAGAGAGACAGGAAACAGAAGTAAAAGGAAACCCATACTGGGTCAGCATGTGCCAAAGTTTGTGATATTTAATTTTCTGTGATAGGAAAATCTTATTTATTTTCCACCAACATAGTGTGCGTGATATGTGCATTATACAGTGAACTGGCGCTGACTTTACACAATGTACTTACAGGATATTCGCTATGACAGCATGTGAAACACAAGCATATTAAATGTGTGCAATGCGGGCTAAAGAGTAATTTCGGTGAAACAGAAGATGACACAGGGGTTGTGTGAGTAATGAGCACGTATTAGTAACCTAGCATTTGCCGTGGGATATAATATTTGAGTCCTTGAACAGGACTGCCTCTGGGGATACCCGGAACGAAAAGTGACAGATATGTAAAATATAGTAAAACAATCCTGTATACCACCGAACAGTAGAGAAAGAGGAAACTCGGCGTTTTGTTGAAATGAACCTCCGAGATCAACAACTGGTCCGGGCTAACGGATCAAGGGTCAGGACTGTCTCAGAAAATTAGAATATTGTGATATCTTCTGTAAACCAATCAAAAAAACAAAAAATTACTTTTTCATGATATTCTAATATTTTGAGATAGGATTTTTGAGTTTTCTTTAGATGTAAGCCATAATCAGCAATATCAAAATAATAAAAAGCTTCCAATATTTCAGTTGATTTGTAATGAATCCAGACTGTATGACATTTTTGTTTTTGTAATTGCATTACAGAAGATAAAGAACATTATCACAATATTCCAATTTTCTGAGACAGTCCTGTGCTTGAAACATCAAGGCTTATAATAGACTGGAGGGAAAAAAAATACAGTTTGCAGAGCATCTTACACAAACACGTCAGACAGCAGATGTTTATAGATATTCCAACTGACTAAACTTGAAGACCCTGTTTGTTGACCTGTTCGCATGAATCGGTGCCAGGATATCCTCCCAGGATACCAGCTCCGCGCCCGCCATCCCAGCTTGTTTGTCTTGTCACAATACACAAAGGTGTAAAGCTATGCTGGTCTTCAATGTGAAGGTAAAATCTGTTGATTAATTGGAGCCCCTTCTTTAGCTTGGAGAGGGAAAATGTTGATGTTGTAGAATCTTGGAAAATATACCGTATGTGTCCACGTCAAATTGTGCTCAAAAGCCGAAGCTGATGGCGGACAAATTCTGACTTTAGTAGTTCAACATGATTTTAAATATTTTTTCAATTTCTATAGATTAGAAGCAAAACGAAGTGTGATCTTTATGATTTTAATACGCTCAACCTCAGCTTCTTCTGGTGTGTTCTGTTTCGACTAACTTGAAAAAGCAAGGCGTGTGTGTGAATGTTGGTCATGTCAAAATCCTTGGGGGTGTAACGGTCTTCGCTTTCGGCCTCGGCCGTCATCATATTGAATGGCATGTTTCCACACTTTAACTACGGCGTCAGATCACAGAAGCAATCTGGCTTCCAGTCTGGCTATAATCCTAAACAGACATATCAATACAATACACACACACACACACACACACAAACACACGCAGCTGCAGTGTAGGCTGTTTCCTGTATACAGTTTTTAAGTGTGTCCACATTACTGTTCCATCTGCGCAGGCATTTCCTGCGTGACCTTGAAATCAGGCCCTCACCCGCCTCCATTAGCACACACACACACACACACACACACACACACACACATTCACACTCTCCCTCTCTCTACACACAGTGCAGTTTGAAGAAAACACATCCTTTTTCGTATACAACGCATGTGCCAATATCCAAACGCAAATCACCCCATATATTCCCCGTAAATAATAAAAAGCCGCCATTAGCTGTGAAAGATAAATACCTCACACCTGTAATTATCGGTAACAAAGACTTAAGATTCTACGGGGGGAGAAAAAAAAATCATTGCGTTGTTTCCCTGATTATAACCCCTAAATACAGCGAGAAGTCCAGAAACTTTTACAAGCGCTCAGAGACCGTCTTAACTCACCCCGGGGAAGCGTGATGTCATCAATCAGTAACTCGGTGTTGAGCGGTGGCCAGCCTTCCCCAAACTGGCCACATGTTTTTATTCAGCGGGAAAGTTATAGCAGAAAAGGTTAGGTCACAGATAGTTTACAATAATATTATTCATGTAAAGGAAAGTGGAAACGATCTCTGCATGTGACTTCACTCTGTTTACACAAGCATGCCCCGAATACATTGATATCACCAGCCAGTAAAGCGAACCACACACACACACACACACACACACACACATGTACACACACGCACACACACATGCACGCATTTGCTTGCACAACACGTACACGCGCGCCGCTTTAAGCATTAATTGCACGAACTGGATTTCATAAGGTGATGGAAAGGAACCAAGCCAGAGTCTGACAATTAGCAAGGAGTTAGAAAAAAAAAAAAAAAAAAAAAACAAAAGCCTGAGGGGGGAAGTTTTAAAACAGAGGAGACATAATGAGGGTCGGAGTTATGATTCCAACTCACAGGAGGAACAGAGACACTGTTGTAGTTTAATGAAAATAAATAAATAAATTAATAAATAAATAAAATCCAAAAGCCAAAGAGTAACTGCTGTTGGATTGAAACTGTGCTCACAGTTTCCACAGACTTGATAAGAGGACCTATATTTGTATCATTTTTAATATCAATAATAATAACAATTTGATATAGTTACACAGATGTCACCATATTGTGCAATAGTTATTCATGCATTGATTTGGTTGCCTATTTTTTCCAAAATAAAACCCAGTCTGGGCAAGATCATGTCTCTGTGTGCCGGAACGCAAATTTCTCAGTCGTGGTTAAAGAAAATTAATCTAATTTCCATCTGAAAAAAAAAAAAAAGACACGTAAACGTACACAACTTCCCGAACTTCCCATGGGAGTTCGCGGCAGATAGCAGGAGGGAGGGAGAGACGCGGTCACGACTAAAGAACAACATTCACACGACTGTATCAAGACAGCCGACACTGTGCATCCCCAAAAATCCCATCATTTTCCCTTCCTGCTTTAGCTCATTTTTTAGCTCGCCGCCATCCCCATTGTGCAGGAAAGTTAATAACTCTGACGATTAAAATGTGTTTGGAGTCTGTTGTCATGTCATAAACTAGAAATCAGTGTTTTTCTCCAAAAAAAGAGTTATGTTCTGAAAGCCTGAAACATAATTCTTAAGGCCTGCTGGTGCTAAGGTCACCCTGAGAGGTCGCGGCCCGCCTCGGCAATCCCCCTCCCCGCCTTTCCCTCTGCTGGCCAGTCCCCAAGCCGCTGCTTCCCTCGCTTCAGAGGTATCCGCATCCGCGTCCGCGACTAATCGAGTCACCAGGCACGCATCCCACTAAAACGTCCGCCGCTAAGTGAGGGAGTGAGCGTCCTGACATTAGGTTTTCTGGCGCGCCGCCAGCACCGTGGGAAAAAAGACGAACCCAGAACCGAATACCAGGTCAAATTAGTAGCCATATATAGATAGATGTTTACAGCGAGAGCTCAAGGAGAGTGAAGACGCGGCGAAACGAACAATATCGGGCCTGTATTAGAGATGATGGAGTGCATTGGCATTAAAAACGGATCCGAAAATATACTCACAAATGGGCCCCATTAACCAAAGAGGTTGTTGTGTAACTGTTCTGAGTTTACACATAACTGCCACTGTCCAGCCGGAGTTTTTTTTTTTTTTTTTTTTTTAACCTTCGCCTTTGACACTGCCCACTTTTAGCTGGCAGACCTGTAAGGTCATCAAATATGAGACTATCTCAGAAACATCCACAAAAAAATAAAATAAAAAAAATGGGAGGGAATAGGGCAGCACTGACTTGCTTTGGTCAGACTGTTGCCAAATGCTGCGAAGCCTCTGGGTTGGCGTTAGGAGCCGAGATCAATGTCGGGGTGAGGGTAGGGTTATGGTTTTCAAAGAAAACAAGGTTTTTGATTTCGCAATATAGTGCCAACTTAATGCTAGAATTTTACTCTAGAAGACTCATAGTATAGCAAGCGGGGGTCGGGATGGTGCGGTTGGGTTTATATTTCCAAGCAGGAGTCACTACGTGGAAGAGGAAATATTATTGGCCTATATGTTTTTTTTTATATAAAACACCCTTTAATTATATCCTCACATATGAGAGCGTCAAACTGTATGAAATACGGGACCATGTCTTTTTCAACAATGCACACATTAATATAAACACACCCATTTCCATAAAAGATTAACCTTATGTCATTTTCCCAGTAGACCGAAGCATCTGCAGCAAATCAGCCTCGCCTTCCTCTCACCTCCATCTTTTTCCTATCAGTCTCCCGCTCAGCTTCTTCCTCCATTTTTTTTTAAGTCTTTCTGTTATTAGCAGCAAGTGGCCAAAAACATGCTTCCTCACTTTCTCACGTCCAAATGCACGGCGACCAGTCCCTCCACCGTGTGTTCGCGTCCGTTCAGGTGTTCGGCCGAGTTTAAGCTCATCCGTCACACCGATACCATAAACTGCCCAAAAGAAGAGAAACCATTTTTTTTTTCCTTGATACAAGCAAATCCGTTGTCTTTTGTGTCCTTGAAAAACATTTGTCCATGCGGATGCCAAACACACAGATGTTGAGTTATTTCTCTGCATTCTATCAAACTGTTAATTGAATTTAGCAAGTATAAAACAGATGCTTTCGGGTCTGACGCGCAGGATTGATGTGTATCACTAGTGTGTGCGATGTGTGTTATGTGGTAAATGAATTAATTGATCAGAAGTAATAGTTGGCCAGCCCGTCGTCTAGCAACTCAATTTTCAATTACACTGCACTCTGAGTGAATCAAAAAGACATTTTATGCACCGAAATACTTGAGTTTTGAGTTCACACAGAAAAGTAGCGGCTTGTTTGACTTTCGCATGTACTTAATAGAGTGGACCTGTGTATGCAATGCAGCGGATACATCTACACACAGGAATTTCCCATGGCTGATCATCATCTACAGTCACCCACTCCCCATCTCAACCAAAAGAAAAACAAATCAAACAATTCACAGTTTCCCATTATTCTCTGTCTGTCAGCATATGGTTCCAATCAGCTTTGTGTTCGTGCATGCATGTGTGTGTGTGTATGTGTGTGTGCGTGTATGTGTGTGTGTGTGTGTGTGTGTGTGTGTGTGTGTGAGAGAGAGAGAGAGAGAGAGAGAGAGAGAGAGAGAGAGAGAGAGAGAGAGAGAGAGAGAGAGAGAGAGAGAGAGAGGGAGAGACACCATGTGAATGTTTTTATTTTCCATATGTTTTTTTCTCAGATACTGAGCTCTTTGTCCACACTCTTTCTCCATCTCTTTGGCTCCTCCTTCCTCTCACGCCCTCAGCATCTCCCATCTCTCTCTCCCTCTGCCCACTTGTTTGACTCAAGTTTAAACTCCACTCTCTCTCTCTCTCTCTCTCACTCACTCTCTCTCTTTCTCTCTCCCTGTTTCACTATTTTAGACTTGCTTTTCTTGGCTGTAAGTCAGACCTCAAGCAGACCTCGAGGTCTTTTTCCCAAGCGATCTGCAGGATGGACTCCAGGGGAACACATACACAACGCACGCACACACACACACACACGCACCACACACACACACACAGACACATCTCTCCCTTCACATGCTCGATCCATTTCCGCCACCGTCCCTGCTTTCATTCCATATTGCTCCCTGTCTGCACGTCTTTGTTGAGTCACACAATATGTTTGCATTTACTTAAACACTGAAACACAATCATTTTTCTGAACATAATGTTCATATGTTGTCATCTTGGCTCAGATAAACTGGATCTACCTAATACACCCATCACTACGTCACATGCTGAGATGGTGTCGTAACGCTTTTTCTGTCCATGATGGTCTCAAAAAGATTAAGGATGGCACACCTGGTTAAAACTGCAGGACATTTGTTTTTGTTTTATTTTTTTTCAATTTCAATATGAACGCATTGGAGATGCCAATCACATACCGCATCTCCTCGGTGGTTGGATGGAATTATTTAAAAATTAATTGTAACCAGAGTTAAAAGAAGAACATTCTGCACTTCATTTGCAAAGTCACAACGGATGCATTTGAGACCAACAGTCACAGGATTAAAAAAGTTATAATAAGAATATGGTTACAACTACATCATGTTTGGAGGTTCAGGCAACTAAAAACTGGCTTAGATAATGTAAAAGATATGGTATGTAGGGTATATATAGATATGGTAATATGTCATATTTAATGTATGTGCCTGAGCTGTTGCAGGGGGGGAATCAGCGTAAAGGCTAACGGTTTTGCATAATACCAGACTTCAGGATGAAAATATGACTTTCTGTTCTTTTTGTAAGGCAAAGGCAAAAACTTAATATATGCAGTAACAACCATGTAACTGCTAGCGCTTTCAAAGCTCATGTGACAACAGTAGAATTACAGCACTATCTAGTGGTGAGTCTGCAATGAGTGCAGTTCCAAAATTTCTAGGGTCTACCAGAAAACACATTGCAATTTCCAGTATGTCATCAGAGTTTGATTATTTTTAATGTGTCACAAGAATGCAATTTGAAATGCAAAATGATATTGACTCTATATACCATGTCATTGTCCAAACATTGACATGGTAATCTGAAATAACGTTCACATCAGGTGCAGGAAAATGGCAGTTACTTAATTGTAAAGAATGATTGTGTGTCAAAGCAAGATTTTAAATCCTGGCACGAATATAAAATGAAATGAAACTAAATTAGATTACATTAAAATAATTCAAATATGAATGTGAACTGAAAGTTCAGTGGCATCCATGAATCAGCAAACTTTTATTTTGAGTCCTTGATCCAGAATTTAAAAAAAAGAAAAATTGGGACATTTCTTTCTTATAATAATTATTATTATTCTATAATTGTCAGCAAGAAATTGTGGATAGTACATTTATATCAAGAAAGGTTGAAATAATCTGTATTACTTCTTATAATGGTGATTGTATGTGTAAACAATGGAAACTGTCTTCATCTTCTGCGAATTATGTCATAAATTACATTTGTTAAGAAGAAACAAGATGGATCAACATCAAAACAGGAAGAATTGATACCTAAAATATTCTTTTTGACAGTTTCCATCACAGATCACAGAATAAAACATACAACTCCCATAAAATTCAGTGTTTGCTTCCCTGGATAAATGAATGTTTTTTAAATACATATATAATGTATTATGTATATAATCAGAATCAATAATTAGGGCTATTTTGAAAATATGTTGTATCTCCAGAGCATCTAACTTAATATAATTTAATTTTTCCTACCCACATCTCCTACTGTACACCTGTTATTTCTATAACCAGTCCCTGGACAAGACATTTATTTTATATCTTGTTTTTTTTTTTTTTTTAATCCTATTGTACATATTGCACACAGTCTTTGTTCATTTGTATCTACATCCTTTATTTGCATGTTCTTTCTATTATTGCTATGTGCATACTTTCTACGCTGTAATGCTGCTGTGAAAATTGAATTTCCCCGTCGTGGAATCAATAGTCTATATTATATTATATTATAATATTACTTTACACTCGATTATAAATGGCTAAATTTGCACAAAACGTTGTAGTTCTCCAATGCGCAAGCGGCAGTGACGCAGGCGCAGATCGTTTCCGTAGCAACTGTCGCCGGTCCGTTAACCGCAGCGGCCGCTGTTACTAGCGCTCGTCGCGGAGCGAGGCGAGGGGGGGGGTTCCGTCCGTCGGCAACCGGATACGGCCTCTGTCCGCGGGACGTAGAGAGACGCCGGAGGGGGGGGGCGACCCAGTATCAAGGCGGCGAGCCTGGCGAGGCCCACCGGGAGATGCTGAACATGTGGAAAGTCAGAGAGCTGGTGGACAAAGCGTGAGTACCCGCGCAGCAGGTGTAGCCGCCTAGCCGTTCCGCCGGGCGGCTAGGCGGCTACAGCCCGCCGGCATCCGCCGCTGCCGGGCGGGCGGGCGGAGAGGACACTGTCCGTGACGTCACGCCCGTAGCCCCCTCAGCTGTTAGCTGAGGGGGCTAACTAGCTGGCTAGCCGCCAGTCCCCGAACACCACTCATTTTTTTTTTGCACGAATGCGCGTCGAAATTTGGCTGCTCCCGTTGGACTCGGAGCGCGCCGGGCGTGCCGCGGAGGTGCAGTGCAAACCCTCACCGGGTTGCGAGCGCTTCCCCTCGCGGTACGAATGCACCCCGATTAGCTAAATTCCACTAGCACTGCTAAGCCCGGATCGGTTGTTATCAATGGAACTTAACGTCTGCACGGATAGTACCGCTGCAAAATCACTCCCTGACCCGCTCTGGGGATGCCTCATCCGACTCAAACCTACGCATTTCCATCTCCACGTAGAATCCGCTCATTATTTTGGCGAATCGCAGACGAATAGTAAGATTTCCACACGTTAGCTAACGTTTTCAGCGCCCCTCCACACAAGGCCCGTGACCCCTCCGTGGTAAGGGCAGGTCGACATCAAGCAAGCACAACAAACCCCTGCGGGATGCTTTGTGTCGGATGCTCAGCCAGCAGACGTTATATTCAATATAAAAATGTAATACAGCGCAATAATACATGACTGAATAACTGTGCGCTGTAAATATCGCAGGAAAAATATCCCTTGAAGAGGAGTATCAGCCTCTCTGTGCAACCCATCTCCGCAGGCCGGGGTATATGAATAACAGCTGCCCTAAAACGTACAATTTATTTATAATACTAAGGATTCACTCCTGTCCCTCTTTAATATTTGAGATTTTATTACATTATTCTAATCCCAAAACAATATTAGGACAACGATCCTTGAAAAGTATCCTCCATGCAAGATATATTTGTGCAACTCTTACCTGCACCACATTGGAACCAGATTGGACTGAATATCGACCCCAATGGTGATGACAAAAAAATCAATTTTGCATGTAAGCGGTCAAATATAAAACATATAGGGACTTTGGCAGTTATGGAACACAAGAAAATTGGTTAATTGGTCATTTCCTGACAAAACCCTATAATCAAATCTATTTTTAATCAAAAAGTCACAGTTCGAGTGCTTGACACGTAAAAGACTGTCACACTCACTCTGAGTTTGACTCTTGAAGTTTACACAGGATTCATCTGTTTGAAGTGTCATCTATATTGTTGGTGCACTGACAAAATAGCTAGAAATTATTGTTGTCAAAGGAAAAAAGGAGTAACAGGAAGCAGCTGAAACCAACCCCCATCAGCTGGGGGTTTTGCCTGGCCAGGCTTGATGAAACACAATTATTCATCTACCTTGACATTCCCCTTGCTAGGAACACTGGCTTTTTGGCTTTTTTTTCCCCGTGGAGAGGAAGATCCAATATTGTGCTCTTGCCGTCTGTCTCTATTCACAGGCGGTATCTGCAAAGTACAGGCTAACCTTTTTCCTCCTCTCTCTGTAAGAAAAGACAAAAAGACCATTTGAATTGAATAAGAGGACCAAGGATTAAAAAGAGGGAGGAAAACAGAAGTCAAACACAAAAATAAAGAGGAGGAGACAGAAATTTAAGACAGGCTGATGTGAGGAGATGGGGGGACTAATGATCTGCTGGTGAAGCTAGTGGAGGATAGGCTGGTGGAGGATAGACCGGTGACCAAGAGGGGTTTACCATGCTAAAACAAGCACAGCTGTATCCGAGTCCACAACAAACAAAGGCAGCCGGAGGCAGACATTGCACACTGGGAAGTTCGACTTCTGCTGCGCACACACACACACACACACGGCACTGACCTCATACTTCTCATTGATATGTGCCACATGCTTCACTATTGTGACATGTTCTGATGGTGTTATTAGCCACAGTCGCTCACAGTGCAAGTGTGGTATGTGCCTCATGGTCCAAGCATTACTTCTGGTCTGTAACTATATGGTTGTGATCACATTTTGTTTTTAAAAGGGGAAACCGCAATAGTTTCAACACTTCCATGCGTAGGCGTGAGCTTCACACACCCTAAAAAACTAAACTAGCTTTCAGGCCTTGGAAAATGAGAGGAAGTAATGTTTAAACTTTCCATTATAAATTTACAAGATCATACATGCGGATGGTTTAAAATGGTTGATTAATTAACAAAATAAACTGAAATATGCGCTAAAGTGATGAAGAAGTTGAAAATCCTTGAGGCTTTGGAAGAAATTGCTTTTTGTGAAGGGAATCTTTCTGCATCCACAGCACCAATGTGGTTATGAACTACTCAGAGATCGAGTCGAAGGTGAGAGAGGCCACCAATGACGACCCCTGGGGTCCTTCCGGACAGCTGATGGGAGAAATCGCAAAGTGAGTGCGTGACACAATCACACTTACTTTATGTGCAAGTAAGGTGTGGGTTATTGCGTTGACTTTTGACAGCTAGTGTTTCACTCATCCATTCAGGACAAACAAAGTAAAGCACATCTGGAGATGATCAGCAAAAGAGACCTAATTCTGTTTTGGCCTCATAAAAGTATGTGTTTTTTTCCATCCATCCATCCATCTTCCCCCGCTTATCCGGAGTCGGGTCGCGGGGGCAGCAACCGGAGCAGAGAGGCCCAGACCTCCCTCTCCCCCGCCACATGGTTCAGCTCCTCTGGGGGGGACCCCAAGGCATTCCCAGACCAGCTTGGAGACATAGTCTCTCCAGCGTGTCCTGGGTCTTGCCCGTGGTCTCCTCCGAGATGGACGTGCCTGGAATACGTCCGCCGGAAGGCGTCCAGGAGGCATCCTGACCAGACACCCGAGCTACCTCATCTGACTCCTCTTTATGTGGAGGAGCAGCGGCTCTACTCCGAGCTCCTCCCGGATGGCCGAACTTCTCACCCTATCTCTAAGGGAAAGTTAGGCCACCCTGCGGAGGAAACTCATTTCGGCCGCTTGCATGTGTTTTTTTTAATTTATGTCTATTATTGTTTGTTTTTTTTCCATAGATCTACCTTCATGTATGAGCAGTTCCCAGAAGTGATGAACATGCTGTGGACCAGAATGCTGAAAGACAACAAGAAGAACTGGAGACGAGTCTACAAGGTGTGGTGGTGCTCCCTAAGTGCTTAATTGACCATCGGATGTTCAACAAACCGATAATTCCGGCCCGAGCAAGATAAGTTCAGTCTTGTTCCTGGTGGGCTGTGTGATTTTTACCAGTGAAAATGCCCCTTTTTCAATATAATTGTGGGAAATTTGATTCTTGAGTTTCACAGTTCTAACTTACAAATGAAGACGGCAGGTTTCATGTCTACAAAGAAATTGTAAAATTATTCAGTCACATGGCTATAGGAAACCTGTGGATGTCTTAAGGACTCCAGTTTTTTCGATGGCAACCACAAAAGTTTTAACAGAAACATAAAAACATTTAGACAGTGGTATTAGTTCAGGAGCGAAAAATCACTAGCCCTGTAGAGCAGAGCAATAGTTCCATTAATATTATTTGAGGAAGTACCTCACTGAGTAATGTGTTCCTTTTTTCCTCTAATGCTTTGAGATTCTTTCTCCCACAGCAACATCTGTCTTTCTCTTTGTGACAGGCTCTACTGCTGCTGGCCTACCTCATCAGGAACGGATCCGAAAGAGTTGTAACCAGTGCCAGGGAACATATTTACGACCTGCGATCGCTAGAAAACTACCACTTCATCGGTGAGTGGACTAATGGGAGAGAGTCGTGTTACGGCAGCCTGGCTTTTTTTTCTTAAGGATTTCTAATATCTGTTCAAACTGGGCAATGTTTGAAGTAGGCATTAACCATTCAAAACAATTTGGTGAGTGAACACGAGTGAGTCACGGGGCTGTCAAACAAAGGCATGAGTGCAAGTGTGTGTTGCGCCTCGACAGACGAGAACGGCAAGGATCAGGGCATCAACGTGCGTCAAAAAGTGAAAGAGATGGTGGAGTTCATCCAGGATGACGACCGGCTGAGGGAAGAGAGGAAGAAAGCCAAGAAGAACAAAGATAAATACATCGGTGTGTCTTCTGACAGCATGGGGGGAGGAAGCTACAAAAACTGTAAGTATGTCACTACCTACCCTGAATCGAAATGATAAACTGATCCTGCCTCTCCAAATCGGAAAGGTTTCCATCTTGTCAGGCAAGGAAATATTGCATACCAAGCATGTGGCTTTGTGCATAAAAATGAAAAATTTGAATTGATTGCATTTAGCAAATGCATTTAAAATGTTTTATGTGCTGATTCATCTTCAAATTTCCCTGCAGTTAAAGTCGTTATCTTGTTAATAAAGCCCAGGGAAAAGGGCAAGCCTTCCCTTAAGGCATGGGGATTCCTGCAGGAAAAAACTGCCCGTTTGTCCAGAAAGTTCTCCTATATAAGTTTAGAAGCCGGTCTTGCTGTTTTGATCATGAACATGTTTTAACAGAAGATTTCTCCTTCCTTTTACCTCCTCTGTCTTCCTGGTCGCCTCTGTCATTATCCCAGCAGCTAATGAGTTGGATCGCAGTAAGTGGGACGAGGACTGGGATAAGAGCAGAGGCGCGTTTCCCTTTAGCGAGAAGCTCGGAGAGATCAGCGACAAAATTGGAAGCACCATCGACGACACGCTGAATAAGTTCAGAAAGAAGGAGCGAGACGACTCCCCGGACAGAGTCAGGTAAAGCAACTGTTTTATTGAGTCTATGATTGAAGGCTTTTATTTATCCTCTACTATATGCAGTACATTGTAAGTCCTCCAAAATCTGAAAGTATCCCGACAACATTTCCATGGCAGCTATTTGGTGTTTGCAATTTTTACTGGATTTTAGACATTCGAATCGTATCCTGGTTGAGTTTTGACATTTTGATTTGCATGGCTTACGGTCAGATGATGCGTTAGTGTTTTTGACAGTACAGATCTTGATGTGGTCTTTATGTGATTTACTCCTCTCATGGCTTTTGGTTTCTGAACCACATGATTAAAATATTTCATCACCCTGTTCTGTGTTTTTTTCATTACATAACACCGTGGCAAAGATGCAGACACAAATGTGCATATAAATGTCAAATAATGAACGACAACAAAATGTGGCATTTAATACGGCCTTCATATGGTTACCATAGTGACAACGAGGAGGACCGAGCATCAAGGAACGGTAGGCAGGATACCCTCGAGTTCAAAGATGAAGAGGAAACCGTCACAACAAAGAGCATCCAGATCACGCAGGCAACAGAAACCACAACCACCACCACCAGGAAACGCAGTGGGGCATCGAGCAGCAAGACGCTGGATCTGGGAGCTGCAGCCCACTACACGGGAGACAGCAGTCCGGAGGAGAAGGTAGTCACACACGCACACACAAACACCTGGAAACTTGAAGTAGTTTACCAGCAGAGTGTAACTTGCTTGTCTCTGCTCCTGTTTCAAGTCATCTGCCAGGCAGTCTTCCAGTGGCGGCTTAGCCGACCTGCTAGTGATTGACACCTCATCCAATCAGAGCACTTCCACAGGTACCCGCCGACTATCGAAACATTTCTCAGAAATGGGATAATGGTAATAGTAAAGTACACAAACAGAAGATCATTAAATTGAAAATGTAAAGCACAGGCAAGTCACGAAAGGAAAGTAAAACTATTAAGAGGCTAATCTATATATTTTTAAAAGACTTTTTTTCTAAAACAAATCACCAACTCAGCGCCTCTTGGCTGTTCTAATATTCAAGATGAGCTACTGCCAAGACCACAGTTACCTTTCAGTTTCCAACTGCAAACGCAGAATTGGAAAGATATCAATTGAAAGAGCGGAAGTAGTAGACAGCGACTCATTAATTCCGCTGTAAAAGCCTTGGAGCATCCAGGGAATACTTTATAAGTCTAAATGAGATATTTAAAAACAAGGATACAGGTAGTGTTTTTGTGTGTGTGTGTGTGTGCGTGTGTGTGTTCATAGACATTTGGCTACATTTTGAACCAGCTGAATACTGAAAAGTCTGGTCAGGAGTAAGTTACTGTGGTCTAAACGGTACTGTATATACCTGTACTGTTTATAAGTTCAGTGATTTGTTAGTTGGAAGGGTTTGACATTTGCCTCAATATATCACCTTTTTGGTAAAAAGGGGGGCAGCAGAGTGAGTAAACTCCTTCATGAAGAGGTCACTTTGATTAATAAAATCTTCAGCTTTGTCAGAGCTGAGATGGCAGAAACTTTGTGATATCCAGGTTATAACAGAGGTTTGGCAATCATGAACAAAAGAGAAGACGATCGAGGTCCTTTATCGAGCACCAGCTGGACGTCATCGCCATATATGAGTTATATGAGTGGAAACGTGTATTGAAAATAAAAAATTAAAAAGGTCACAGTCGACCCTTGAGGAACCCGTGAAAACGAAAGGGAGATGTGACAGTTTGAAAGCCATGTCTGAAAAGACCCTTCTCACTCATTTGCATTTTGCAGGCGCTAATTCAGACCTTATTGGGGGTTTTGCTGATTTCTCCTCTCCGGCTGCGTCAGCCAGCCTCCCAACCTCCACTGGTAAGCACACCGGTTTTTCGATTAGTTATTCAGACCATTCTTGTTTATCGAGGATGTGACTGAAGTGAATATATCAGTCATGACTAAACCCGCTAAACTTCTCCTGCGGGCAGCTGCTGCATCATCCAATGGGAATGGCGAATTTGGCGACTGGAGCGCTTTTGCCAATCCACCTTCTTCATCGAGTTCGGGCACCCACCAGCCGGTCACCGATCTGTTCAGCAACATCCAGGCACCGTCGGTCCCGACATCTTCTCCTGCCCCCGTCCCACCCTCTGCCGAGCTCTTCGACCTCATGGGTGGAGTCAACCATCAACTTAATAATCAGCATGCGACCCTGAGCGCCTCTCAGAGCTTGACTTTCTCCCTGGGGGGAGCCGTACCGGGAACATCGGGTTCCAACATGCCGCTCTCTCGCTCCCAGCAGGTGGGTGGTGTGCAAGTCGACAGGCGGCAGAGATTTCATTAAACCCGATGAAAACCTGGAGAGTTATCTCTGAGTCACACCGGTACAAACACTGATCCTGAAACTTGAAATACATCAATACCATTCAACTTTAATGTAATAGAGGCTGCACACAACTTGAAGAAAATGTTTTTTTCATAGTATTATATAGGAGTTGAGTCACCCTTTGCTCAGTGTGATTCATAGATGCATTCTGTATTTCACTTTTTGTAATAATTGCGTCGTGCGTTTTGCCCCAGAGTTTGGCAGGCATATCTCAGCCAGCGGGACAAAAGCAGAAGCTCGGGATGGGGGGACAAGCGTCGCTTGGGTCGACCTGGTCCGACCCCTCGGTGAACATCAGCCTGGACTTCTTATCTGCAGGCCTCAACCCCACTAAGTCACCACCTACACTCAATAATATCATCCAGCAACAAGGTAAGCTGTTCATTTCCAATTTTTAAGAATGAGTCGATGGAAATGAGACATCCCAACATTGTTTGCAATTGACTTATCTTGCCATTATCAGGAGGGCCCTCCGATACCCTCCGATAAATAAAAAGCAATCAGAGTGGTCACATCTTGCCTTGTCCGTCTGGATTTTGCAGGAGTGCCTCCTGTCAATCTGTTGGCTCAGAACTTTGGTGGACTAAACCTCACCTCCCCTCCCCATGTGACAACCATCAGACCGCCAGCCAATCCCATGATGGCCAACAACACCATAACAATGGGAACGCCTGCATCAATGACAACTGGCATTACGTCTTCATTGGCTGGGGGGATGCCACCCTCAATGACCACGGGGACCATGGGAATGAGTGGAATGCCTGTAAAGCAAAGCATTGTGGGAATGAACATGAGCATGAATATAGGCATGGCCTCCCCCATGATGATGGGTGGAATGACTGGCATGGCGGTGCCAGGGGTCGGAATGGGCCTCGCACACTCCGTCAACCCCGGCTTGGTCCCGCCCAAACAAGATGCCTTTGCTAACTTCGGCAATTTCGGGAAATGAAGGAACGTAAACATTTGTGTGTTCAGTGTGAGTGTGCATGTCTGAAATCATGAGTAAGAACCACTGGCAGACTGTTCTACTTGAAGACAATTTTTGCATGTATCTTCTCTCTCTGTCCCTGCTCTTATCGGTGAGCCGGTACCAGTGACCCTCCTGGTCGATTGACACTGTTTAGACCCAGGGGAGAGCAACCGCAGTTGAGGGGAGGGAGGCGTCATCAAATCATACCCTACTTCAAATTCCCTCTCGATTGAAAAGGTCACCACTAAATGTCTTCTCAGATTGAAATTGCATCCCTTCTTTCATTCTCCGTCCCCGCCTGAAATGCGTTCTCGTTTCATTTGAATTCATTTAAACGTTTGAACCCCACACAGTATTGCAAGAGAGCTCTTGCCACGGTTGTGTCTGGAGAATTCAGTTGTCCGGCAGACATCAAGGTCGACATATGTGGTGATGACATGTCATCATCCCATGTCAGGGAGGTTTTGGATTTCTTTTTCAATTTATATACCTTTTTGTTTAGATGGCTTGTAGCAGTTATCAATAGATGGACACAAAGTAGGACTTCTCAGGACCAGCATCCATCAATTACCCCGAACGCTTGCGATGGAAACATTAGTTCTTATTTGAATTGCATCAAATTCCACGGCGCAGAAATGAGCAGTTCAGTGCAAGTATTTTAATTTCTCTCCACGTCCCATTTGCCACTCAGTCACATCAAACATTCTCTTCAGCGCAGTAAACCCTAAGAAAGTATCTCGGCATCATGGTTTTTACGCATAGATTGTTTATGTTGGAGGAGAGGGTAAACGCTTTCAACTCAACCAACCATCATGATCATTTAATTTCCCCCATCTTGAAGGCAGCACCTCACAGCAGATTATTGGAGACAATCCAGAAATTATCTTTTAATCAAAAAGGGGCTGCATCCCCAGCTTACATGGCGCAACATTGAACAAGCAAATTATTCCACCCAACCCCAGGACTTAAGACATGGATCATATTAACTGGATGATTGGACAGATTTTTAGTTGAGTTGTAATAAATGACTTACATGGCTCATTGAGACCGATTCAAAGCGTTTGGAGGTCTTGAATGGTGTGTGTGTGTCTATGTGTGTCTGTGTGTGTGCGTGGATGACAGAGCGAAGTGATAGTCAAGGAGTGTGTGTTGCTTTGTTTAATGGGTATAGTTTACTTTGTTTGACGTGCAAACACAACTAAGCAGAGCCTTTTGTCATTTTCCTGTGGCACTGCACTCCAAATGACCAAATCTTTATTTTGTTACTCTCAGAGAGATGATTCCATTGCTATTAGTTTAATATTTTTTATTAGTTATAAGGTTATGTTCATATGGGAGAGCTACTAATAACATTATTTAGTTGACAAAATCCTTTTTTTTTGTCTCTTTTTTTTTTTTTTTGCACAGCTAGTTTCTTTTGATTGTTCTCTATATTTTCTGTACGTCATTCTGAAATAAATTAACTTATAACATAAAAGATCTTTGTTTGTCCTTTTACCGAGGTGTGTCACATCTGATCCTCAACCAGGTTGTTGCAGACCTTGTCTTCTGTCTTTGGCTTAGATTTGAAGTACAGCGGAGACCTCGCTGTGCATTATATTGCAATGCATCTCCAAAACTCAGGTGGCTGTTCAACTTAGACACAGTTATTTTGTTTTTTCTTCCTGTTTGAAGCACAATTGTCTGACATTTGTAATTGGACTAAACATTAATTTGGAAAAACAAATAGACTGTATGTATGTCTGTGTCAGTACATTTTTCTTCTCAGTGCAAGAATAGTTCAAATGATTTCAATTACAAATAGTTTACCGCTTTAAAATTCCCGTTAATGAGAAAATGTTCTCATGCATTCCTATTTTTTGTGGGGAGGTAACATAATTTACAGCAAAACTGCAGTCAACCCAAACCCTCCCCCAAATTATTATGGGACAACCAACAGATACTGAGAGACAGCTCAGGATATTGACCTGAACATCTGCCTCGGGACCACATTTTAATGAAGTGATCATTGCTTGCCTGCAATGTTTTGAAACACTATTTTGTTTATTTCACCAAGGGGATTCTCATAAAATATATTCCCTCCCTCCGGGAGAGAGATGATGCAAATCTTGTCAGCTTTAAAATCAGTTTCGCAATGCAATTCACCCACACAGGTATTTCACTGAAAACAGTATCTTCAGTAGTTTAACCCACAGTTTTTGGATTCCCTTAACCGACACATGAATAGAACTACAACGTTGTAACAGCTCTCATATATTACATCTGCACGGAATTTCAAAACATTTAATTAAGGTCAAACACGGTTCACCTACAGAAATATTAAAAAGAAGTATATCAAGAATGCACTTGACATTTGAATTACATTAAACATCTGAAATATCAGTAAATATCCGTGCCCCTACCTTGTACTATCAATCTGTTACTTTTGAGGGTGAGTGTGTGTAACTGACACATGCTTTTAATTTGGTCTCCCATAACCAAATAAAGATAATTATAATACATGTTCACTGTTGATTTATTTGATCATTAATTAACTCTATCATCCACATACCCACAAATATTTAATTGTTCATTATATAATTTATAGACTACAACTTCATATTCCAGTAGGATATTGTGCAAAAACATTGTCATCTTTGTTCTGATTTCTCTTGACAGCTACTTATATCTGGCATAACTTAAATTCTTAGATAAAATTGGTTCAGAATGTCCAAAGAGAGCAAATGAAACTATGTTGCATCTGACATGCGACATGGGTGCTCAAGTACCACCAAAATCAAATTTAGACTGTAATTACCTCAATAGGACAGCAGTTTTTCAGTAATGTCTTTCTATTTGTATGCATGACTGCTCAAAAACAAGGCCAAACGGCATTGCATTTGTGAAAGTCTGGAGAAAGCACAAGAGAATTTAATATCACTAACTGCTTAATAACTGCTGCTCTTCTTCTTAACGTGATTCACTTAAACACTTGATTATGATGGATTGAATTGCAAAAAAAAGAAAAAATATTTTGTCAATGGACATTTGATGAATTCATATATAATTGTTACATTCTCTGTGGTAGAGATCAACAGATACAATTGAGATACAATTTGATAACATAATTGATAACATGAAGTAAAACTACTGCACTTGCCATCCCAGTTCTCCTGTTAAAATGTATAGATTAATTATAATATAGAAACGTAAATCTTTAGCTATCTGCCAGTTTATTTAAAAAATAATGAATAAATTAATTACTTTTATAAAGCGACCTCATATCTTAGCAGTGTTTTCAGTCTAACCTATTGGCATCACTTTGCATGCTGACCGAACAAAGGCATCGTGACAAATATTTGCCCGAACTGACCAATGACCCCCATGGGCAACCCTCTCAGTGAAGCGCTTGTCCAATCAAAACTCTGATAATGCAGTCTGCACTGTGATTGACAATGCGTCTCATCGAATCGCTGAGCTTAAAACTACTTTGGGGCGTTTCCAGGAAGACACCCGCTACATGTTCCTGTAATGGCGGACCAGACAGAGAGCGAAACTATCGGTTTCAGCGACAACAGGTCAGATAACAACGAATATGTTTGTTTGACTGAATATCAGATCGATGCGAAACAGAGCACACGCTGTTGCTTCATCCAAAGTTCAACAGCGTTGTGTTTGGACGGGGGAGTGTTATAAATATTAGAATTACTTGTGAATGTAGCCATGCTAGCTAACTAGCGTTTAGCTAAGTAATTAGCCTATGTTGCCAAGCGGTTTGCTGCTCTCCGTTCATGGCACGCGGCAAACAGTCGCTGCCAATAAAACCCAAACCAGACTTCTCCCCCAGACTTTCGGACCAAATAAGTCACTACACACTGAAAATGCATTTATCGTATTTCTCGTTAATGCGAAACTGCTAGCTAACTTCATGCCTTTTACGGCACTTTACTTAGTCTGGGCAGAGGTTGCAAATGCCTGTCTAGCTCCGATCTTAATGGGCCACTGAGGCAGAGGAGTGGTAATTGTTATTTGGATCGATCTCCGTGTCATTATACAACAGTTGATATTCAAGATCATCTCTAAACGTGATATAGTGTTTATGTAAATTACTTCATTAAAATTCCCATGTGCAGCTCATTCATCTGATGTGATTACGTCCTGCTGTCTAATCAGCATAGTCGTGCATATTATGCAGTGCATGTATCCTGTATGCAATTCATTGTGGACGTATTTACTTCCAACTATGTGTATTTGTTTGAGACGTGTGTGTGTGTGTGTGTATATGTGTGTGTGTGTGCCTGCAAGCGAGCTGCGTGATGCTGAGTGTGAGGTGTATGCAACCCTAACACAGACTAGAGGTGCGCCTAAATTTCGTCCATATTTACATGATATGATCACAAAAGATCTGTTCTATTGTGCTACACTAAAGCAATGTAATAGCAAAAGTAATGCTCGTCAAGACGCTGTGAAGGAGTTCAACTTTCAGTGATGTGTCCTTTGTGCTAAAGCGGTCTTTTTCAGAATGTATATGGGGGAAATTGTTATCACATTTGTGATTTTGTATAATATGCAAGTAATGTTGGGGTACAGATATGACAATATGGTGGCCCATTACTTCTCAAATAAATTGTTTATAACCCGATAATGTGATTCAATATTCATTTCTACCATTACTTGACTTGTAGAGTAGTTTGGGAGTATGTTATAATGCCACTATAGATGGTTATAGTAATGGTTAGTGGTCAGAGCTTGTAATATCATACTTCTTTGTATTCCTAGAATGGCACAGCAGGCCGTGAGGTTTCGTGGCCCTGTGCCTGCCCCTGCACCTGCACCTGCTCAGACTCCTGTATTACGAGGCCCACCACCTCTACTAAGGCCACCGCCACCGCCTTTCGGAATGATGAGAGGACCCCCGCCACGACCCCCGTTTGCACGTCCACCTTTTGACCCTAACATGCCTCCCATTCCACCACCAGGGGGGATGCCACCACCCATTGGACCTCCCCACCTACAGGTGACTTTTACAATCATGCATATTGTGGCGAGCTGGCATTTAGCAATGCAACAATCGGAGTGCAGAATGAATTCCTCTTTAGAAGATGGCTCTAATTTAACAGACCACGAACAGTGGAAACCCAGGGGGTGTCTCTCTCAGCGTAAACAGTTAGCCTGAAGGTGCACTCCCCCATTATGGTAACTAACGGCGCAGGTTAGTGTCCCACATCGAACACAACATTTTACAGTCATTCAACCATGGAGTTGTTAAACATAGAATGACTATAACTGCCAGTTAGCAAAGGTAAAAACCTAGTTTGTAAAGAAGTCTTACTACAAACTTAAGACCTCTGAACTAACTGAGCACTTCGAGTTGGAAAATTACTTATTTGTCAATTATTTGCATAATTGTAATAATAGAACTCTTAGATTGCTACATGAATACATTGGCGGACTTGATAGTTTAAGACACAAGTCAAAATATAGTCCAAAAGTATAGTACAAACTCCAGAGAATTACCTGATATATATACATCCATGCTTCAGCTCACATTTGTTCTGCCGTCAGATAAATCCTTTCCCTTTAAAAACACAGTGCAATTTTTGGCCAAATTAAATATTTCCATTTGTTTGAAGATAACCTTGTCATTTTATATTGAGTTATTGTGTTTCTCAATTATTTTGCCTCATACCATGGGGCATTTTACTGCATATAATCTGCCATCAGGATCTTGGCTGTTTCATTGTCTTGATTTAATTTTATGTCCAGCCTCAAGAGTGATACTGAAGGAACTTGGACGTTAATGGAACCATTACAAGCTAGAAAAGTTGTCCTGTCCATTAGCAACTTCAGTACTCCAGCATCTCCAAGCACTGTTCAGAGAGGCTGTCCGGATAATTAATTGGATAACAGTGAGAATGATTGTCCAGCCTGCACACTCCTGTTCTTTGCTTCTGCTACACTGTTAAGTCATGTCGAGAGATGCAAGGATCAGGGTATGCTTGAGTCAATTTGAGCAGACTCCTTTTTGCTCATGCCCTGAACCAAGATCAGACAGTCAGTGTAGTCATTGTTTGCATAAACACAGATAGTATTAAAGATTCAAATGAGGACTGCAATAAAATCAAGTGAGGGAATATCAGTGCAATAGTGCACTATACTATTGTGAGATACTGTGCAACTTGTGAATAATACATGAATCTCTTTATTTGTATTCAGAGGGTTCATTCAGTGCACCCGGGTTTTTTTTTTCCCTCAAGTGAAAGAGGACATTTTTGGTTTGTTTGGTTCCTTACCTCAAAATTCAATATTCATCTTCTTTGTCGGCAGAGACCCCCATTCCTTCCCCCTCCCATTGGGAACCTCCCACCTCCTCCAGGAATGCTGTTTCCTCCCGGTATGCCACCGGTTCCTGCATCAGGGAGTCCAGCGCTCAATCCCGCAGAGGAAATCTGGGTGGAGAACAAGACACCAGAGGGGAAGGTAAGCTGGGAGTTGCCTATAAGCAAGTATCAGGGTTTCACACCCTAGAAAACTATGTAATAGGAATATTAAGTGACCGAGACATGGAAAAATGTTAAAGGGCCCGTCATTTCATTTGAAAAGAATCCTAGTTGGCGTCGACTTTTAGAGGAAAAGAGAAATAGTGCCAGTAGAGGGCTATTTCCCCTTGCATTTTTGATGTCTGCAATTATTACTATATTGCACTGAAGAGTCTAGTCAGCTGTTATTCATGTTGCTTTGCATTCCTTAAAACCCATATTATTAGGGTGAACCTTGACAATACAGACTGGTAAATAGACTCTTGTGTGAACCCTTCGCAGGCTTATTATTACAACGCCCGGACCAGAGAGTCTTCGTGGAGTAAACCGGAGGGTGTGAAAATCATCCAGCAGTCTGAACTCAACCCGCTCCTTGTTGCCGGAGGTGGGCCCGCAGGGACGGGTACAAGTGCTGGCGTGACAGCAGCTGCCAGCTCAAGCAGTGTTAACACTACAGCAAGCACAGCGGCGGTGGCCTCCCCGACTCACGCCGTGTCCACAACCCCTTCCCGCACACTCTCCTCAAGTCCAGACTCCACTACTACCCTGTCTCCTTCTGTGACAATGGCAGGTTGGTACACGTCCATATCTTAGTTAAACAATAACTTGCACAGGCATACATGTCCAGAGTAGTTAAACCAAAATGTATCTGTCTCCAAAAGCCTCTGTTGTAGCAGACCTGACACCTGTTGCAACAGTTACCTCAACTGTTGCTGTGTCCCCAGTCACTGTGGTCACGGTTTCCACGGTGCCATCACCGGTCACAGCAGTGCAGACAGTGCCACTGCTCCCCGCTGCCCTGCCTCACAGTGTGGCCCAGCCCACCGCCGCCATACCCGCCTTTCCTCCTGTCATGGTGCCCCCTTTCAGAGTGCCACTGCCAGGCATGCACATTCCTCTACCAGGTAAGGAGCTGATGTTTTTGATCCTGCAGCTTATATACTTTGGCCTGACATAAGGGATGTTGATTTTGGTGCTGAAGAACTTGGTAGATCTCACAAACCCACAGATTCCTACTTTTACTGACTAGCACAATTGCTTAGATTCTCACTCTTACATATTCATACCTGCCCATATTGTGGGCACTCACTCAAAACCTGCCCATGTAGAGGGCACTCATTCAAAACCCCAAATTTCATTCTTAGTCTAACATTTAAAGTGGGAATGCAGTTTGGACAATTGGATTTGTGTGAAGGGCAGGCTGGAATTGTGGGGGGGCTAAGTGCAGCCAACGGGCTCCTGTTATTAGAGGAACAACAACATTAAAAGGATCATCTCCTAAAGAGGGGGGGGGGGGGGATTAGAGATAAAATATTTTTGCTACTCTTTTTTTCAGGACTTTAATGAAGGCCACACACTAACAATCTCCAGTGTGATATTTTGAATTTATATGTATGCAAAATGTCGCAAATGATGGTGACTGTCCTTTCTGTTGGTTGTCAAGGCATTTTTCCGTCATTCATAATTTGCTTGTCATGATTTAGGTCCTTGTTACAAAGAAGCTGATCTGGTTTGTGATTTTTCTTTGTATTTTGTTCTTTCTGGACAATGGTTCGAGTTAAATGGTTAAGACTTGTGTGTTCAACTGCCAAATTTCAGTTGGAGAGTTTCTTGATTGATTCGGTGGTTTAGTTTTGACTCATTCGTGTATCCTTTTTTTTACCATTCACTTTAAAAAAAACAATTACAATTGTTGTAATTATGATAATCACTGCATATTTTCCTAATGGCCTCAAAAACATAATCTGATTTTAGTTTTGACACCATTGAAACATGGTGCTTATTTTAGCAGGGTTCCCATGCCTCCTCTGGGGATACGCAGAAAATTAGGAGACCAAGAGGTAATAGTAAATTTGGTATTCTCCAGTAACATTTAAACTTTGCCTGACATCATCTCCCAATTCTCCAAAATGAGACTGCATCTCTATCTGAAAGGCCCAACTTACGCAATGGTGTGTCTTTATCACAATATTGGTGTTACATTATAAAATAGCTAATTTTTTTTCAAGGAATTCCATTATCTTGTTATTTTTAAATAAATCATTTTAAATAAATGTTTTTTTTTGTTGTTGTTTTTTTGTTTGTTTTTTTGTTTTTCCATAAAGAAAGTATCTTTCTTTTAATCAGAGTACATGATTATCCACTAGACCACTGCTTGAAATACCACTTTTGTGGCACAATAGAAAGTCTCACCTTCTGTGATGAAGTTTGGGTCTAAGTCCTGTCTCTTATATGAGCAGATTCTGGCTTGGGTGCAATAACAGTGCACTATAAAAAAACTACATATTTTGGGGAAAAATAATGTCAAAATTCTGATCAATAATTTTCTTGTCTTTATCCCGCTATCAGCCAAACACAGATGACTCATTAAAATAAATGCCATTTTGTATTGACAAGTCCTTGCTATTTTTTTCAATTTTCTTCCCCATTCAATGTAAATCCCCCCACCCCCAAAATCACAGTATAAGTCATACGTAAATTTCAAGTTTATGCATGACTTACCAAGCAGGTAGAATCTTTAAAAATGTCAAAAATCTTTCAAATGTTTAAAATCATCCAGAAATAACCTCAAAATTAACCAAACACATGAAATTAGGGGAAAAACAGAAACTTAGAAGACCTTACACTGAGAGGAAATTAGCAAGCAATCGCAAGCTAATGACAAAGACAAATGTGGGGAAAAACATGACAAACGTTTTGAATCATTGATTTAAAAAGTTCATTCAGTGGTGCATGAATTCTGACTTCAGAAGCTATTCTTAAACATTTAAATAAGGGGAATTCCATCCCCGATCACAGAAGGGCCACACTCATCAAAGGTCTTGTGTATCTCACATGTGAGTCCGCCTTGCTGTAGCAGATTTCACACTAAAAATGTGGATCTGCCGGGGGAAATGATCATCAGCAGGAAGTGGGAACCCTGTCTAAATGGATTACCAGGTGTCTTGAGTATCAGCCAAGACTTGAGTATCTGTCTGGTCCCCAGGAGCAGAATGCAATGCGCAAACGTGAGGGTGTGTATGTCCGAGTGGGACGGTACGCACAAACGCTCACAAATGGTAGCTGATGTCCAGTGTCCTGCTGTATTCAACCAGATGCTTGCTTGTCCGTTGTTCTTGCAGGTGTAGCAATGATGCAGATAGTAGGTGCACCGTGTGTAAAGACAGGCCCCAGCGCTAACGGTAAACACTCAACCGCTCGCCTTTCAAACCTAGATGGCATGGTAGTGAATGATGTCTACATGAGTCATATGGTATACATGGGAACTCTCAGAAGTGGCATGGTGTTGAATGCTGTGAACATTATCCATCCGGTGTACATTGTGGTTTTCCTTCTTTTTTTTTTTTTTTTACATTTTTTTTCTTCTGTTTTTTTTTTTTATTTCTGCAGATCAAAATATGATATGCAGTTTTTACCCGGAAGCACATAGATAGCTTCAGCTTGGTGTGTCTTTTGGTTTTGCTGAAACTGCAGAAGTTTGCAGAACTTTTTTGTTGTTGTTTTTTTCTCTAACTTTATTCAGGAGATATATTATAATGGAAACATAATGGAAATACTAGGACAACTATTCCTTGTTGAAATTTTCAATATATTGTTGTTTGGCTGCTGTTTTTAAGAACTGTTGCGTAAAGCTTTCTATCTGATGTCTGTGACGGGTGTAGGGTAAAACTGAAGGTCGGGACGTTTGTGATTTTGGCAGAGGTAATGTGGAGACTGAAGTAGATAAAGTTAGAAAAGTTGGAAAACTCCAGTATTTCTAGATTATACTCAGTGATTATACTCACTTCATTTAGAAGTGCTGAGAGGCACATTGTTCATCCATACAGCCATTACTAGTAAATGTATTAATTATAATGTCTTTAAATTGAGCTGTCCCTCTCCCTGATGTTGATTTGGCTGTTCAGTTTCCACTTTTATGTATATATGGCATTAGAATGTGATAGAAAAAGTGATTCAGTTGCAGGCACAGAGATATTTTTGAGAGAAAAAAATCGAATTCCTATCATTTGGACGACTTGCTGAGTTGGTGTGGGCCACACTGAAGTTCCCCGAGGTATAAGAACAGGTGGATTCCGCCTGCTCTTGAAGTAACAACATCTGTGCTCCTAGGCAGGCTGCAGGGTTTTAGTTGGGGATCCGCCCGTTACTGATGCTGCCCGAATACCTGGCACCTCAGAATGGTGGAAAGCGGTCCGTCTCACTTCCCACCCCTTGCGCCTGGCTCCGGGATCCATGTTTACCACTGTGTCCTCTCTGCGGAGACAGAGGCAGGAACACCCTCACTCAGCCTCCTCTGCCAGGTCCTTTAGAGCCTTCTTCTGCTTGGAGCCTGTGATGCCAAGGGACTTGAGGAGCCATTTAGGGGATGGCCCAGTGTAGACTCTACATCCCCCCCCTGGGTAGGTGAAAGCTCTTCCCCCAGCTTGTGTCCATACAGGTGCCAACTGCGTGTTCTGGGCGTTTTTTTTTTTCCTCTCAAACCCCGTCTCTATTCCACACGGACACTCCTTTCAGTCACGAGGACTGTTATAGTAGGGGGGGCTGCCCAAAGGACAAGGTTAGGCCTGTAAGGAGTTTGTGGTGATCTCATTGGAGACTTTCAACCGTGGGGTCAGGGTCAGCTGCCATGTTCCACTTGACTGCAAATGACAGGAAGGTCCACTCTAAGGTGGCTGGTTTGTTGACTTGGTGTAGTTACCTTGTAGTGTTTCTCCTCAATTTTCACTACCTAAGGGGCGACAAGGTGTTTCCTGTCCTTCTTTGCTGCTTATTGTGATACATGATGCGTGGCTTTCCATCTAAGACCTGTTTTTATCGTCTTTTTCTTCTGACTGTGGTAATCCAATAATCTCCTGGCGTTTCGGACAATTGATGTCGTGTTCTACTGTCTGTGCCGCGCTTTGCTCGACTCCTGTGTGGCCTTGGGGTTCGGTGTCTCAGTGTTTTGGTTTAAACACGAGCCTCACTTCCTGTTTCTTAGGGCTCGGCTGTTGGAGCTCAGCAAGAGTTAAAGGATGTTTCTCCCCAAGAAGTGCCACATTAGTCGCTGGCCCTTGTGTCCAATTTAAGGCTGTTGTTGAGGTGATGTTGAACAGTTTCAGAGGCCACAATAGATGCTTATATAAAGACACAGCAGACCTTGAAATTCCCTGTAAGGCCGCATTGATAGATCAAACCATATACAAGCTGGGATGTTATGACATTATTACCTTGTCTAAGAAGAATTTGCAGAAATAACATTCATTTATTTATGAAACAGCAGAAAGCCCACAGAGAAATGGCAAACACCACACCCCATCTGTTATTTTTTTTCTCTCCTTGTCCTTCTAGTTTATCGCTGTAGCTGTATCTTACCCACAGGCGCTTATTTACACGCGTGTGTTTATCTTGACAGAAATTTACAACTTGAAAATGTTTAGCAATTCAAATCTGGCTCAACCATCACTTGTACTCTAAGCTGTACCCTTGTATTCAGATCACTCGGCACACGTGTGATAGCGAGGTGCAAGCATGGCCTCATACTTGTGACTTGACAGCTGCATCTTCACTCGGACTTGAGTTAAAAAAAAAAAAGGCAAATAAACTTGAACAGGACCTACAGAACCATCCCTTTGTCCAACCCATGGAGTCAGTGAGGTGGGGTTAGGGTAGCTGAATACGCCAAGGCAAAGAAAATAAGGGAGGAGGATCACTTGCCGAGCAGAAAAGGTGAAACAAAGGAATCATACTTGTGGTGTGAAGTGTCCTTCGCCATCTGGACTAGTAGTCAAGTTGTAGCTTGTGTCGGGGGAAGTTGAAGGTTGACCCCTGACAGGACATCTGTCTTCGTGTTGTCTTGGCCAGAATTTCCTTCAGCGGTTGTTTGTAGGGATTCTATCACCGCGGCACAGTCAGAGTTCTATGTTGTGGTCTGGTTGTCGATTTGTGTGGCATGATTGTGTATGTGTGCGTAGTCACTGCTTCGTTTGTGTATGTGGCCTCCTGTCTGTCGTCAATCAGTTGTGTTTGATTGAGGCGCCTCCAGAGTTGTTTGTCACAAAATGATTCTATTCCTTTTAGTCCATTCATCTGATATTCAGCCCATCTGGATGAGCAGGCAAAAACCGAGTCAGTATTCTTTTAGCAGCCAAGCTCCTCTACACGATTTCAATCCTGCTTCACCTGGGAAGTCAGAATTGTAAAGTCCACCTGTCCCACTATTAGCAGCTGAGACATAAAATGACAACTGCCAGTCATGGTTTGCCTCCTTTCCTCAATGACAGGTATGCTTCCTGGTATGGGCCCGCCTCTGGTTTCCATGATGCACCCACAGCTGACTCTCTCAGCGGCCCCAGCCTCGATGGCCGGCTCATTGCAGCTACCTGAATGGTCAGAATACAAAACGGCCGATGGGAAAACATATTATTACAACAACCGGACGCTGGAATCCACTTGGGAGAAACCGCAGGCGCTGTTGGAGAGAGGTAGGGGCGTGTGTGCATATGTGTGTGTGTCTGTGTATCTGTTTATTTTTTCGCACATGTAAGTTCTCAACTTGGGATCAGTCGCTGTTTTGACACAGATAGAGAAGTTATTCTCTCATAACAACTGAATATTTGATAATGCCAGGATAGTTGACTTGCTTTGGTTGCTGGGTCTATTCCGAGTAGTTCACGTGTGTGTGTTCTTCCTCAGAAAAAGAAGCAGAAAAGGCCAAGGAGCGTCTGACGCTGGAAGAGGCAGAGGCAATGGAGATGGAGGACGAAGATAAAGCAGAAAACATGATGAATGAGAAGGAGGTGTGGGAAAAGTGGTTCTCAGCTCTAAACTATGTCGTTGTAATGAACTTTGAAGTATAATTTATAATTACACAGAATGCATTTGTGCTGTCACACTTTAAGATATACATGGATAGCATTGTTTTTTCAGAATCAGAAAAAAAAAGTTATACCAAAGGGGTAATTGGGGCAAAGTAACCAAAAAAAACATTTTGATTTGTTTTTGTTTTTTTTAGTAGAGGTATCTAATAATATTGATGAGAAACTTTTTTTTTCTTTTGAAGGAGCATAAAGAAGAGGAAATGACCGAAGAAGAAAAAGCAGCACAGAAAGCCAGACCAATTGCAACCAACCCGATTCCAGGCACACCATGGTATGCAAAACACACCACAACCTTGAACCGCTCTTCTCTTCCCACTTTCAGGCAATGAATCGTGTCTTTTTGTTGTGTTTTTGACATGGAACAGACCTGCATCAGAGAAATGGATTGTGCATACTGATGAAATTGCATAATTTTTTTGGCTAATTGACTTAATTGCCTGGAGTGCCACTCCTTCAAAGTGGAATAGCAAAGCCATGGCCATTTTACATTAAGTCATGTTGTTTATTTTCTTTACCCTCTTAGAAATCTGATTAAATTAGAGCATTTATAACACCTCATCTGAATTCCGGAGCCAATAAAATAATGAGATTTGAAAAATATATAATATATATTTTTCTAATTTTTTTTCTGCCTTCAGGTTTCAATGTATCAGCATGATATATGTATATCTTCCTGTGAAATAATCTGTAGTTTCCCTGCAGATGTATCAGTCTTTATTACAAAATCAAAAATGTTCATGGTCTAGACTGCAGCAATTAACAATCAATTGCATGTCAGTGTTTTTAATACAGCAGTAGCCCTGCAACCCTATTGCCTATAGGCTCGGCCGTTCACCAGTAATGCCCCGGCCTGCCAATGGAGCGCTGTCTGCAATGGTCAAATCAACAACAAAATATGGATTCCGCAATTGTGTTTGCAGCTAGCAAGCTAACTGCTTCTACTCCAGGGCTGATTATCACAGCTGAGATGATGTGCTTTTGCTGGTTATCATTTATAAATTATTGTATTAATTTACCAGCGCATAACAAACATCACATTGACCAGCACTCAAAATTCCAGGCGGCTTCTATCCCCCGCTCTGCTCGATTCTAAATCTGGACCTGTCGATGGATGTGTCTGTCTGTTTGTCTACCAGGTGTGTGGTGTGGACGGGTGACGACCGCGTGTTCTTTTACAACCCAACGACACGGCTGTCAATGTGGGACCGGCCTGAGGAGCTGGTCGGTCGCGCTGACGTTGACAAGCACATTCAGGAGCCACCGCACAAGAGAGGCTTGGAAGACAGCAACAAGAAGACTGGTAACAAACACACTAAAATTCAAATATCATCCGAGGGAGCACAGTATTCTTGATTATTGACATTATAGTATTGTTTTTTGTTTGATGGCATTGATAATGTACATGTCCAGATTCAGTCAAAGGCAGTTCCAGATGAGAAGTTAGTGGGTGTCATACTCCTCTACACTGTATCCTGCAGAATATGTCAAATTTATTCTTTTGGTGGTGTTTCTTTTTAAGTAGTTGTCATGAAGGAGGAGCCAGAATTAGCCATTGCACTGGATGAGAATCAGGATGAGGAGCCCACCAAAGCCAAAAAACGGAAGTAAGTTGTGTGTGTCCCCTTCCCTCTACTACAGTAAACCCTTTCCCAGAGTAATTTCTCTGCATTCATTTGTCATCCTGATTTTATTTTTCGCATCGTCCACCTTTCCTGACCTTTGTGATTCCACCCACGTAGGAAGGAGGATGTGAAGGAGGCCGACTCCGAGAAGGAGGCAGCGATGGAGGCCGAGCTCAGAGCAGCCAGAGAAAGAGCTATAGTGCCTCTGGAGGCCCGGATGTCTCAATTCAGAGAAATGCTGTTGGAGAGAGGGGTGAGGAATGCTTTGAATTTCTACTGAATACTTCAGCACTGTTTTAAATTTCTGATTGGAAGTTTATAAAGCGTTGAATGAATACCAAAGCAATGGTATTTATATAGAACAGGTCTAGAATATACTCTGTATTACTTAAAGAGACCCTATAGTTACCACTAATTTCTTAAAAATCACAGAACAGTGATTTCAGGCACATAAATGGTTAAACATCTACTTGATTTTTCGCTGAATAAGAAGCTTTGTGAGATTTTCCAAAAGCATGTCTCTTTTTTTTTTTCTACTACTGCTCATTCCTGCATGTTTGTTTTTGTAGGTGTCTGCTTTTTCAACTTGGGACAAAGAGCTTCACAAGATCGTTTTTGACCCACGATATCTTCTGCTCAACCCGAAGGAGAGGAAACAGGTTTGGTATTTCTTTTCTAGTTGCCCCCCCCAACTGTCATGTTCCTCAAGTTCATTTCTTAATAGTATCGTAAAAGGTGCTGTTTGATTAAGGGTCCTTTAGTCCTGAGTTTTGTTTTTCTGTGCTTTTTCAGGTGTTTGATCAGTACGTGAAGACGCGGGCTGAGGAGGAGAGGAAAGAGAAGAAGAACAAGCTGATGCAGGCCAAAGACGAGTTCAGGAGGATGATGGAAGAGGCGAAGCTCTCACCCAGGTGAAGCAACATTTACCTGATCAAAGATTTAAGACTACTTTGAATGTTCATTTTCCAGCTCTCAGCTTCTGCCACTGTAAGGCTCACGCTGTGCTTTTGATGTTGGCAGAACAACATTTAGTGAATTTGCGGTGAAACATGGCCGGGACCCAAGATTTAAGACCATAGAGAAGATGAAGGACAGGGAAGCCATCTTTATTGAATTCATCACAGCTCTGAGGAAGAGAGAGAAAGAGGATTCCAAGTCCAGGGGAGAGAAGGTATGATTCTGTCACCGCCATTGTGTATCTTTCCCTTGTTTTTGTTTTTTTTTTGCTGAATGAATAATGACTTCTGGTCTCAGTTGCTGGCTTTGACCCGTCTTGATTTTAATGTGTGACTGCACACAGGTGAAACTAGACTTCTTCGACCTCCTGAGTGACCAGCACATAGAGGGAGGCCAGCGTTGGAGCAAGGTGAAGGAGAGGCTGGAGACCGACCCAAGATATAAAGCTGTAGACAGCTCAGCACTCAGAGAAGAACTTTACAAACAGTACATGGAGAAACAGGCCAAGGTAGGAGTGTGTCTATATTTTAAAAAAAGAAGAAGCATGATAGTTGAAATGCTGGAGAACAGCTGAGGAGTTAATATTCAGTCGTGGCTACACTTTATTTAAGCACGGCAGTGACAGCTGATAACGCATTTTCCTCCCTGGGCTTTTTTGTTTCTCATCATGTTAGTGACAGAGATTCCCAATTTTTTTTTCTTGAAATGGATTGATAACAATCGCTACAAGACACTGGTTTTAATTTAGTCCGCAGCATCGAAGTCACATGACAGAATGCGCCGTATCACTGTGCCGCAGAGCGTGGACATCGAGAAGGAGCGGGAGATGGAGCGGCAGGCTCGCATCGAAGCCAGCCTCCGGGAGAGGGAGCGAGAGGTGCAGAAGGCACGCTCCGAACAGACCAAAGAGATCGACAGGGAACGAGAGCAACATAAAAGGGAGGAGGCCATTCAGCATTTCAAGGCCCTCATGTCTGATATGGTAGGTTACGCATGAGGCAACATTGACATTGTGAAATCATTGGACAAGGTGTCCCAAGTTGAGAGATTTTAGTAACTTTGCAGGCCTCTTCAAGATTCAAAGTGTTTATTTTCATGTATACACTGTGGAAACCTGTTTCAATGTTCAAATGTTCAATGTTCAAATCAGCCGAACGATGAGAAGTGCCTGTTTTATTCTTGATTCTATGATCTTTGCTCTTTTTAAGAAGGGGTTTATTGCTTTCAAAGTCAAGTCAAAGTGATCTTAATTGTCAATACCACCACATGACAGACATTACATAGAGGGATTGAAATTTCATTTTTCCAAACTCCAAATGTACAGTTAAAAAACTAAAAACAAACACACTGCCACTCACATGAGAGTGGACTTCAACAATAAATAGATATAAGGTATACACGCAGACAGACATAGGACATACATGTTTCAAAGAAGAAAGAAATGTTGTATATTAGTGAAAAGCTTGCTAGATTTTGCCACAGTAGCATGTTAAGGTCTTAATGCCTTTGCCTATTCTTAAAAATTTGCCTTTTCATTCAATCCATTTATTTATTTTTCTGGTTCACCAAGTACCATCTTTGTTTGTTGTCTTTGTCTGAATCATTTAAGCAAGCCCCCTGAGTAATTTAGCAAATATTTACCTTGCAAAAACAGAGGGTAAAAGTAGAAAAATACCTGAAAAATATCAAGATCAATTACTTTGTTGGAAGTCCCTTACACTTTCTGTTTGAAACCATTTTAAAAGCACAGATGGTACGTCAAAATCAACAGAGCATTTATAAGTTATGAGATTACCAATATAGATTAGCTAGAAATGAAGTGAATGTCAACAAATACGTGTCCAGAAGAGTTTAATAGGAAATAGCCATTTGAATTTATTATAGTTGTGATCATACGTTTGAAAGATCAGTGTTGTACGTGTGCCAGATTAAAAAAAAAAAAGAAAGAAAAAAAGCCTCCTTATCTCCCTTTGGATAGACATGATTTATTTGTGTTGCACCGGCTTCTAGGTACGCTCTTCAGACGCAACGTGGTCAGATACACGCCGGAACCTGCGGAAGGATCATCGCTGGGAGTCGGCGTCCCTCTTGGAGCGAGAAGAGAAGGAGAAGCTGTTCAATGAGCATGTAGAAGCCTTGGCCAAGAAGAAAAAGGAACATTTTCGGCAGCTACTGGACGAGACTAGCACGGTGAGAAGATATTTCCAACAAGCGGATGTCACTCATCTCCACAGCACTCATAAAGTAGCGTGACTGTGAAAGAAGCATGGCGTTAATGGGACTGAAGTTGTGTTCGTGTTGTAGATCACTTTGACAACCACGTGGAAGGAGGTGAAGAAGGTCATCAAGGAGGACCCGCGCTGCATTAAGTTCTCCTCAAGTGACAGAGTAAGGCTTTCCCTACTTTACCTCCCCAGCAAATGTAATGATTCCAGTGTCATTGTGAAAGAGTACTAGGATTGCTAAAATGCTTCCACCAGCTTGATTATACCAGCTTGAATATCCTCTTAATTAGTCTGTCTGAACAGTAGCAGTATGCATGTTGTTCCTCTGCCATAGCACAGCCACATTTGTTGTCAGGCTGCTCTCCAAATAAAACAAAAGAATTTGCAAACATTAAATAGTAATAATATGAGTTACGTTGATATGCTAGATGGTATGTCATTGTTAATCATATATTAGATCATGAGGTCATATTCAAACACTTTATAGATAGAATTTTTCATCCTTGATCCTACTGTCTACTGACAGAGATCATTGTCAGGGCAAAATCTCGCCTGTTGTTTCGGCCACCGCTGTAACCTGGAAAGTGGCTAATTCTATAATACTGCTGTGCTATGTGTTTGGTGTAGAAGAGACAGCGGGAGTTCGAAGACTACATCAAAGACAAGTATATCACAGCCAAAGCTGACTTCAGGACTCTGCTAAAGGAGACAAAGTTCATCACCTACAGGTCTGTGCTCTGACAAACGCCACTGCATAATCAAAACGAGTGTCTCCACTAGCAACAAGCAATATCACATACAATAGTCCCTCGTTTATTGTGGGGATTACGTTCCAGAACCAGCCATAATAAACAAAAATCCGCAAAGTAGCGACCATATTTAGATATATTTTAAAGCTTTATGACGCTCCCCACACTCTTACTAACCTTTCCCATACTCTTATAAACACTTCCTATACTCTTAATTGAGTAGCAATTGCATTTGGATGTGAAATGCACAATGCAAGATGCTGAATGCACACTATGCGCAGGAGATGCAGAGAATGATGCTAAGGTCGCTGAGCAAATCAGAGCCATTTTACCCTAAAAATAATTGAAATAATTAGTACATAAAAATACATTTATACTACAAAACCTGTGGTATAGCGGAAAATCAGCAATATGCAATTGTATGATAATGCCTTTAATCCGCAATACAGTTTTATATCATTGATTTTTAATCCACAAAACCGTGAGACTGCGAAAGGTGAACCGCGATATGGCGAGGGACTACTGTTTTGGGCTCTGGTTACATAGCAGTCATTATGTTGGCATTAAACTTACAAGATTCTTAATAACAGTATATCTATTCTGTATGGTTCACTATTCTTCCCAGGTCTTGAGATTCTCTTTAATGTGATTACTCACTGTATATGTATCATTCAAACGCATAAATCAAATTTTCAAATGTTGTTAGTTGTCTCACTGGCGATCATATTGTCTCCAGGTCAAGGAAACTAATCCAGGAGTCAGAGCAGCATCTGAAGGATGTGGAGAAAATTCTCCAGAACGACAAGCGCTACCTTGTTTTGGAGTGTGTCCCAGAGGAGCGCAGGAAACTCATTATGTTCTATATCGAAGACCTTGACCGCCGTGGACCGCCACCCCCTCCCACAGCTTCTGAGCCCACCCGGCGCTCCACCAAGTGACCAAACTGATCACCTTCTCTGCCAGCGCCCAACTCTTCCTTGCCCCTTTTGGCCAGAGCATGCCCTTCCCTGTGTACCTCCAGAATCCTTCCCTCCTCCCCACCTGCCCCACGGCTGGCCTTGCAGTGTTATTGCTGGGAGTAACGTTGCTTATAGATATATCATAGAGATGAATGGTTCAGATCTCTGTGTTATGTCACCTGTTAGCCCTGAAATAGCCCAGCATTTAAGAACAGGGAACTGAGGTTACCTGATGTCAAGGTGACCCTTGACCCCTCACCTCTTGACTGATCACGTTGGAGGCCGGGGTTAGTGATAAGGCTGCTGCCTACGCAGTCAATGATGTGTAAGATAGCCGATGTAAATGAGGTCGAGTGTGTGAGAATGTACGTGTGTGTATGTGGTGCGTGCATGTGTCTGAGGCGGTCTCAAGCCTTACTGCTCCACTGTGCCAGTACATGTGTCAGCGGCTCAGTGTGAATGTTAGTTTCTGCTCAGTGGTTTACTCCGATGTCGCAGTTTCTCTGGTGAAACGAAATAAAGGCAACTTCCACTGTTTTTCAACATGTCGTCTCGTGGATTTTGTTTCCTTATCTTGATCGCATCGCATGCCTTTTTTTTTTTTCCGAGGATTCTGCCCCGCAGCCCTGCTGTGGATGCAGCCGTGACCCGACGGTGGTACTCCGAATGATTAGTTGACGTCCCTACTTCCTCGGCCGTCCTGATTGGCTGAGGCAAGCTCGAATGCCAGGTCACGTGATATTGCCGGACGTGATGCAGGATGTCTGGCATCGCCACCATCTTCACCCAGCCAGCGCAGCATCCCCCTACAAATACCAAAAATGATGACGCAGCAGCCCGACATGTGAACCGCCCTGCTCTGAATATGCTCTCCACGTACAGGAAATAGCTCACAGACAACCTTTTCCGTCGTTACGGTAGACCTAAGTAAACAGAAGCATCCGCTTCCGCGGCTCCCCGCCCGGCCCTCTCCGAGCTCCGGCCACTATGGGTGGCCCCGTGTTTGCATCGCTTCTCCTCCTGCTGATAGCATGTTCGGCTGCCGGAGACCCCGAGGGAGCTGCTCACGTCGACGGAACTCCGCCTTCGAAAATAGGCAAGACATGCCGTGTGTTGAAACCTCGCCTTCGGGTGAAACTGTTTACCCTGCCTTTTTTTAGGGCGTAATCATTTAGAGGCGTGCAATTGCGTGCCTTGGTTGCACTGTTAGCATCGAGCCTTAATGAGAAGACAATTAGAAACCTGTATCAGATTAGCTAGTTAGCTGCTATTGTTTGCCAGTACACACTTGACCCTACTTATTTGTTTATTTATTTTATCAGAATTCTCCGTGAAAACCCAATTTAACAATTCATATACATTTAATTTAAGGGTAGTCGAGAGGTGTCCCCATAATACTTGGATACTGTGACCCCACAGACCCCCCAGTGACCGGACTGTTTCCACCCGGAAGTCTTTCAAAAAATACCATCTCGGCAGAAACAGCAACATTAAAATTTAGTTTTGACTTTTCATAATGTCACCTTAGTTCTTGCTAGTATTCCTTATTTTAATTTCTCCCTCACTTTCAGAGTCATAGGTTGAGTTTTTAACATTTCTAAGCCTGTGTGTATTATTTAACTTGTTTTTTTATTAATTCTCAAAAATGACAAATTAACAATTAATTCTTGTAATTTTCATAAAATTGTGTTATATATATATATGTGTGTGAATATATATATATATATATACACACTCACAAACCCACACACACGCAGTATATCAAATACTATTTTCAAAATGATGTTTTCCCATTTTTTTGTTAGAACCAAAATATTTTACCAATTTTTACAGCCAAATTTGACTGTTTCCTGTTGAGAAATATTCTGTTTCAGTCTGTCTTTTAGCACACTTACATCATATTTCAGATATTTCAGATTTCACAAGCTAATCAAAGGACAACAGAAAAATCGCAATATGATGGGCACTAAATGTTTTTATTATAGTTTCTTCGTACAGTGTAGTGATATCATATGAGTCTATGTAGTATCCCCAACCGTAACCCATGGATCTTCATAATGTTGGCCATTTAAAAGCTAAATCCTTCTCTCTGTCATTTGTTTTTCTGCTCTTAATCCAGCGGTGGTTGGAGCAGGGATAGGAGGCAGCGCGACAGCGCATTTCCTCCGCCAGCACTTTGGCCCGGAGGTCCAAATTGATGTGTATGAGAAGGGCGAGGTCGGGGGGCGACTGGCCACCGTAACCGTCAACCACAATGACTATGAATCTGGCGGATCCATCATTCACTCCCTTAATCTACATATGCAGGAGTTTGTCAAACAGCTAGGTGAGCTGCAGACACCCACAGTTTGTGCTTTTGAATGACTGCACAAGGAATGAGACGGCCTTGTTTTATTCTTAATCACAGTAATAATTATTTAGTATTCACTAAAATTCACAATATTAACTTCTCCCTGCTCGATGGTATGTCTCTTTCCCTTAATACAGGTTTAAAGTATCGTCGCACTGTGGCTGGTAAGACAGCCGTGTTTAACAGTGAGGAGGTCATTCTCGAGGAGACAGACTGGTATTTGCTGGACCTCTTCCGACTATGGTGGCGTTACGGCATAAGCTTCATACGCCTGCAGATGTGGGTGGAGGAAATTATGGAGAAGTTTATGAGGTAAGCGCACATGCGGCAGAATGTTTTTGTTTTTTAGGTCAGCGGAGGCCGTCCTAGTGCAGTGCAGCCCCCATGTCACTCGGTGAAACTGTACTAAACGCTCTTGTCGAAAACTTCTTGTCTTGGCAACTGGAGTTGAGTTTCTTCACTTGAAGACATTTCACCTCTCATCCGAGATACTTCAGCACTTCAGAACTGAACCGAAGAAGCTTCTCTTTAAACTCAAGTCCAGTTGCCAAGACAAGAAGATTTCAACAAGAATTCACCATGACCTGGATGACTGAGAACCTCAACAGACATGTAGTAAACATTCAGTGCCTTTCATTCACGCTCCGTAGTCCCACTGGGGGAAACCTTTGGTTGTATCCTTTATATCAAGCTCTATTTTGTCCAATTCACCATTTTGTTTGTTCGTTTTGAGCTATGACTAAACGCACTTGTGTACTGTTATACCTCAGGTTAATAGAATTAAGAAAAAAACAAATTGGAAATTCAGTGAGAGAAATGTACTCCTTAATATCGTCAATAATGTGCACCTTTGTATTGTTTGTGTATGCATCTTGTAGAATTTACAAGTACCAGGCCCACGGCTACGCCTTCAGCTCAGTGGAAGAGCTGCTGGACTCTCTCGGGGGGAGTGGCTTCATCAACATGACTCGAAGGCCGCTCTCCGATTCACTGCTGGAGCTAGGCGTGTCCCAGCGCTTTATTGACGAGGTCATCGCGCCCATCATGAGAGTGAACTACGGGCAAAACGTCAGCATCCCTGCCTTCGTAGGTCAGGTGACAGTGAAGAAGTGAACGCTTGCACTGTGTGAGGAGACAATGGGACGCAGCCAGTTAGATCAGAACACGCTACAGAAGTTGAGTTACAGCAAGAGGAGGGACAAGGACAGTGTAAGAGAAGGATATTTGAGAAGTGAAGAGAGGAATGAAAAGTGAGACAACAGTTAAGTCTGTGTGCGCAGAAGAACAGTAAAAAGTGTGGGCAGCTAATAATTGGTTCATAGCAAGCGGCGCTGTCTGATGTAACTGACAGTGCGTGTTTGTGTGTTTGTGCTTCATTCAGGTGCCGTGTCTTTAGCTGGTGCCCAGAATAATCTGTGGTCAGTGGAAGGAGGCAACAAGCTGGTGTGTTCTGGCCTTCTGAAGATGGCCAATGCCAACGTGTGGGAAGCTCAAGTCACCTCCATCTCCCCTGTCCCCTCCGGTACTTTGCCCTGAAATTGGCCAAATGCTTCTCATACATTTCATTTCTTTTGTTTTTACTTGCTTTAATTCAGTTATGAGTTAAAACCTGTAGAAAAAAAGGTTCTCATAACCCCAGTATATCAAATATTGGCTAACTGTGATGTAATGAAAAATTCTTACATCATTTTCTTGGTGTTATCCAGTGAAAATTTCATCTTGTTTTTAGTTTGTTGGTTTATCACATTCTTCAGCCAAAAATAGCCAAGCGTTCTCTGAAAAAACAGACGTTTCTCTAAAAATGACAGAATCAGATGGATTATTGCTGTTGAGCATCAATCATGATTTTCCATTTCCAGTCAGACAATATGATATTCTGTGTTTTGATAGGCAGGAAAAGACTGACAAAAATAATTTGATACTCATTTTCTTCCCAGTCCAAGATTCGTCAAATTAGGAATTGGTTGCTGTTGTTGCTGTCATCGAACCACTTCTTCTTTTGTTTTTCTTGTGGCGCATCAACAGTCGAGCTTTCTGGTGTGACTTTTTTGACAACAAAACAGAAGCGAAAGTGAAAATCATCAATTTCATATTCCCTGCTTAGAAACCATGAGATCGATCTAAAAATAAAGCTTCAGACGGGGAAGCATTTCATACATCACACATTTAATGAACTGTGCCCGTCACCTGGCATGGTGCTGCACTTAGTTCCTCACATGTCATTTTCCTGCTGCTGTGAAACAAGAAGCATCAGATGGCTTTTCAGCCTCATGAAGCAGTTTGAGCTGTCGATTGAATTGGTTTTCGAAGTATTGTTGATAAAATAGTCAGCACGCTTATGTTATTGACCGTATGAATGCATCCATTTGCGGCAACATTTTTCTCTCTCCTCAAACAGGTTGTAACAGAAACAGTGAATATATTAATAATATATTACTTGAATATTTCCATTTGCATTATGTAGCAGCTTCTAAAACTAGCAGTTGTTGTTTTGAGGAGAAGACTCAAAGGTGAGCTTGTTTTGATTCAGGCTGCAGGCAGCAATGGAAGGGTGGCGGTGGGGTTTGGGTTGAAGTTATTGCAAAATATGAACATATTTCTGGCATAAATTCTAATTTTGTCGCTTAGAGAGAGACTGTAATTCTGGAGATGATAAGGAGAGGGACTCCCCCGACTTGCCGTTATCAAGTCACATTTTAATTTGCCAGTTGCACTGCAGCAAATGGGAGAATGATTTCTGTCTGACTCCTTGCCATTGATGAGGTGCATTTGCTCCACAGGGGAGGCGCTTCAGTACCAGCTGGGTTTCACCACAGCAGCAGGTACCACTTCACAGATGTACGACATTGTGGTGCTGGCAACGCCTCTCCAGGCCAGCGTCAAGTCGGGCGTCACTCTCCAAGGTTTCACCCCTCCCTTTGACCAGCTAAGCGGCAGCTATCACAGCACCGTTGCAACCATCGTCCACGGCTACCTCAATACATCCTTCTTTGGCTTTCCTGACCCCCGCCTATTCCCATTTGCAAGCATTTTGACAACTGAGACGCCCCATCTGTTCTTCAACAGCGTAGCTAGTGTTTGTCCTGTCAACATCTCAGTGGGCTTCCGGCGAAAACAACCACAAGAGGCGGGAGTTTATAAAGTGTTCTCACCACAACCTCTGAGCAAGGCTCAGCTAAAGACTCTCTTCAGGTAAGCAGTGCACTTTAATTCTGAACACTTTGGCTATGTTGACGACTAAAACGTTGTTTTTCTGATGGAGGCCTGTTGTCTGTTGTAATGCAAGGAATGCTGAGACTCTACAAAAGCAAAATCAACTCTTCAGAAAAATCAGACCAATCTCTCTTCTGTCCTTGCTCTACAGAGCCACAAGACCCCCATCGCTAGTTAGCGTAGCACAACGAATGGTAGTCCATGGAATTTGCTGTCCCAAACTATGTGTTACCATCAGAGCATTTCCCCTCAAACCTAAAAAAAGCTCTTGGTTTAATGTTGTGAGTCGTGTTTCCACATGCATGAAACCATGTGCTGTCGTTTTTAAAGCCAATACACAGAACCTACTTTCTGGCAAAACTGACGGACACAATGATGAGAAAAACGACACAAGGCAACGACAGCAAAGTGAACAGAAGCACATCTATAATTTCAGTTAGCTCGGGGGGAAACATTAACTTTCCCTCTGTTATGTGCTCGATCTTTAGGTCGTACTACTCAGTGCAGGTGACTGAGTGGCAGGCCTACCCCTGCTACGGCAGCAGCCAGGGACTTCCGCCTGTGGAGCTCCACCCCAACCTCTACTACCTCAATGGCATCGAGTGGGCCGGGAGTGCCATGGAGATGAGCTCGGTGGCTGCCAAGAACATTGCTCTGCTCGCCTACCACCGCTGGAACAGACAGACGGACATGGTTGACCAACGGGATCTGATGCACAGGATCAAGACCGAGCTATGACCCCCATCGAACGGAGGAAGCAAAGTCGCTCTCGCTTAACGCGCTCATGTCGGGAGGCAGACAGCGCTTCTGGGTAATTGTGGTTAACAGGAAATCTTTCATTTCGACAGGCGCATTTTTATGCTTTTAGCCAAGAGGAGCAGGCTGCATTGGTTCAGGAGCTCACCAAGCCTTCTAGTGGACATAACCGGAAGTGCATATTTGGGAAGTACAAGTCTCTTTCTCATGAATGAATCATGACTCACTCAATTAACAGAAATAATGTAAAAGACCGTTATTAACCCAGGAAATGGGCTTTGGAAAATGGGGAAACTATTAGAAGTCACTGAATGTAACTGACAAAAAAAACCCTTTTTCTATTATAAGGTAGCAGTCATCAGTGTTCACCTCAGCCTCTTGCACACCTCCCAAATTACTTAACCTCTTAAATAATTTGTGACACCCCAGCTGTAGAGTTCAAATCGCTCCTCTGCTTTATAAGCACATACATATGCATGTGGTATATCTTCTTTTCCTTTTTTGGCTGTTCCCTTCAAGGGGTCGCCACGATATATCCTGCTGAATTGCTGAGCCGAGAAAAAAAAAGCCTGTAATGGTTTGTTTAATTGTTCGTGTAAAGATTTGCCAGTATTTCAACTATTCAAACGGGTTAAGAAAAAGCCAAGGTGTTCCCAAGCTATATGCATAAATACATTTATTACTCCCGACAGACAGAAGAACAAGAGGACACTGGAAATAATTGCAGCACTGAAGCCTTTTTTGGCATATGCATTATTAGCTGAAGGGCCAGTGTCCTAGAAGATATGTTCTTTGAATGGTCCTCAGCACCGGTTCAGGATTTCATATTGATGACAGCTGGATTGAGAAATGCAGCCGCTTTCAAATGATTGTCGACAAGAAATAAAGAAGGCATTGGAGCGTGGAATACGCAAGTATATCTTGATCTGAGGTGAAAATGAATGCGCGTGTTTCAGATCTCTGCTCCTTTAGGTTTTCCTTCCGAGACAGTGACAGTTTTCCGCTTCAAAGGGGCGAGGGGAAAAAAAATAGATAATTTCATCCCAATTTAGGAAGAAAAAAAAAAATCTCTTTCAGATTCGTATCATGAATTGCAGTTTGAAACAGCTGAGTATTCGACAACCCTCCTGGCTCACAAACCAGCTGCTCTGGAGAAAATAAAAGGGCAGTGATCACTGTCAGTAACTTTAATGGACTTGCTGTTAGCTTGAACTTCACCTAGGAGATCTGATTAAAGTCATCTCAGTAGGATTTTTTTTTTTTGTAAATTAATACAATCATTACCCAGTGACTCATAGGAGAAACCCCTGGCATGCACTCTTACCACCCTTTCATCAGACTATTTCATTATCTCCCCTTCCTGTGGTTTTTGTTGCGTAATCCAGCGGAAAGAATTTATTTGAGCGGTGGAGCCAACAAGCTTCCACCCTGGACAGAATCAAAGCCGAGGACAGATCCCCAGAGCTGCTGGTGGGGTCGACGGCCGCTCCCTCCCATCTCAAGTCCTTAAGCCCCACTGATATCACGGATTTGTTTGTTTTTAAGGCTATATTTATGGCTAAAAGGGCATGGAGAAGGCCTTTCTGTATCCCAATATGTCGAGCAGAATTTTTTTTTAAAGCGCAGTCTATAGAAAACCACGAGAGTCCAAATGCCACCGTTGCTAAATAAAGCAACGAGGTCACACTTCAGGTTAATTTAAATGATGGTGGTCGAGCCGATATTAAGGCGGTATGTCGGTACTTTATTCATCCCACAGGGGGAATTCACAGGTCATTTGACTTGTCATCTGAGCATCTGTACGTGCGTTGAATTCGGTTAACAGCGACGCCATTTACTGAATAACACCCTTAACTAGTAAACATCGAGACATTCATATTTGATGGAATGAGTTGCGCTCAGTCAGTATGAGGAAGTCATTAACATTAACATTTATTTTGTGTGTTTCCATTTATGATGTTTCCTTACCTTAAATGTCCAATTGACAACATCATTTCACATCTTAACAACTTCAAGGTTGATGTGTTTTTGGTTATGAATTCCAACGCTGGATTTTGATTTTACTTTCCAGCTAAAATGCCACGTCGCTCCAATTTGGATTCTGACATCCTCTTGTCTAATATTGTATGTCAGTACTCTTGCGTACAGCTCAAAAAAAGTATAAGTAAACAGTGTGCAAAGAGAGTTCTGTTTCTACTGACATAACCTTGGACATGGACTTTTTCTTTTTTTCTTTTCCTCTCCCAAAGATTGACATCTACTCCAAAAACTGGTTGGGCTCTCAAAGTTGGACCTTTTGAACCCTCTCATGGCTTTTTATAAATTCACTCAAAAGCGTATTTTGCACTTTACCTAAATTGATTTAGGTATCAAGTTGAGGAACCATCATATATTTGAAAATTAATTACAATTAAAATAATCTGTATCTGTGGAAGGGTCCTGGCTAACTCTGTAACCTTGGTAAATCTCAAAACGTGATGCCATATATTGTTCCTTTCAAACCACCTGAAAACAAATCCCGCCTGGTATGAGACATCTGGATTGTGGACGATTTGAAAAAAAAATCAAGAATTCTCTTTGGCGTCTTGCCTTCATGGGTATGACTTGCAACAAATGTCCTTTGGCCAAAATGACTAGTCATCAATCAAGGTTTTAATTCTGTAATCTTTTTTTTCCAGCTCTGTAATTTGCCGAGCTGTCATCTGCTCCTAAAGTTGCAAGCAAACACCCCGAGCAGCTTACTGCAGATAAAGACCATGACATTGAAAAGTAGAAAGTCTATTTCCTGGATATTAACAGTATTTCATCTGCGGATTCACGATGACTGTAAACATCGAACAGCTTTTCTAGCAAATTGAATATCTTGCTAATTTCTACATGCCCCTACAACTTTGATCCACCCAGTGTGGACGTTATTTGTTAGAATGAAGTAAATTTAATGGATTTGTTGTTTTCCAACCCTGTCTGCCAGAGATGCACCTCAGGCAACAGTGGCTTATTGAACAGCCATCAATAATTACAACAGAAGAAAATAACTTGGTAAGAATATTCCTCAGAGCGCTCTCATTTTCCCCGCCAAAATGTTTTTCTTGCTAGACCTTATTTTGCCACTCTTCAGTCATTCGAAGTTAAATTTTGTATTTATTTTTTTGTTTTAGAAAAGGCAAGGAGGAGAAGGCATAAATGCACACATTCCAACTGGCAAGACATTACTTTTTTGCTATACTCCAGTTTGGGGAAAATTTTCAGTCGGTCATGGAATTACTGATGTGGACTCTTATTATTTATCATCTTGAACGCAGTGTTGACAAATACCCATTTGTCACGAACAATGTAGCACACACAGATGTCAAATATCCCACAAATAATAGTTTTATGGATGAGTCTGCTGCAAAGTGGCGGCCAAATCAGGATGTATCAGTCAGGATTATCTATTTTACTTGGGGTCAAAATTGAAGGAAGATCCTTATCTTGTGGTAAAATTGTATGAAATCTTGTTATGAGCATGATTCTTGGGATTTTTATGGCCTGTTTAATTCAAGCGGTGTTAACTTCATTTGGAACAAGCAGCTGTGCCAAGGTTATGCCAGTGTTTTTTTTTTGTAGCTATTTTCATTGCTGTTTTATTTTGCCTAGGAGGCTATGTTTTGAGTGTTATGCCTTGTGAGCTCTTTTGAGTGTGTGTTGATCCTTCCACGTTTACTCAATTTCATGCCAAGCACTGATCAGAATGCTGATTCCCTTATCATATCTTTATGTATTGACGGTGCAAAAGTTGAGGTAGAGAGCCCGGCAGCAGCTGAACAAATGTTCACAACCGCACCTCCGAGCAGTACCACGGAGGACGCAGCGCCCCCGGTGGACGGAGCTGTAAGGCCAGCTCGGGCAGGTGTGTCTCAGACGATGCAGTTTAAGCACAGCCTAAAAAGAACGGATGAATCTGCTGCTGTGCAAAAAGATTGGCTGCTTAGTGGCAGTTGAACAGCGGTACAGATCTCCTGAATGCCACCGTGCAATGTGCAGAATGAGTAAGCACACAGAGGACACAGTGCGGAGGCACTGCTTCTAGCTGCCAGTGCAGCGAGGAAGCAAGGGCTTCTGTCAGGTTTATAACCCTAGGTCTAAACGAGGAGGTGGAATCCAGTGTCCACAAGGACAGATGGGTGTTCTTATCGCCTAGCAGCACACACACGGACAAAGCAAACACAGTCCTACTCTCTTGGCTCCAATAAGGCACAGGCGGAACAACACTTTGATTGACACATGCTCCATCAGCATGATCCATCTACCAAAAACGCAGCTGTATTTCACCGTCTCGCAAAACCTGCTAAAATACCGGCACGCCGGTATAACTAATTCCAGAATCAGACCTTCACCTGCCACTGGGTCTGTAATTATCTCCCTTGTAAGAAATTCTTCAATGACAACAATTATCTTGTGCACCTTTTGCTGACAACCATGGCCATGTCTTGGTTATCCTTCTTATTCTACTCAGCCTCAGGTAACACCGGAGGTAATGCAGACCAAACAGAACGGCATTCATCCTCCCGTAGACGCTACCGGCCGGGGCCGGAATTTTAGCCACCGTCTGGGAGCATCAGGGGGCCTGAGCACAAGGTACTGGACTGGCTACTCTCAATGTGCTTGCAAAGCAAACAGCAGATGGTGACAAAGCCTCCCATTGCCTTCCAAGTCTCAGGTGGCCAAGCGATAAAAGGAGACGGCAGCAAAGGGTCGAAGAGGATTTTTGAGTGGATGTGTTTCCAACGTGCTCATTCTTGTATGGAGGTCCACCTTATCGCCCGAAGGGCAGGTCAATGGCAGAAGCCAATCAGAGCACTGTGCAGATATGAAAAAATCATAACATGACTTGACAATATTCAGGATGCTTTGGAATCACAGTGGATACACCGAAAAGTTTAATGCCACTTAAATCGGAAAATCCTGGAAAGGCACAGAAACACGGCCCATATTTAATTTTCCTATGTCTAATCGTCTCCCGTCCTCGCCAATCTGGCAGTGCTCTCTCCAGGCCGTCTGATATGCGTATGATCCATTTACTCACAGACTGATCCTGAAAGCAGAAGCCTGCGGGCCTGCTGGGTTCCAACTGCCACCAGCGCAAGACAAAAACCTCCAGACAGACAGACAGACAGACGGATGGGGCAGATGGACAGACAGGCGGACAGATGGATTGGCAGACAGGAGAATATAAATGCGCCCCCTCCAGCCACTGCAATTGTTTAAGAGAAAGAGTTGAGTTTCCATGTTCTGTTGGCAGACTAATGGAAGTCACAGTTTACTTTGAATGTTCCTGTCTTGTGATCTTGTTTTCTTTCACTTTGGCTCAGGAAAACGTTCAGACCCAGAAGAGTACTAATGTTTCATGTGTTTCTGCCGAGAATGAGAACAATGTCAGCACAATGTTGTTTTATGGTTTGTTTTGTCATATTTTGTTTTGTTGTTTTTTTGGGTTGTTTTTTTTTTGCAGGACGGGACTATGAACTCATCTTGGACAACCATTTATAAACAGTGTCTACAGGCATGCTCGTTTGGTCACTTATGAGTTTTATGGCCATGTTTTCCCATTTGGTAATACTCAGTCACAGTCCTGGTTCAAGAGAGAAGCCTCAAGAATATTTACCTTTTAAACTATTTCCAATATGAAGTGTAGGTTGGTTTGTTTGTTTTGCATCTTTTCAAATGTCCAGTCTTATGTTCTGTACTTGGTTGCATATAGTGATTATGACTTTTTGGATCTTGTTTTTTGTGATAATTTAAGCGATATTATATTTTTCTTGTAGATTGGAACCGCGGCCCCCTGTTACTCAAATGTGGCGGCTGATGATTTTATGTCTATTGTTATATTTCACGGTAATAGTGAAATATTGAATCAACCCTTATGGATCTGCGCTCCCATTGGCCCCACGGCACACCACGTGGTCGGGCAGTCACGCGCTTTCCAGGAACCCGTCAGGAAGAAGAAAAACAAAACAAACCCGAGAGAGCTGTAACAGCGTGTAGACTCCATTGAAAAGGGGGCCTTGTTACCTCCAACCCGGGAACCTACACGAGGTTGGAACACATTACCAGGCGTGTGCATGAGTGTCCACGAAGTAAGTGCGCTGGTTTTGGGTGGGTTCGGGGGAACTTTGCCGAGCTGTGTTTCGGCGTTATCGCCGCGATGGAGGATTAGCTCCCAAGCTAACGGCAGCTCGTTTATTGTTGTGCGTCGGGCTTCAGCTGGGATGAGGAAGGGGCGGACGGAGGGAGGCCATACTGACTGTGAGCTGCGGCCGAAAAGGAAGCAGGAGTCCTCGGCTCTGAGCTAAAATAAACCCCACGGACACAGGCAGAGTATGCGCGGTTACACGGATAGGGCGATCGAGTTTGTCGCGTTTTTTCCCCCCGCTGGTTGTTTGCGGACAGATTTGTTGCTAGCCGTCGCTCCGGGGCGAGCTGGGACTGAATTTCGGTCACTGTCAAATGTCAGTCCTCTCGCCGTGTTATTTTTAAGTAACCCCCGGTGGTTTTCCCCGAAATAATTGAAATGATCTTATGTATTCTTCCTCACATATGGTGGGTCCAATGACGGGTCTTCGTGGTTTATTGAGCCGCATGTAAGAAAGGTGGAAGCTTCGCTGTGTTTTATCATCTTTACAAGGTTATACATTGCGTTAACCCGAACATAATAAATGTCAGTTGTGGCATTATTTGTTGGAACCGAACATGTCCGGTTTTAAACCTGCATTCGGGCCAGTGAAATGCCCAACACGGACTTCTCAGCAGCCCGAGCTGTCGGTGAGGTACACGCCCCCCAACAGCAAACATCCACGGCTGCTCCGACCTCGGCGGCTGTCTTTCTCTCCCTCGCTGCTGCAGAATTAAACCGCACTCTCGAAACACCTCGACCTGAACAATGTTTTCTTTAATGATTAATTTGGATTTTCGCCAAAAAAAAACAACCTGGTGTTTATCAGCCGATTCGCGTACATCAACTTTGGTGTTTCCTTTGGTGTGCGTGAAAGCAAAGCGCACGTCACGGATATTCGTCAAATCCCGTGTGAAGCGCAGAATTGCGGCGAGTAAATAATTTTATTCGAATATAACCTGGCTATCTAGGCCACGGGCATGTAGGCCTCCAACTTGTTTATCTTCTGCCTCAACCTACAGTGAAACGGGCTATTTATTATGAAGCAGCTGCGCTGATTGACGTTCTCGCCGACCACTCGGATTGTTCTGGAGGTGGGGCGTCGTCTCCCTTCAGCCAATAGGAAAGGAGGATTACGTGGGTGTTGGCACAAACAGGTTAGGTTGAGGTTTTGTTTTGCTTTGCTGAGGGTCCGTGATGAATGCACTGTCTCAAGAAGATAATGACATTTATGAATGTATAAGCCTCCCAAATGATTATTTTGTAATTTGAATGGCAACACATGTTTGGTGCAAAATTTATCACTTTTTTGACGCCTAAGAATGAGGCGTTTAGTGCTTTTTCGGAGTGGAACGTAGCATTTCACATCGTCTCCATCCTTTTTCTTTCCTCTCTCTTGTAAGCAATGTTTTTGCTCTGCTCTCGGATTTGCCTTTCTGCACCCCACTTCTTTTGTTAGCAGTATTCAGAGTCCCTGTGCTCTAGTGTTTTTAAGTGTTTTGTTATCTTTTTTGCCTCTAAAAGTAACCTTTTTTACTATCAAATTATTTTAAAGCTAAGTCCTTGTGTTACAGGAGCACATTTTGATGTGAAAGACCGCTTTATACAAGGAACCCAAGAAAGGGAGCAATACGTGTCTCAGAACCCAACATTATGGCTGGAAAATGGATTAGAATATAATATGTTATTACTCTGTGTAATATCCTGAGTGTGTGTTCATTTCAGTTTATTAACCGCAATCAGGAGGTTGATTCTGCACTTACCAGACAAAAGGAATAAAAGAAAACAGCTATCAAATATCTTTAACTTGTTAATACATCTCACCTTTGCTCTCTTGTTATCTGTTTCTTATGCTGCTGTCGTGTTGGTTTGAGTTTCATTTCATCGAAACAATGTAAGGCCCTATGTTGTAATTTGCCTGTGACTTAAATATAGCTGGATTTTTATCTTTTTAGAACAATGCCCTTCATTTTTTCTTGAAGGGATGCTCTTGCTTTTCTTTGAACATCCCTATAAACGCAAAATGACTGCTTGGGTTCTGGTAGAATTCCTCCCTCTCGGTTTTTATAATTTAACTCCTCTCCGCGTCTCCCCAAATTGCGTTACCTTGTAGCTTAAGTTTTCTACATAGCTCGCTCAGATTATAAACTCTCAGGAGAAATGCTCCAGCTAGAACTCAGAAATGAACATTTTCCATTGAGGAAGTTGTGCTTTCGTTTATCTCTCAAGCCTCGGATGAATCTTACCTAAATTATATAATCACCAGGAGCCTCTTTTGGATATTCACAGAGCACTCCCATTCAACTGAAAAGCTTTATTAAATGCTTCTCCAAGTTTCATTCACAGTATTAAAACTTGAAATGTTAATTTGGTGTCTGACTAAATTACTAGGAATCTCCAAAGCCACGGTGTTTAAACAGAACATCTGTTTCTCAACAGCTCAACATTATCAGAGACAATCATCGCCTGTATTAATGTTGTTGCAGTCAGCGAACCACAATACACATGTTGAATGTTACTATAACATAGCAATTATAAATATGATTTGTAAAGTGTAGTTTCTGCTGTCACGACTCTTGGTTATTGGAAATGAGGGGGGATTTTTTGTGACTTTTGGCAACTCGGTTGACTAATCTTTCAACCGTGACCTGCCCTCTGTTTGTTGCGCCTAATAATGAATGACTCGATGAATTAAATATTAAAAGCCCAGAGATGAGCACAAAAATGTGCGTCTAGTTAATATCAATACTCTCCGCACAGTCCGGACTAATGGCGTTACATGATCGAAGAGATTCTCACACATGTTCTTTTTTGGTTCTCTGTTGGGATTAGGGCCCGGCTGGTTATCAGTAGACAACTCATTCCAAATCAGGTCCTGGTGATTGGCCTACTTGGATCACATCCAGTGTTTTGAGGCAGAGAATGTGGGCTGTTTGCATGATAGTGGAATTATGAGTCGGAGCTGCGCAGCCACAACACAAACCCCCGCTTGAGTCAAAACTCTAAGCACCGGGGCTGGATTGAAATGTGATGCTGAAGATGAGGATTTTCATACTTTTCCAAGATAAAGTTTCTTATGTTGTGAGAAAGTCATTATCACTTGTAGCCATGTGTCATGGAGCACCAATGTCTTGATCTTACCCTTTTCTTTTTTTTTTTCTCAGTCAAATTCTCCAACATTTATGATTGACAATTTTTGGACTTTTTGAAGCATAATGACAGCAACGCAAGAAAGCAAAACAGTTATTGGATTTTTGGGCAAGGATGTAAACAGTGGAATGTGCTCCTTGTTTTGTATTGTGAAATTATTCTTAGAAGGCTGTTCTGTGTAGCTAACAGCTGTTAAGATATGCTTGATATTCTTTTATACAATACCACCCTAGTGATATCTGTTTGTCTCCTGCACAACAATTTGATGTATCCATTAAATGATCCTTATCATTCATATCAGCAAACCAACAAATTAGTATCATATGAGTAATGTTCTGTGCAGAATATGACAGGCTTTTTGATGATACGGTTTATAGAATCCGCTCTTGACATTTGCTGGTTCTCCGCTGCAAGCACAGAGACTTTTTTTTATTTTTAACGTGAAATCATCCATCTCAAAGCGTATTTCGCTGTCTTCCATCACTTACCCGATGTTTTCAAACACAGAAAAAAAACAAAGCGGCCCTCCGTGGAGTCCATTTTGAGATTATCATTGCAGTCAGCCGCATGTGTGAATCTGACATCCGCACAGGAAACGGCTCATTTACATTTTGGGTCTGCTGAAACCAGAGTGTCAAACTTAGCTGTCGATGAGAGCCCTGATGAGTACAAGCACGGTTTGTTAGTTGTCCCACGGGAGGGTTGATGTGTTTGTGTTGTGGCCATGACCGAAGCGGCCGCGGAACGATATAATGGTTCAATCAGAACTCAAATCAGATGACTGTGAGTGAGGGCAGCAGGCTTACCATTGTTTCAGGCTCGTGTAAAACCGTCCTCCCCTGCCCCCCTCCCGTGCATTTCTGAAGTGTAATCATGATGCTGCAAAAAATTTGTGCTGTTGTGCAACTCCTGCCCTCATGAGTTTCCTTTGCACATCTTTCATGAGCATTGCTGAAAGCTATGGTGGGATTATCTGTCTTACAATTCGATAGAAACATAGATTGCCTTTAACAACTTCAAAAGGAGCAGAAATAGGGCATTCTCGACCTTCTCAGTCACTCAGTAATCCTAGGCCAGTGTTTTCAAACCATTTTGACCCTAAACCCTTATAAATTGTATGAGGGCTAAAAGAAAGTTTTTTGTTTTTTTTATTGCTCCTCTGAGCCACCCAGGCCTTTTATAGGTTGCCAGGCTTAGTCATAAATATCCAGCTGTACATCATAACCTGTTTCAGCTACACAGCACCAAGTTGGATTATATAAGATTCTGCTCCTGTGAAATGTTTTGGCAGCTTCGCCTAGATGGGTGAGGAGCGTCGCGGTGTGCTTCCCCATGCCTTCCCCAGCACTGCCGCTGTGATTCTTGTGTTCAGGCTGTTACCGCACATGCAAGTGTGAGAGGACCCAGCTGCTCGGGAAAGAAGCACGCAATTCAAATTTTGGATGTCTTACCTGCTTGATATCCAGACTTTTTGCGCATCAAAAGTGCTTTGCAGTCAAACGCCAAAACCCACGCATGGGTCGGAGTTTGCCGGCATCGCCTGCACAGTTGCCGATTCGCATATTTGTGGTTTATGCAACTTCCTGTCCCCGCATCGATTGTATTGGCAGACAGGCTGATTTCAGAGGTGAAAAGTTTAAGCGAGTGACTCTGCAGCCACTCAGAGGAAAGGACATCGTTCGCCAATCCCAGGCGAGTCGGGTTGGTTTTCGGTTTTGCGAGTGTGTCAGCTGTTCGCAGCAGGGGTCATGTCTCCATGTGGATTTTCATTTATTTGCTTTGCAAAGGCAGCCGAGGGACGGCGCATTAGACAGCGTCTTACGGGCATTGAGACCCACAGGAAAGTGAAAGTGTTGCAAAGGCCACTTCGGGAACCAGTCGTTACCATGTGAAGATGTTGCGTGTGATGCAGGGGAGATCTGTGAAATGGGTTCTCATGGAAAAGACGATATACACACACACACACACACACACACACACACACACACCTGACAGAGCTGATGTGTGTCAAAGGCTAATGGACTTGGTTTTGTTAGCGACTGGACAAAAGGACAATGACAACCATTGTGTAAATCATTTAGATGCTCACAGACAAACGCATTACCCGACACTGCCACCGTGAAACTGTGTATCAACAATTCCCGTGTTGTCCTTTTTTGATCGGTGAGCTTGAACACACTTGAATACTAGAAGTAGGACTCATTTCTACGTTTTAGGGATCTCTGATGCTGGCCATCAGAGATCCACAAAGCTCGGAATGGTCTGACATTTCTTAACTCCCTGTGGGCATATTCATGTGAGAGAAATATCCTTGACACAGACGTCCTCTGAGCCATCAGGGAGGTAAATAAAAGGACATGGGACAAGATGGCGTCCACAACAAACAGTTGCTAGGAATGTAATGTTTTGGACGAGCTCGGTGTTGACATTATAGGCCGTCCAGCGCTGGAGAGGCAGAAGGCGATGTGGAGGCAAACAGGACAAGAAGCAACAAGGAAGCATTTTTAGAAGCACTAGAGCTATGCTTCTTAAGATACAGAAGCTATTTATGCGGCAAACAAAGGCCTGCTTGTTGTTGTCCTTGAGGAGGACCCGTAAATGCAGAAAAGGGGTAGGGACAAGTTCTGATCGGAAGACCGTAAGTGACCCAGAATTTCAAATACCCTCCCCGTTTTCAGATTCGAGGGAAACGCGTGTGACCTGCAATACAGCGCGGTGTTATCGGGCCCCGTGAAATCACTTTGAATTTAACTGAAGCTTCTCTGACCATTTTCGTGAGCTAGACCTTGGCAGGTCTGCAGCGCGAGATTAACCAAACACTTTTTATCACGATGGAAACAGTTTTCCTTAAACGTGATAAGCCCGTTCTAGGCTCGCCCTGACATTTGCAAAATTGCTGTCAGTTACCCACATAAAATACCAAGGTTGGGGGTCTGGCACTGACAGTAAAACTTCATTCATGAAATTGCAGAAGAAGAACTCTGAGAGCTCATACAACGATGATCCGCTCTCAGAACTAGAATGGAATCAGATGTTTATGTTATTCGGTTGTGTAACTAGTGGTACCAAAGGTCCTGAGAAAGCCGGGAACCAGGAAAAAAAAAGCGTCCGTTCGATGAATGCCATCTACTGCGCACACCGCCGTGCGCAAGAGAATGGTCAAACAAACAAATAAATAAATAAATAAACAGTCTGACATGTAACCCGATAGCTGGAAGCGTCTCACCGAAGTAAAGAGATCACGACCGCAACTGGAGGGGCAAGATGACATGCGAGTTTTTCCGAGCGGTGGCGAGGTCCGGGAGAGGCGGTTGAATCGGGACGGGACGGCGCTTCTCAGTGTGTCACTGCCACGGGAAGTCACAGGCATCCGGCGGTCGCGGCTCTCCTGAACTGGAGAGTCGGCGGTCTACGGATCACTTTGCACCGCAAAGTTCTTCATTTCAACATGTATTTTGGATGCACTCATTCATTGATCTGCGCATGACCCATAAACGGAGTATTCCAAAGACCCTGCAGAGTGTTACAGACAGTCTCCCCTGCTCACACTCATTTCGTACAATACGGCTCCATGACTTTGTTGCTTTTTGCTTCAGGCTTATCAAGATGCCGTATCTCCCTCTCTTTTGAGTGTGATTGTCAGAAACCCCTCCGAACTGCTGACACCCTGTTTCTTTTCCCGATCCTAATCGTCCGTCTCCTTCTCCTCTCCAACCACAGACCTGAAGCTGACAGAGACCCACCTCGGATCACGACAGAGCAGACCAGGTTGAGCCCACTCGCTGACCCCCCCCACCCCCACCCCACCCGTCCCCACTTCCCCCCCCAACCCCCCTTCAGCGCCGCAGCCCCCAATCTGCATCTGCCTCCCTCAGCAGTGACTTACCGTGCCGTTCGAACGAGCTCAGACCGCTGGGACTGAACAGGAGGCCCAGAGGTTCCCCCCACTGGAGCTCGAAGCTGTGCCTGGCAATGCCTCAGGTAAGAGCGGCGCCTTGTCTCCCTTTGCAATTGGCTGCTCTTTCAAATACTCACAAAAATCCGTCAGTTTTTTTTTTTCCTCAAGGGCCTAGATAATACGGATAAAGGAGTCAGCCTGAAGCTGTAAAAAAAATAAAAAATAAAGCAGTTTTCACCAAGACTAAAGACTTTGACGTGGCTATTAAACTATCTTTATGATAGTTTCTCCAGGCTTGGCATTAATAAGAAAATGCGCTACTCAAAAAAATCTACAAAGTCAGTGAACTGAGCGGGCAAAGGAGGTGCTTGGCAACGGGCAACATCTGAGATGGAGGTTTGCGACTAACGTCCGGTTCACCGTCGGGTCTGAAGATCCCGACCCAGCAACCGGCCACCGGGACAGACGTCGGTTAAAGGTTAACCGGTGAACTCCTGAATCTATTTTTGGGAAAGAAGAAATCTTTCGACTTTTTTTTTCTTCGAGTATTTTTCTTTTTCTTTGTGGCACTAAAATAAATGGACCTATTACACAGACAGTCGCAGGACAAGATGATGTTGGCCCCTAAAGAGGGTTTCCCTCTCAATCGATGGTGCTCTTGTTTTCCACTCAGCTCTGCACTGATCTTATTATCAACCTTATTAGACCCTGCAGGGACACAAAAGTCAATTACTCAATGATTTGTTGTATAATTATGATCATACAGGAAAATACTGTGTTAACTTCCTGACTCCTGTTTTGCTGACATAATATTCAGATTTGTTCTAGCCTTTCCTTTTTTTTTTTTAAGTAAATATTTTTTCTGGTAAACCCATGTGACCCGCAGCAAAATCTTCGCTGTACTCTGTCAACATCAAAAACGCTCGCCACAAATTTAACCAGAAGATCGACGCCACAGCACTGAAAAGGTTTCATGATCTCAGGTCGAATAAATCGTGGTTCCCCCGACCCCCTTCCCCGCCCAGAACACGGGAAAGTCCCAGAAGGACCGACCTGTGAAAAGAGGAAAGGAAAAAAGGAAGTGGAGTTCTTAAACAAATGTGTGCTTTATTAGGTGCAATTTTGAAAAAAGCAAGACTACAAAAAGGTCAACCCTGGTTGTTGGATATAATGTGATGTCCATTAATGTTTACTTACTTCGCTGTGTGTGTGTGTGTGTGTGTGTGTGTGTGCGTGTGCGTGCGTGTGTGTGTGTGTTCGTTCGTGCATGTGACTTTTTGCAGCCCAGCGTCAGTGGGATGGAGCCTCCCTTTGGGGACGACTTTCAGAACTACTCCTTTGCTGACCAGGCCCTGACCAGCACCGAGCTGCTCGCCAACAGCTCTGACCCAGATTTCATGTATGAACTGGTAAGTGTGCAGGCACACACACACACACACACACACACACACACACACACACGCGCGCACAGAAACCGTGGCCTCGCTAACCACTCTTTGAGGCTGGCTTTTCTTTCAAATCAGTCACAGCTGCTCACGCTGCCTGCTACTGACTAGCTTTCAAGTGAAGGATCTACATTTAAAGGTCAGAACCAGATAATTAGGTAATATAATCGATTAGGTGTGGGAAATAAAAGAAAAAAATGGAACTACACAGATGAAATCTTGGGGTTCTATAATATCGATTTTGTCAGTCGGAATCTGATTTGAGAACCGATGGCTGTCAACGACTGCTTCCTGTTTATCTGTGTCGAACCACAAAACAGGAAATTCTAGTGCAATTTAAACCCTCTTAACCACGTGCCGTGTGTTGCAAACAGAAAAATGAAAACGTTTCACAGACAGCCGGTTGCGCAGGCAGACCAGAACGTGCACGGCCGTCATGCCTTTCTGTTAAGCCCTCAGTGTATTCATTAGGCCCTAACTCCATCCCTGTAGCGTGGAGGTTAATTTCACAGCAGGGCTGAGCAGCTCATAGACGTGCACACACAGCCTTGCTGTCCTTGTTTGTGTTGAAACGTTCCAATTCTCACAAAATGATATCTAACATTTTTAGAGTAAGACTATTTTTTTTTTTTTTTTTTTTTTAAACTCATTCCCATTGGTAAACGGCAGGGGAGTATTCTGCTTCTCTGGGCCTGAGCTCTTAGCTTTCCCCCTGCTGTCAGAGGGGATTTTATTTTCACGTCAGCAAAACCTTCTCAGGCAACCCGCTCGGCTGCTTGCTTGCTGTCTGAGGCAGCAGATTGACACCGGCCAGGTGATGCGATGCCGTTCACCTGTTCCCGCCCACACCGTCAGCTGCAGCCGCCCCCCCAACCTCTCCTTCTGCATTTGCTGTCAGTTCTAACCATAAAGTAACACCTTAAAAAAATGAAAGTCTAGTACAAATTGTCCTAATTGACTATTCGCAATGGCAGATCTGTTTATGCCTTTTCATCCGTTCCCCACCTGTGGCTGGACAACAACAATATACCGTAGTTTCCGGACGATAAGCCGCAACTTTTTTCACGTAAACAACGATGCGGCTAATATATGGACCTTTGGGGGGAGCTAAGGAGCTTCAAGCCGCTAAAACATTTATCCTCGTCACATCGGACTGATGAAATGACCGGGAAATTCTGTGGCCGTTCAACTCCGATACCGAAAAGACGACTTTGACGGTTTTAGTGCGCAGGAGGAAGCCTGAGATAGCAACCGGGTAGCCGGTGCGGCTTATATTGAGGTGCGCTCAATAATCCGGAAATTACGGTATTCTGTATTCTACATTCATTCATTCATTCTTTGTATCCCAGCTGTCATTAAGCGGCCACAGGGCCTCATACAGATACAACCATTCACTCAGTTATTGACAGATTCGGGGTCTCCAAAATATCTTCTACATGTTTTTTGGATTTTGGGAGGAAACCCACACAGACACAGGGAAGAACATGCAGACTTTGCAAAAAAAGGTCAAACCAGGGGACCTTCACTGTGGCATCCATGTATCTTTAATTTTTGCAAAAAACTGAAAAGCTTCTCATTCAGATTGTTTCCTGTTTTTATCTTCAAAATTACCGTTCCATCTTTTAACCGGTGAAATTAATAAATCGCTGGTGCCCCCCATGTTTGCCCTGTGGAACATCAGAAGCCACATGCATTGTTAATCTCAAGAAGTGAACCGTCTCACACACCGTGACTCCCACCAGGACAGAGATATCACCCATCGGCAGAGCCCCTACAGAGACAGCGTGGCGGGAGTCGGGGATGGAGGCAAGGAGGCCGAGGGCTGCGTGGACCAGCTCATGGGACTGGGCGAGTCCGAGACGGTCTGCAGCAGCTCAGCTTTCGAACAGTGGGACTCTTACTGGGAAGACCTCACCAGGTACTGGATGGTTTATTTATGAGCTGCGCGGCCTATTCTTAGATCAATATACCTACCAGGTGCGCTGTGACTGTGTGTGTCTGTTGGATGAAAAAGTCTGGTCTCAAATGCAGGCTCTTTCGAAAACACAGGTTAACACAAAGATAACACAATCAGAGAGACATTCTACACACCGATGCTTTTCTAAGATTCCAACATCGTCAAGTGTTTTTTTTTTTTTTGTTTTTTTTTTTAAAAAAAGAAGAAAAATTCTGGAACGTAATCTCAGTCTGTGAAAAATGTCAAGAAATGGGCTTCGCTTTTTGCCCGAGGCGGTTACTCGAGATAAAACCCATACGAGCATCAAGCGGCTTCACTCCTCACAGCATCCGTTAATGATTAATACACCTTTTAGTTAAAGCCAATTAATTTTCTGTCGGTGGGGACGGATCGATTTTTGTGACTAATTGCCTGAGCAGCGGCTTTATCGCGTAGCTTAAGTCAATAAAGTGGGCTCTGGAGCAGAGGAGGAGGAGGAAGAGGAAGAAAAGGAGAAGGAGGAGGCTGTGCTCCCTGTGGTTCCACATCACGTGGGCTTCAGTATAACTGACTTTACGAGACAGGACAGGTGCTCCGAGGTTTTATTACAGTCAGGTTTTCCATGCGCGGCCAGTCGTCACCGAGGCAGTTCATCTCTGACGCAGACGTGACGGCTGATGTTTTCATTTTTTTTTTTTAAACTCATGACAATTAAATGATTTTTAAGGGCCCGGTGAAGGAGACAGCATCAGGCGGTGATGCTTGCTTGGTTGTGCCCTGCAGCTCACGTGAAGCCTTAGAGGGCTGCTCAGTCTCAGCAAACAGCCTCCAAGCCTGGTTGCACTTGCATCTTGAAATCACAAGAGACACTGCATCATTTGGCTATTAAGTGAGCTGTTCTTTTACCTCTTACGACCACTTTGACAAGCTTTACTGGTTCGGGTTTAACCGCGATACACTTTTATATCAATTACTTTGGCAGCTACACATTATTTGTTGATATTACAAAGCCTCACCTGTTACAGTTGTTTCACTTCAGGAGTCTACAAAATGGAAAAGACCTTGAGACACATTCTTATCAACTAAAATATCAACGAGATCTAATTGTTTTCTCTAACATTTTAATATGATACAATCTAAAGCAGGGGTGGGCAACTTTTTGGGCTAGTGGGCCACATTTATTATTTAATTTTTATGCACGAGCCAACAAGGTGTCATGTAAATTGAACCAAATGGAAATTGCAATTTCAATATTTACATTTTTGGGCATTTTATATTAACTTTAAAATCAGTAATTATTCTAAATGTACCAATATTACTTTGTATGGAATCATCCTTTCTAAATTAAACAAAAAGAAAAAATAAGGAGTTTGTAAATTCGATATGGATTGAAAATATTCAAAGAAAATCGTTTGGCGGGCTGGATCAAAAAGCAAGACGGTCCGGATGTGCCCCGCCGGCCGCAAAATGCCCGGGTCTGATCTAAAATGATAAATTATCACGCGACCAATTCTATGCGCCCCCGTGTGTTCATAGTGCGGCAGTCGCTGACGTTTGCAGTATGATCTCTGTCCCCACAACGTTCGGGGTATTCCTGGTAAAGTTTAAAACTTGGCGGGTCTCCGAGAAGTCAAATAAAGAGACAAAATACCATCAATCAGCAGTTTCAAACTGCTTGCTAAGAAAATACTCGTGCATTCAAGCACATATTAAAAAAGACGAATCGTATGTATCTTAACACTGATAATAGTGAAATTGTGAATAATACATATCATGTTATAAGAACTTTGCAATGTTATAATGTTACTAATTCATGAGTAATGACCAGTGTCTAAAAGTACTTTTCCCACAGGCCTTGATCGCATGTTTTCTCTCTAAACAGAACTGTCTGTGATATTTCCTGCGTGTCTCTGCCGGACAGATACACACGGCTGGCCAGCTGCGACATCTGGGGCACCAAAGAGGTGGACTTCCTCGGACTGGACGACTTCTCGAGTCCCTACCAGGACGAGGAAGTGATCGGCCGAACCCCGACGCTGGCGCAGCTCAACAGCGAGGATTCGCAGCCGGTGTGTGAGGCGTTGTGCCCCCCCGCCGACTTAACCCTGGCCGCCCCTCCGGCGCCGCTGCCCCAGCTCCCCTGTCACAGCAAGAGACCCCTCATCCCAGGCCAAGGCTTGGGCGCCGGTATTGCACGGCCCTCCCCGAGCTCCACCTCCACCTCCCGCCCCGCGCGTAACCTCCTCCCAGACTTTCCAGAAGGCTCCCAGAAAGCCACCAGGCCCGTCCCCTCCAGCACCGAAACCATGGCCAAGACGCAGAACCACTTGGCGTTCAACCCGGAGCCGACACTCTCCCAGAGCAAGAACCAGGGCCGCGGAACCAAAATGGCAGCTTCGTCCTCCATCAGCTCTGACTTTGTGCGGAAGGCGAAAGTCCGCGTGAGTGCCGCGCAGAGAGCCCAGCCCGACGCGCCTCCCCAGGGCGATTTTGAAAGGCCCGATCCCCCCCTGCCTCTCTCCCACGCCCAAGACGAGAAGGCATCCACCTCAGCCGGCGCCGCCCTGGTGGGACTTCCGTGCGGCGCAGTGAGCGGCTCCGGCAGCTTTGAGAGGAAGGCGGAGGGCCCCGGGAGGAGGGACATGCCAGTAACCTGGTGTGCTGCAGTGCCTCAGCTGGTGGAGGCCAGCCAAGACCTCGAGGGCTGCAACTCGGGGCCGGCGAGCAGCGTGGAAGGTGTGGCGGGGGCGAGCGGTGGCAACGGCGGCGGCGGCGGAGGCGTCCTGGTCATCGAGGGAACGGAGAAGAGCAAGGAGGAGGAACACAACTACTCTCTTTTCCTGACCCGCAACAAACTGGCCAGCCGAACCCACTCCCAGCTGGAGGAGGAGGAAGAGGAGGAGGAAGAGGAAGAGGAGGACGCGGAGGAGGAGGAAGAAGGAGACGGGTTGGAGCTCGACGACGAGGACCACGATGAGGGTTTCGGTAGCGAGCATGAGCTGTCCGAGAACGAGGAAGAAGAAGAGGAGGAGGAGGACGAAGACTACGAGGCCGACAAGGACGATGACATGAGCGACGCCTTCTCAGAGCCGGGTACGAAACCCCCGGAGCCTCCCGACTCCGCGGAGCCAGTAGTATCGGTATTTTCAAATAACCGCCTCGCATTTTTTCCTCCCCTTCCGCCCCGCACCAGGCTGCGACGTGGAGCTGATGGACGACATCAAAGGGCTGACGGCCGGCGTTTCCAGCCGGAAGCGAGGAAAGCGCCGCTACTTCTGGGAGTACAGCGAGCAGCTCACCCCCTCCAAACAGGAACGCATGCTGAAGCCATCTGAGTGGGACAGACACACGCTGCCTAGCAACCTGTACCAGAAGAACGGGCCTCTCCATGGTATGCAAGCACACACACACACACATATAATCCACCCATCTTCTTGTTCAGCCTATTTTGCCTCACAACTAGAGTTATAGACGAGGGGATGGTGTGTCTTTTACCGGGTCCCAAACCTCTACAATGCTATATTATAACTAATGAGCAAGGGTAATTACAACTGCAATTCTGAGATTATTGGTGTTTTTCCCAGTGCAGTTTGTTTTGGGTATCGTAATAAGTGAAAATCAGGAGTCAGAATGAAAGCGAGTGATCCGCGTCACACGTCTTCATCGTCTGCTATGAACATATTTAGCGACAGATTTGCGAAGCGAAAGCTGACAACTCATTTCAGTTCAATTAAAAAATGATTTGTTTCATGCTCCACAGTTGTTTACAGAACATTGAAAGAGTCATTCATTAGCCGATGTTTTATAGTCTCTCCCCGGGATCGCAATGATTTATTCTGTCTGAGAGATAAATTGGTAGTGTATCGAAGTGGAAGCCTCGTGTCATCTGTTGAATCAGCTTTTGATCCGACTCAATCCCGACTCCTCAGCTTACAAGTCTAAAATAGCAGTCTCGTCTTGCCCCCCTCCCCTTTTCCCAAAAGGGAAGTACATGCTGAAGAAATCTCGCCGCACCGACGTGGAAGACCTCACCCCCAACCCACGGAAGCTGCTGCAGATCGGCACCGAGCTCCGCAAACTCAACAAAGTCATCAGCGACCTGACACCCGTCAGCGAGCTGCCGCTGACGGCGCGGCCGTGGTCCCGCAAGGAGAAGAACAAGCTGGCGTCCAGGTAAAGCACGCAAGCCGTTTGGAGATGCCGGAGTCGACCCATCATGCTCAGCCTGGTTGTTACCCGCTGAGATCTTTTGGATCGCGATTGTGTATGTCCGCTAACAAACCAAACGCGCTGTGTTGCAGAGCTTGTCGTTTAAAAAAGAAGGCCCAGTACGAAGCAAACAAGGTGAAGCTCTGGGGACTCAGCACAGAGTACGGTACGTCAACTTTGTGCTCATATGATGTGATAATGTCTTCACATCAGTAGTATGTGTTAAAGTAATCATATTGATAATAATATTCATACATCTACTATCCTGCTCCTGCCTTTCGCAGCACAGCTTTTTTAAATCGGACATCCGATCAGTATTTTCCTGCCGATTGAACAATGTTCACGTGTCCCGTCGCAGATCGGCTGCTGTTCGTGATCAACACCATCAAAGAGGAGATCGTGGTACGAGTAGAGGACTCATTTCCCCGCCCGACCAACATGACGGACACCTTGGAGAAGCTCATCCAGGAGACGCTCGGTGAGGATCGCGCCGTCGCCTTACCAAGCAGGGTGATTGGATTGGCAGCAACTTAAAATTCCCTCAACGTTAGTCCCGGTCCCGAACTGACTCCTGTGTGTGTGTGTGTCGGCTCAAACCGAAGGGAATCCAAGCTTGCTCGAATCTCTAAATCGCTAATTCACTCTTTGTGACTAATTCTCCGCAAAGGAAAACGTGGCGACAAAGGGGCGACGGTATTTGGTCAAAGCGTCTCTTTTCGCACAGGAAACGCTCGGAGCAGCAACCTCTGGCTCGCGGAGAGCGAGTGGCACAGCAGAGGAAGGAAGTCTGTTTTGTTGCTCTTTTCCTGACTTGTTGCTCGCTGAGGCCTCCAGTTTTGGTCGGGACCGAAGCACCCCTGAGCACGAAAAGTCTCAAAAGCGCTCAAATAATAAGCTAAAATCAGAATGCCACCGCTGGATGTCGCAACGGAGCCGACTGTTTCCATCCAGAGGAAGCTGTGTTGGAATGTAATGCACTTTTGTGAACATTCTTGCCTATTTCCTGTTTACCATTATTTTTTCACATCTGCAATGCCCCTTACAATGTTAATATTCCCTCGCTCGTGCAAAAGCGTCTCCGCATTCAACCAGTTTTAGCACTTAGCCTTAGAAATCCTTGTAGCTTTGCATACACGCAGTGGCGCGCTAATAATACATGAAAAATGTGCAAAGAGTATTAATAGAAAGAATATTCAAATCAACGATATAGACACAAATAAAGAAAGACTATATAATATAACACAAAATGTAAAAATATAAAAAATAAAAGGAATGCTTTGTGCAGGGAATGGTTTTAGGTGTTACAGGTATGGATAGTGAAAACGATAATAAGTTAATTGTCCTGGAGAATGTATAAATATAAATTTGCACGGGTAAGAGTGGTAGTGCAAAAAAAAATAATTAGGATGCCTGTAAACAGCATCTACGCCGCATTGTGCTACTTTCAAAGACACGTTTGTGTATTTTTGGTGTGTGTTGGATATCCCCCCCCCCCCCGAAATGTGTAGTGACGTGAGCGTTTCGACGTCGTGAAAAAAAACCGTGACAGCCCGAGTCTTTAACGACTGATGAACCTTTGCGCTTGTCCCTGTGTTTGTGTGCTCAGTGGCGCCTCCTGTCGCGGGACAGACATCGGACTTCGTCAACAAGATCTTGGAGAACACAGGACGCGGCGACCCCACTGGCGGACTAGTCGGCCTGCGAGTACCCACCTCCAAAATCTAGACGTACAGCGGTCCACTGAGAGGAGTGGACTATATATTACCACCGTGCTGTCCCGTTGTAACTATGCTCCCTCTGCATGCCCCTCCCACCCAGAGTACATGCACATTTTTAGTCACACAAGCACACATACCACTCCCCAGTGTGTATGTATGTGCGCTTGTTTCAGCCATGCAACCCGTATGGCGTACACCTTAGCTTTTGTCTCCGCGCACCGCGTGCGGAGCCACTCTGTCACTGTCTCCCCGCCCGTCGTGAGCGTGTGATGGCTAAAGTGTCTCCCAGGGCAAGCGGTGGTTATGTGTTTAGCTAACAGCGCATCCTAGATCCAGTGGCGAGTATTAGAGTGGCAGAGCGTTGCACGGGACAGGTCCCGCAGGAGGCGCCGCTTCCTGTGCGGTGCCTGTCCGGGTCCGAGACGGAGACAGTCACACGAGCGTAACCACTGGAATGCTTTCACACACGTGAGGAAGAAGTGTTACATGAGCAAACTAAGCGAAAGGCTTCAAAGAAGTTCCAGTTATTTCCCAGCGGAGGTTCAAAACCGACGCAAACAAAAAAAAAAAAAAAAGGATGTTTAATTGACTCACTCGGTAAAAGCACTTTGACGGTGACGGCTTCGGTCGCCGAGAGAGCTGCAGAGAGACAAAGCCAGATGCTTTCAGGCATTACGGGATGGCGGGAGATATTTTGCGGTGAAGGCCTAAATATGTCCACGCCATCTCGCCATCTGCCGCTCAGCTCTGCTGCTGTTAAGCATCTAGAATGCTCGAAACAAATCAAAATCATTAAGTATGTTTTTAAAAAAAAAAAAAATCAAGCGACAGGAATCCTGCTGCAAGTCCAAGACAAGAAGCTAACTGGCTAATCCAGAGAAGGCGAACCGAAGCAGCAGGAAGTAGTCGACTGCGGTGAGAGGACAGCACATGTTGTTCGGTGCTTTTTTTGTTTTTTCTTTTTTTGGTCGTTTTCTTTTTTTTTTTTTTTTTTCTTTTTTTTCTTTCTTTTTTTTCTTTTGCCCGGTGCTGGTTATAACTGGAGTGGGTAGTTGAAATGGGCATTTTGCCGGTAACGGAGCAGACCGTGATGAAGGCGACGGTGGTGACATAGAGGAACGTGATGACAGACAGCCGTCCGTCTCCTCTAAAGACGACTGTACATAAAGCGTCACTGAAAAAAAAAAAAAAATACGCGAAAAAAGAAAAAAACAGCACCGGCTCCCCTTTTTGTACAGTAGAGATGACCAGGCTAACAGTTTGGTGTGTTCATACTAGTGTTTTGATCAGAGTTCTATTCATTGTGCCTTGTGTATGTATGCGTGTGTGTATTTCTGAGTCCGAGCGTGTGTGTGTCTGTGTGCGCGTGTGTGTGTGTGTGTGAGAGAGAGAGAGAGAGGGACTGAGAGAGACGAGATGATCAGTCAGAACTCCAGAGGTTCAACCGAGGAGCAGACTACTTTACACTGAGCAAGATCGTTAGTTTGCGTGGAGGGAGACGCCTGCGAGTGTTGTGGTGTATTTCAGTCGTTTAAAGATATTCTGAATGTACATAAAAAATGGAAGCTCTCGTTGCGTGATGCCACAGAGTCTGTGTATATAGGAGGGCTCTGCAATAGATTACTTATGGTTTTTGGTACTCTTGTCTTTGGGGATCGAGGGGAGGGTTAACAGATATTTTTTTGTTTTAGAGTTACAAAAAAAAAAAAATATTTGCACACTATATTTTGATTGTTTTTGTACCAAAGACACATGCAACAAAAATGGCAACCAGCCAGTTAAAGTAAGGTTTTGCACAGCTTACCTGACGCCGTATTGAATGTAAGAAATGTGGGAGGGTCAGGGAACTTCATAGAACTGTGAAATTAGCTTGGGTCCAATTCTGTACAGAAAAGGAACATTCATCCATTTTATTTTGTTTTTTATTTTTTGTTAAATCAAGAAAAAAATCAGTCCCCACCTATGGGCTTCCCCGGTAGATTTGTGGCGTAGGAAGCATTCATTCCTGAACAGATTCCTCCCCTGCACAAGCTCATTGTGCTTTTGGCGCTATCTAGGACTAAAAAAAAACAAAAAAAAAAACCCAAGAGCGCTAGTAGATAAGCTATGTTACATTTTTGCTTGTATGTTAAAATGTCACCAACAATAACCAAAACGTTATGTATTTCTGTTTCACTCGTTTCATTTCTGTATGTAGACCAGGTCTAGTGCTTTGACAAATTATTGTGTTTTTAAGTACTGTATATAGACGCATTCATTATGTATCTACCGATGGTGAAATGCCACTTTTCATGACAACTGATTCTATTTCAAGCATGACACATTTCTAATGCCTATCCTTACAACGAGAGAGTTAGAGTTCAGTGGGGGAGGGGGGAGGGGCAAAAAAGCTTCTTGTTATATTTTTATATTTTAGTGGTCTGCTAGCTCGGTGGTCTGGAGGTATTATTTGATCAAATATACAGAGGGACAGGAGGAAACTGTCAAACCCGATAGCCTGATTACCCCTCGGATTTTTCTTTAGCAAATCAGGCCTGGGTTTTATTTGAAAGAAACTCCGAAGGACGGCGGGGTTGTTTTTTTTTGTTTTTTTTTCTTAAGACGCGTGAGAAGCGTTGCAGTCGGAGAGCCAAAGCCATGCGACCCGAATCCAGCACACTGTCGGGCTGTCTTTACACGATGAAACTTTCACATGTTGCCGTTTGCACGAATCATCTCCATGCCTCTTGACCGTCACGTTAAGCTATTACAATGTTGTAAAAGGTCTAATGCGGCACCGCTGATTTCATAGTTTAGGTCTCGCTAGCTAAAAACATGTTTAACATGTAACTTCTATCCTCATAACTACATTTAAATCTTTGTCGTTTAAGTTTTTTCTCTCTCGTTTTGGCCAATTCCAGAATGTAAACTTTATCTCAAGGCAATGACAGCAGTGGCCAATCGAGACATAAATGACGCAATTTTGTACATATATGCCGTTATTTATGACATCGCAAAACGTCCAGGCGACCGTCGTCTCCTTTCAGCTGGACATTTTGGTAGGCCGTTGTATAAAAAAATCGTGTGGAAACAGAGCGCGTCTGCAGCCCGCGTTTTGACCCCAGGTTTTCAAGCAATGTAAAGTTGCGTTCCAGCGTGAAAAGTCAACCTCAGTCATGTGGAACTGAGTTTAGACAAGCTGACCCCCCCCACCCACCCCCCCACCCCCGAGACTGACACTGACACTGCTGCCTTTCAGCTTATTTTTTGGCCTCTTTTTCTTTTTTCTTCTTCTTTAAAAAGCTATGTTATAGTCACAACCACCGGAACACAAGCGCACAGTGCGGTCAACCTTCAAACAGCGCATGATGCTTACAGGCTTCCTCAGAGGAAACACTGTCATCCCCAGGAATTTCAGGCGGAGCGGACTCGGTTGGCAGGCAAAAAAAACGGCAGTGAGCGTCGGAGGAGGCTGGAGTTGACTTAGTTTGAGGTGGAGATGTTCTTCTTCCTGGAGAGAACTCTTGATTACTGATGTGTCTTTTGTTAGTTTGTTTTTCGTATCATGTGCTTGAATAACAGCCAGTGCTACACACAAACACAAACATACAAACACACACACACACTTATATATAACTTTTTTTTTTATTCCGTCTATAAAAGGGAGAAATGGTGCTTTTTCTGAAACTAGAATGATGATCCATTATTCTTATTTGACTATTTAGTCTAGTTGTAGCCTAATGACTTGCTCCCGTCCATAGCTATTTTCTTAGTAGTGATTTGTTTTTGTAAATAAAATAGACTATAAGTTAATATGTATCTTCTCAATGTTATAGATATATGTAAAGAATACTCTATCTTATATGTTTAAAAACAAAAGCACTTTGTCCAAAAAAAAAAAAAAAAAAAAAAAAAAGAGAAGCATTTTTTTCTTCCATTTGCTGCTAAAAGGCCTGGTGTGAATGCTGCAAGTGTACTTGACGACTACTTGCGAGGGCCAGTCTATCACCTGACTTGTCTAGGTCTGTATACTAGCAAGGGATAGGTCTACGGCCTGATGAGTATTTGTTTGATCTACATGCGTCCGGAGCCAGGCGATAATAAGAGGCGTGGTGCGGGGGGAGCGTATCGTTGCTCGGCTTCGGGTAGCCCGTCGTCCCGGATGAACCTGTTACTGTGACAGAATAGGTCTGCGTCCCGGTCGAGGGCCTTGTGGATATAATGTTTGTGGTCTTAAAAAAAAAAACGACAAAAAAAAAAAAAAAAAAAGAAAAAAAAATAGAGGGTTTTGATTCCAGGGCCCCTACGTTGATCCTGATGCTGACCCCCCTTGGCGTCTCGACTTCATTTGCCTTCAGTAGAGGTTTCCTATGGAAAAACTGATTCTGCTTTGACTTCCTCTTCAGGGTGATGTACAGTGTAGACACATTTCTCCAGAGAGCTATATTGTTATCATTTGTAAACTGATTTCTACTTGTGACTTAAATGAGGAGGGGGTTTAGCCTGGGGTGGCCAGGAAGAGCCCGTTTCGAAGACGTTGTTCCTGGCCGCCTTGGGGGAAGTTACTATATCACTGTACTGTATGGCAAGCCAATTACAAATGAAGACTCAATCCGGACACTTATTGCCTTCTTAAACAGCTTCTCACATACACACCGACTAAAATAAAACGTACGGACCGGTCAGTTTCCTCAGCCAACAACCCACAAACCATTCAGCCTGATCAACTCGAAACAACCTTGACTGAAGTAGCAGACAGAGAAAACACGGCTTCAAATGTTTTGACCTGAGGGAGAAAGTTTGAAGCAATTTCTTTTTTGTTTTGTTTATTTTGTAAATTTGCCCATGTCTGTAACGGGGGTCGACGGTGGTTTCATTAAAGGGCCGCTGGTTGACCGACAGTAGACTGGCGCAGATGAGAGGTGTGTGTGCGTGTGAGTGAGCGCGGGTGCGTGTGTGAGTGTTTGTGTCTTGTTGTCGATCACAAGGCTGGAGAAATTAAAGAAAAAAAAAAAAAGGAAAAAAAAAAAAAAAGAGAGTCCTCACAGGTTTTTACATTTAACATGATGGGCGCAAGCTGTGCAACTTTACATTCACACCAGGAGACTCTGTGGCATTTCAACAGTCAAAGGAAATGAGTGAAAATCCACGCCAGTAAAAAAAAAAAAGAAAAAAAAACACAAAAAAAAAAAAAACAACTATTCCTTATTCTTTTCATTTCTGGTGACATAAATCCTATACAGTCATTTAATGAAGCTAATAGAGTGTGTAACTTTGTGCTACTCTTGTCCAATAAAAGCTAAGTGGATCCGTAAAAGCTCTTCTTCAGCAAATCAGGGTAATATCTTTTTTCTTCTATTTGACATGCAATGACATATTCAATCAAAGGAAAGTATATTTATGTATTCCAAGTATGGTCGCCATTCTTTACTCTGTACAAAATATTGTGCGTGCGTGCGTGCGTGCGTGCGTGCGTGCAGGCGTGCAGGCGTGCGTGTCATGAATTGTTAAAAAATGTCAATCAACACGGGACGGGGCGCTCTCTTCACCAACTCCCGGGAAGGCCAACCGGCGTGTTTCGCGAGAATCCGCGAAGCTCCTCGGCCTCGCGTAGACCCCGGCTTTTTCTGACACGCAACACAGATTTTGACTCCGGATGGGATCCACAAGTGTTTGTCACATGGTGCTGATTACTTTCTCCTGAGAAGTAAACCCGAGATTCAGAACTGGTTTCCCTACTCAAAGCTACGCGCTGATCATCCTGTGACCCTCCCTCCTTCCCCCGAAATCGTTTCCACCGAGTCTCACTGTCTCCCGTCGCGCCAAAATGATTCCTGCTCTCGGTGGGGACTTTTGTTTGATATATGTTGTAAAAAACAAACACACACACACACACACACAGGTTTTCTTTGTAAAAGCGATGGCTACCTTGATGTGACAACACTAGCCAAAGTCGAAGACGAGCCAGATGTTTAGCCCGAGTGAGAATACTTGGGTCGAAAGCCCCTTTTTATCCCGTTTGAAGAAATACAAAAAAACGGAAAAAAAGCCCTTTCTTTTCCGAGACCACGATCACGGCCACGTCACTGGACTTTCTGCAGTTCAATTCAATTTGATATAATCCAGAAATTAGCCTTGAATTCCATTTGTAAAAAAAAAAAAAAAAAAAAATTGCGATGAGTCACAAAGCAAACCGAAAGATAATCACAAAGTTGGCACAAAAATGGAAAAAATTGAAAACTAGAATAAAAAAAAAATATTTTAATTAAATGGCAATCACAAATGCACTTTCGATGGCCTTAAATAACCGCTGATTATTTGAAATAGACGGAGAGACGATAAAAAGAAAGAAAGAAGATTACCCGAGGAGTAAAAACAATGTTGAAAACATGGAAGAAAATATTATATTAATAATTAATATTAATATTATTATATTATAGTCCAGCGACATTCGGCGAAATAAGCTTTATCAAAAATTCTGGTTGAGTGACAAGTGGAAATAAAGAGAGAAGGAATTGTCCCCGGCTCCCGTCGGCCGTGTTGTCCCATCTCGGAGTCTTTCTTTGAGGGTTTTTTTTTATTTTGTTTCCTCTCAGATGTTTTCCTGTGCTGTTTGAAACCTGTCGTTAACGTGTATGTACGGGCGATGTGCTTACTAACCTCACGATGATTCCTCATGTAAATCCGCTCCGTGACACAGTAGGAATACTGTTTTTTTTTTTTTTTTTTGTTTGTTTGTTTTGTTTTTTTTTCTTTTTTGCATGCTGACTCTCTTTGTACAAGTGAGAGGTTCAAGTGACGTCCCGAGAGTCAGTCGGATCAATCGTTGGAAAGTGTCTTCTTCATCAAAGTGTTGTTGCATGGCTTTTTAGGCTCTCGATTGAATGAAATTCATATTTGCTGCTATTGAATGAGCACAAAGACTTCTTTATTTTTCCTTTTTTTTTTTTGGTTTAGGGTTTCCATGACAATTATACTATATTATGACCTCCATCCCCTGTCACCCCCCCCCCACACACACTTTTCTTTTGTGCGATGGTCAAAAAAGACCCACACAGCTTCTCACCTTGCACTTGGTTTTTTCATATAAGGAGAACAATATTTTGAATATGATGCCTGCTGAACCAGGTGCCTTAATCAAATATACAAGAACACAAATCTGCACCTTCCGTCAGTCTGGAGGGGTTTTCCCCCCCGAATACACGAAAAAAGAGCTGGGTTTCCCAAAACTGACACCTGAAATGCAGTGTGACTCAAAGAGGAGAAGATTTTTTTGAGTTGGACACCCCAAGTCAATTTTTTTTTTTTTTTTAGCGTGTGTAGCTCCGCGTCTGGAAGTTTCACTCGAGAAAGACACACGTGGCATATCGGCCGAAAAATATCAACAGGGTTTTGGGAAGCCCGGTTCTGTTCAGAACACTTTCTCTGCCCACTATGCCACGTTATCGTGTTTTCTGTATCGGCCGCCGCTGCAGCTGCTACAAACTTTGCGGGTGTGTCTGCGTGGACAAGAGAAAACCTTACTTCCACTGTGTCCCAGGCAGAAGGGAGAGAAGGCCCCGCTTTTCCACTCCCGTGGCTTTCGATAATGTTGAAACCGTTTTTCTTTTACCCGTAGGGAGAAAAACAAAACTTTGCTATTATGAAGTGCCAGACCCTCCTTGAAGTCAGCATTGGTGCCGAGCTGGAGGTCCAGAGAGTAAAAAAAAATAAATAAATAAAATGAATAAATAAATAAAAAAAATGAGGAGGGAAACTGTGGTGCTAACCTGTCAGCAGCTGGGTGCTAACATGGCTAACGCCACAAAGGCGTATTAGCCATATTATTCCTTCTGCTGACGACTCCGGTCAGTCTTGTGTGCACGGCTGTGTGCAGACATAGCGAGGTATTACTGCTGCTGCTGCTGCTTTGCTGATGAATGTAGACTAGTCTTCCTCAGCAGGATCATTCAGACTGATCCAAGTGTTGTTCCACTTCCTGTCGGACGGAGGGAGACTTGTCATCAGGATCCAGAAAGATCATGAATGTCGTATCTTTTGTTTGGCTGCCGTCCTGCTTTTGTGTTTGAATTAATATTGCGGTGTAATATTTATGCTTCGACTCAGATGTTGCACGTTTAAATCTTGTTTTCAAAATTATAATTTATGGCCTTTTCTTTTCTGATCCCCTTGTTCGTACCTTTTATTTGTTTGACAATGTATTGTTTTCTACGTATCATTCATGAACCTGTAAGAAGTAGTTTTAATTCAGATTGCCCTTGTTTTGTCACAGTGGATGGGCTCATCCGTCAGCGTGAGCTTCACCGACAAGAGTCTAAAGTCACAATGCTGTCTCAAATGAGCTCCACCCGTAGGGTTATAACCCATTTATACTTTTAGAATTAAAATGCTGTAAGCCACGATACTACATTTTGTTTATTAAATGTATTTATCACTATTCATCTATGAAAACACAAATTGAAAACCTTAAAATTTGACCGTAAACTATGCAGAGGGATAAATCAGTCAGGCCACAAAGACTGCCTTTGCACTCCAAAGCTATGCTAAATATTGAGGACAATCAATATTCAAGTAGAAACATAAAGATTAATGTAACACCTAAGACACTTTAGATAACAAATTAAGATGCATACAAAAGAACAAATTAATGCAAAGTAACCAAATCAAACTGTAGATAAATCAAAATCCCACTTTTTACGCCTTGTGCGCCCCCACCCAAAAAAAAAAATGATTTCCATTTCTATTCAAAGCCATTCTGTATGAAAGTAACAAAAAGGTTATCGCATCGAAGTAATGCTTTTTCCTTTTAACCCCTCAGAATCTCCTTCCCACTTTCCCCCCTCCACTCCAGGTAGAAGGCTAGAGACGCATTGTGAACCGATGACCCTCGTGCTTGTGAAGTGTTGCGATATCGCAGGTCCGAGGCGGCCGGAAGGTTCGGTAGCGAACGGCCTCACGTTAGATATCGTCTTATTGGGACTCGCTGGGCCGCGTGGCCCAAAAAAAAGCACTTCTTATAATATCACAGCTCCACAATCCACTATCCGGCCCGAGTGTGAGCCACGGATGTCTCTCGTACCTGGAGCCAGAGGAGTTAGGAGTTGGCTCGCCTCCTCCGGCTCCGTGATTGGTCGGAATATCCCCCCTCCCCATCCAAAGAAAAAGATGAAATGTTATTGAAAACCTCACCGCTGCACCAGATGTTTTGTCATTTCTAGGTGCATTTTTTTATTTGTTTTTGTTTCCCCCATTCTTCTCAGAGGGGCTTTGGTTGGCAGTCGTCTTGTCAGGGAAGCTCCTTATAAATCCGGGGTCACTAAAGGCTGGTGGGCAGAGACCCCTGACCCTCCTCGTGGGAGGAGGAGGGGGCGTTCATTTCCTCTTCTATAAGACTGACCTTACTAAAGCAAACGTCAAAATAAAACACCCTCCGTAATAAAATCCAAACCCTCTCCCCGTACCCGTACGGACACAGCAATCGTCAAAACACTGCAATGACTTACAGTACATCTCCTTCCAGACTTGCCAAAACGCACGGAGACACTCAAACGCAAAGAAAAGCATCGGTTCAGTTTTGTTTTTCCTAATATGGATGAGAAAAACGGCGACAGACATCGATTTTTTTATAGGAAATCCATCGCAGTGCGAACATGTAGAGGATGTGTGAGGTATGGGTCACCCTGAGCTCCACAGCTACATGCCATTGTCTGATGCTTCTGGTCACGTATGGTAACTTATTTGACTTGATCAACAGCATGGGATCTTTCTGTAGTTAGTCCTGTGTGTGTTCCTCTTCCCAGTCTCAGTAGGAAGGCTGTAATTCATTGCTAAGTGCTCTATAATAGAACTCTTGGTGATTTTAGTTTCATAAAGAAGCAAAACCTGCAGAAAGTGTATCCTGCTGAAACTAACTTGATCCTCTCTTTAGCAATGACGTCTATATTTGTAGTTCACATATATGCCTGTTCAAATACAATATCTTGACAGTTGTTATATTTATGTTGTGTAATAAATGTCGTGCTGGGTTTATACTATTGTTTCAAGTTTTTCTTTTTGTTTTACATTGTTGTTGTTTTTTTTTTTTCCCAGAGGCACAGTGAGTGGCTTTATGCACAGGCGTGGAAATGTAAAATGTTTTTTTTTTCTTTTTTTTTTATGATTGTGATGTAACAACTCATTCTGATTCAGAGCTTCTGACAGTTCTAGTGTCTGGCTGCTCGACATCCTGCAGACACCTGCCCTGAATCTCTGTTGTGTTTTTGTGCCTCTCTTTCTTATTTTATTTTTATTTTTTAAATCATTCTTTCTCTGTCGGATCAGCCAGGAGTTGATGCCGCAGCTCTGCTTGTAACCACAATAGTCTGATTATGTTTATTGATTTTAATATCAAAATAATAAAACCATTAGCACCCCACCTTGGCTCCTTTGCGTGATGTAAGTGTAAGGAGTTGAATCCTTTGACAACCATGACCATCGAAAAAGATCTGCTAATAACTTTTACCATGACAACCTGATTTTTTAATTTTTTTACCTTTGAAACTTTCTGCAAAGTTGGAAATGGACCCTAAAATTTCGCAGTCTGGATTTTTATTTTATTTACACAGAGAAATGCCACTACGAAAAGAAAAAAAAGGCTCAGCTCGGCTTCATGTTGCCGGCATGCCGTCTCGTCATACAGGGGAGAAAATGTGCTCGGATGTATTTTTTTCCTGGTGTGGCAGTTGTCCTCCATAGAACTTTAACTGATCTCCCAGAATAAAAACCCTCATAGGTTATACACCAATACTGACATTTTAACTTTCCTCCACCAAAAAATCTTGAAATGAGTAAACTTGAATTGATAAGTTTTTTCTCCAACCTGAACAAAGACAAAAATCTGCAGGTCTGGGCATCTTTTTCTTCCTACGTGCTTTTTTAAAGAATGATCCATTTATCGTTAGAGACCATCAACCACATGCTCACTAGTTGACATAAAATGTTCCAGTTATTCTAGATAAGGAAGAAAGCTGTGTCAGTGTTTATCCATCTGATACACTCATGGACATGAACTAGCTTAATGTGGCAATATTTTCGGTTGAAAACATCAATGTGTGTGTCGGTATGTACTGAAATCAGGATTTACCTTAAAAACTGCAGAAATTTACTTATAATTGCCTCCAAATTGATTATTGAAAATATTCAAATTTTTTTAAAAAATCTGAATATTACAAGGAAAGTGTTTGAAAATCGAGGTAGAAGATAATAATCACCAAACAAGAAATGTGGGAATAAAAACAAACAACTTTTCCTGATTGATAAAAATAGTGCTGATTTTTATTTTTTTATTGGAAAGTCCATCTTGAATGTCTTTTTTCAACACAGCTACTTCATCATTCAATAATATTCCCGTGAAATGGCATCTAACCATGTAAACTGTGTTGCGCAGACATTAATATGACAAATTACTTTTTTCTGTAATGAACTATTAAAAATAGAATTAAGCTGTCATATTCTCATCCATACACTAACATTATCAAAGAAAAAAAATTGTTCTAAAAATAAAATACATATATTCTTTTCGGATGGAAGTGCCAATTTTATGTACTGTTGTAAAGTAACACGCAGACATACTACTGAATTAACACACAATGTCTTACGTTAACGTTTCAGAAACAGGTCACTTGTGAAAACATTTAGATTGAAATCCTTGAGAGTTTAGGGAATTGTACTGTTCTAAGCATTTCCACACAAATTAGTTGGTATACCTCTTTCAAAGGACATACAGTTGTATTAAGTCTTTATCTTTTCTTTTCCGCGAAGCGCGTTCAATATGGCACTTCCGGCTTTCCGTCGGGAATCAAATATGGCGTCGTTCGGGGACGTACATGTTCGAATTTGTGCCCAAGAAATTATAAAATATGACTTGGACATCAAGGCTGTCATTCAGGTACCTACCAGGACAAAAACTTGTTTTTGCTGATAATTGTTTTCTGCCCTCGAACCAGAGTAATTTTTATTTCTTTTATATGAAAAATGCCCTGTAAAGCAGCGAGCGTTAGCTTACATTTATCGACGCAAAGGTACAAACGTCCTCATTTCCGGGGGGATTATTTCTATTCTGGTCTAAAACATCATGTTGAATATAAATAATGATGGATAAATAATGACCAAAAAATATCGGTTGTATAACACAATAAACGACCCAATTCTGTATAACAGTAATTCAGCTAATGTTCAAGCCGACACATTCAAATTGTGGGTGTTTCAATACCTTACAATACACATGTAAATTAAATCAACACATAAAGTCATATAAGTAGTGGTAATTTAAAGCAGCTAATGTAGATTTTCAGTTGATTACTTGTTACTGTTTGTTTCTTGATTCACTGTAGCGAGTGTTAAATGGAAATGCTCGTTTCAAAAATGCAGTCAGTGGTTCGCGTTTTTGTTGAAACCCCATTAAAGTAGAACCTATACCTATATAAATCAGAAATTCAAAGACATGTGTTACAGTTTGAGGAACTTGTGGAATTAGAAATAAATTCCTCAATATATTGCTAACAATTATAATCTCAATTAATGTGATGGATTGTGTATTTTAACACTTTCCATAACATATTTGTTTGGTTTATTACTTTACACGTGCACCTCAATGTGTTTGCTTGCATATGTGTGCAAATTGGTCTGTGTGTGTGTGTGTGTGTGTGTGTGTGTGTGTGTGTGTGTGTGTGTGTGTGTGTGTGTGTGTGTGTGTGTGACCCCATTCGTCCGTCCGTCCATCCATCCATTCGTCCTGCAGGACATCCGAGACTGCCCTGGACCCCAGTCTGCCCTCATGGAGCTCAACTCTCAGGTCAAAGAGAAGTTCAACAAGCTGAGACTCCGAATTCAGGTCAGTGATACATCCTGCTTCTGCTGTGTGCCGTCTGACTCTTTCCCTGATTTAAACTTAACGCTGTCGTCAGCAGGACCTGGAGCAGATGGCCAAGGAGCAGGACAGAGAGCTGGACCGACTAGCGATCCAGGCCGAAACAGAGAGCCAGCGACGGCAAATGCTCAGGTGAATGGAAAGAAGCACTCCTTGAATTGAACACTGTCACGGTCCTCCATGAGTGTCTTATTTTATAACAAAAAAATTATTATGTGTTGTGTGTTTGTAGAATTTGGTTTGTTTACAAGTAATCACAAAGACTACTGTTGGCCAAAACACTATTGAGGTTGGCGGGCAGTTTTCTCACAGGTCTCTCTTGCTTCTATTTTGATTCCTGCTTAAAAACACAGCCAAACAAACAGTGTCACCATTGATGCATTGTAGTTTTACACAGGTGACTCTTTAAACAGGTGCTTCCAGGTGAATGAGATTTTGTGGTTAAGTGTCAATCACTTCAGGTTTATCTGGTTTACTCCTCTGAAGAGACATTTTTCCCATGATGAGTTTAGTAGTTTGATTACTGATCCACGATTTACTAGTTATGCTGTTTTTTTTTGTAAATCAAAGCACTGGAAAGGTCAGTGAATTGGAGCTAGTTTCAGGTGACTATGTTAACTACAGGTGGTCCTCAATAACAGGATTATGTTTCAAGGGGTCTGTGGTTAAGCGAAACACCATTTCTCCCATATCAACGTACAGTATTTGCATACATATGGGCAATTTTTACTGTGCTATTTTACCTTTTTTTCCCTTTAATGTTTATATTTGCAAGAATATAGACCAATTATAAGCGCGGGTAAGTGCGTACAATACATACTGACTCACAACACCGCTGCCAGCGCATTTTAATATTATCACAAAGCCTGTCGTAACTCCGTGTCGTCATTAAGTGAGAACCACCTGTAGTGATTCATGTAAATTAACCAAAAGGTTGCTATGTTCCTTTACGATTTAGTCACAATTAAATCATTCATTTTAAACGAATCAACCAGAAATGTTCAAGAACCAAACTTTACCTCAGTGAAGAAAATGAGTATGCACGTATTCTTTGCTTTCCAGTAACCAGACAGCATGGCGGAAAGCCAACCTGGCCTGTAAACTGTCCATAGACAACATGGAGAAGGATGAGCTGCTGCTCGGAGGGGAAGCCCCCAGCACCAGGCAGAGGTCAGGTATTCACATTGCTCTCACTCGCACAATGATAAACATTGTTCATTCTTCTTCTCCTTTCGGCTTTTCCTTTTAGGGGTCACCACAGCAAATCAACCTTCACCATCTAACCCGATTCTCTGTATCCTCCTCTCTCATACCAACTACCTTCATATGCTCTCTCACTACATCCATAAATCTTGTCTTTGGTCTTCCTCGAGACCTCCTGCCTGGCAACCTCTAGCTCTGCCTCCTGTCTTTTCATAATTGTAACAGTTTCTAGGCCATCCAGCATCGCTGGTCTCACCACTGTGTTGTAGATCTTTCCTTTCTGGCTTTCTGCTTGAACCCGTCTCTTCACCTCTTTTCCACACTCTCCACTGCTCTGGACTGTTGACCCCAAGTACCTGAAATCCTCCAACTTCTTGATGTCCACTCCCCGTAGCCTCACCGTTCCACCCGGGTTCCTCTTATTCAGGCACATATACTCTGCTTTGCTGCGACTAACCTTCATTCCTCTCCTATCCTGCACATACCTCCACCTCTCTAGATTTTCCTCAACCTGCTCGCTGCTCTCGCTACAGATCACAATGTCATCTGCAAACATCATGGTCCATGGAGATTCCTGTCTAACCTCATCTGTCAGCCTGTCCATCACCACTGCGAACAAGAAGGTGCTCAGTGCTGATCCCTGATGGAGTCCCACCTCCACCTTGAGCTTCTCTGTTACCCCTACAGCACACCGGTCCACTGTCTCACAGCTAGCAAACATGTCCTGCACCAGTCTAACATATTTTTCTGCCACTCCAGATTTCCTCATACAATACCAGAGTTTCTCTCTTGGCACCTTGTCATATGCTTTTTCTAAGTCTACAAAAACGCAATGCAGCTCCCTCTGGCCTTCTCTGTACTTTTCTATTAGCATTCTCAAAGCAAACACTGCATCTGTAGTACTCTTTCTAGGCATGAAGCCATGCTGCTGCTCACAAATGCTGACTTCTGCTCTCAGCCTAGTTTCCACCACTCTTTCCCTTAACTTCATTGTATGGCTCATCAACTTTATCCCTCTATAGTTTCCGCAATTCTGCACATCCCCTTATTCTTAAAAATGGGCACCATCACACTTGGTCTCTCTAAGATCCTGTTGAATAATCGAGTCAGAAACTACTGCTGCCTCTCCACGACACTTCCACAGGTATGTCATCAGGACCAACTGCCTTTCCACTCTTCATCCTCTTCAATGCCTTCCTGCTTTCACTTTTACTAATTTGTGCTACTTTGTGGTCTACAATAGTCACATCTTCTACCCTTGCCTCTCTTTCATTTTCCCCATTCATCAGTTCTTCAAAGTACTCTTTCCATCTTCTCATCACTCTTTTAGCATCTGTCAATACATTTCCCTCTATCCTCATTCACCCGGACCTGTTGTACATCCTTTTCATCTTTATCTATCTGTTTCGCCAACCTGTATCGATCATTCTCACCCTCCTTACTGTCCAACTGAGCATACAAGTCATCATACGATCTTTGTTTTGCCTCCGTTACCTCTATCTTCACCTTATGTTGTATCTCCCTGTACTCCTGTCGGTTCCCTTCAGTTTTTTCAGTGTCCCACTTCTTCTTTGCTAACCGCTTTCTCTGTACCAAGTACTCTCCTACCTGTCTCCCTGATAACACTAGCTGTTGTTGTTCAATCATCTGGAAGCTCAGCCTGACCACCCAGACACTTTCTCAACTCCTGCCTGAAAACCATACAACATTCCTCCGTTTTCCGCTTCCACCACTTTGTCCTCTGTTCTGCCTTTGTCTTCTTGATCTGCCTTTGTCGTCCTTGTCACCAGAATCATCCTACAAGCCACCATCCTATGCTGTCTGGCTGTGCTCTCACCTACAACTACTTTGCAGTCACTGATCTCTTTCAGGTTACCTGGTCTATACAACATGTAGTCTACCTGTGTGCTCCTACCTCTGCTGTTATAAGTTATCCTATGTTCCTGTCTTTCTGGAAAAAGGTGTTCACTTCAGCCATTTCCATCCTTTTTGCAAAATCTACCACCATCTTTCCCTCTGCATTCCTATCCCGTGTACTGAATCTGCCCATCACTTCTTCATCCCCTCTATTGCCTTCACCAACATGTCCATTGAAGTCTGCTCCAATTACCACTCTCTCATCTCTGGGGATATTCTGCATCACTTCATCTAACTCATTCCAGAATTCCTTCTTCTCTTCAAACTCACATCCCACCTGCGGGGCATAGTCACCAACAACATAGAGCATCACACTTTCAATTTCCAGTTTCAGACTCATAAGCCTATCTGACATTCTTTTCCCCTCCAGAGCATTCCTAACAAACTCCTCCTTCAAGATAACTCCTACTCCATTTCTCTTCTTGTCAGTACCATGATAGTACAACTTAAAGGCTGCTCCTCAGCTTCTAGCCTTACTACCTTTCCACCTAGTCTTTTGGACACACAGTATATCCACCTTCCTTCTCTGCATCATGTCGACCAACTTTCTACCTTTTCCTGTCATAGTCCCAATATTCAAAGTCTCTACTCTCAGTCCCAGACTCTTGCTTTTCCTCTTCTGTCTCTGCTTCCGAACAGGCCTTCCTCCTCTCCTTATTTGACCAGTAGTAGCCCAGTTTCCACTCATTGGTCAACACGGGCCTCGACCGATCTGGTATGATCTGGTTATTAGGTTTGATTCGCATGTTTGGTTTTGGCTAATGTTTTCCACCGGATGCCCTTCCTGACGCAACCCTCTGCACAGGCCAACTTTTTTCCACCTGATCCCTGACACCACACAATAAGGCACTCTATCTTAAAAGTTTTCAATCGTATGTTTTCATTGCAGGAAGGCAACTAAAGAAAGCCTGGTGGAGACCAGCAGCAACATTACCGAGAGTCTGATGTCAATCAGCAGGATGATGGCTGAGCAGGTGAAGCAGAGCGAGGACAGCATCAGCACGCTTGGTACGGCCGGACCTCTCCGCTGTGTTTGTTCACTCTTGTCCGGTTGATGGTCAAATTCCGCTCGGGATTTTCCAACAGCTTACTCAGAGAATTTATCACTGATTTAAAGAGAAATTACAGCAGTAACATGTTGACGTTTGGATTTTTGACGTTTCGATCCGCGGTCAGAGTTTTGTTTACTCCTGCCTCTTAACACTGAATGCATCTCCCCCGTCATGGCAGCCACATCCTCTCGGACGGTGCAGGAAACCAACGAGGAGTTCAAAAACATGACGGGAACCATCCACCTCGGAAGGAAGCTGATCCTCAAGTATAACCGACGGGAGATGACAGACAAGCTACTGATCTTCCTGGCCCTGGCGCTCTTCTTCGCCACAGTGCTTTACATACTGAAGAAGCGACTCTTCCCCTTCATTTAGCTTAAGAAGCCATTACATAAATCGGGCATGGCGGACAGGAGAGACTGGACTTTCACGCCAAGTCATGACATCTTCCCGGGCAGCCTGAGCAGTATGCAACACATCGGTTTGTAAAACGGGTAATTACAAAAATGAACCTACAGAGCACCAGCTGAACCCTCAAGTAAAAACAACGTCACAATTAGAAAACAATTAGTTTTCTGTGCCACTTTCAGGAGATATCCCGGCAGTTACAGTTACTGAGTGTACCTTGTGCCTTGTAAACATGGATCACTGACCTACTAATGTGTCTAATTAACTAGGCATCTGGTTTGTCATCTTAAACCGCGTAAAAAAAGGGAATTTGAATCAACGGACCAGTAGGAGGCAGAATACACACTGACGCCATAAGTGTATCGTTTACAGGACAGGTCTCATTTAATAAACACACCTCTGTCTAGTCATATTGTTTAGGTTTATTTAGATTTGCTTATAAATGTATTTTTTACAGTCATTTAAATAAAAACTTACAAAACGTAGCTTGAAAACTGGGGATGTGAATGAAATGTGATAGAACTTAAAAACATATTTATAACACGTCATAACTTAAAAGAGTGCTTTGCTCCTTGCAGACTGTGCCGGGACTGGGCAATATATGTTAAAAACAAAAATCAGAATCACAGCACTCGGACCTGCATTGTATTATCAATACATGTTGTTACACCTGTTTAGGATCACATGTCAGACACAAAAACAAAAATAAGTTAACAGATGTGTGTTGCCATATCAATTATCAACAATTAATAAGAATTCTGAAATTCTTAATAATAAATTATTAATAATTTTCAGATAATATTTTGTAATTATATGTATTTTACCATTACTAGTTACCGCTATTTATATATACGTCATGTACCAGGTTTTTTCGTGTTCATTTATTTTGTTTCTCATTTTCAGAGATTATTAATTAAATTTATTAAATAACAATGAAAAAAATTCATGGGAGTCTAATCAAATTAGACACGTGTAACAAGATGAGCAAGGATTATGCTAAATTAAAAGGCATTGTTTACTACCTGAAAATGACTCATACCTGGATGTGAACAGGGGAACTGCATATCTTTGTAATCAATTGAAATCTCAGGATATCATATAGACAATAATATATTTTCCAACTATCGATGAGTTGCCCAGCCCTTAATGTTTGTTTTAAACTACTGCATGATGCACAACATACCCTATAATACATATATTATTAAAAAAGAAAATTAAATAGGTAGGATTCTGACGTCAAGTCATCAGCTGCACTTAAGCTGGAGACATAATCTTTATAAACTTTAGTGAGTCTGTAACTTGTCGAGGCCACTGTGGTTGACTGTGAGGTAGCTTATTGATTTTCATCCGTGTATAGTCAGCTGTAAAGAAGAATATTAATAAAAAGCAAACCCTTTACAGATTAAATAAGACGGCATCTCATAAAAACTCTACTTCTATTTCTAACGTTATTCATAAAATAAGATTAAGTGCATGATCTGTGTGCACCCTGTCTGCACTGTCATTGTAACTCCTAACTGTCTGAGGCAGTGACGTTGGACCCCACAGACCCAGACCCGTGTTTGCCCTCTGCCTCAGCCGCTCTGGTTGGCTGCTGCAGACGCCTCTGCGACATGACGGACAGGAAAGTGGTGGGCGTGGAGGTGGCGGCGGGCTGCGAGGCTGCCGGTTGGCTTTGGGAACAGTTGCTGGTGAAGCTGCTGCACAGTGCCCCCCAGTGTTGCTCGCATTGCCCCTGCAGGCGCCGGCTGACCCACGACCTGACCTCGTCCCCGCAACTCAACAGGAAGTTGATGAGCTCTACATAAGGCCTGCTGGCACACAAGTAATAATGCTTTGAAAATTTATTTTGATTCAACAAAATGTCCTCATACCTGGGGGCTACTTTGGTAATAATACAAGATTGAAGGGACATTTTTAACTACTGGTACAGTTTGCATTGGTTCAATGAAGCTTGTCTCAATATACACTCAAGGATTCTTCCTTGTATAGAAACATCAATAAGCACCTTAGCAATGAATTGAATTGTGGATTTTACTTTAGAAAAGAAAATATTTGTAAATATATCTTAATTACATTCAACTTTATGTTCCTGCTTATTCTCCGGCCAATCTCCATTTATTTTTATTTTTTTCAGAATTTGAGATATTTCATAAATTGTGGTAGATAATGGGCCAAAGCCAAGCTGTGCTTCTGGTCCTGTCACGTTTTGATAATTTGGTGCTCTTGCTTTCCATCAGTTTGCAATCTTGTGTTCTTAAGTACAACCAGTGTTTTTTTTTCCCAAAGGAACTTATTTACTTGCTCTTTGAGCTATTTTCAGCTGAAATAATAAAGTGAGATTGAGGTTATATGACAATTCACTAAGAAACTGTTAGATTTCAGCCGCCACTTTTATCTTTGTGGTCATTGTTTGAAGCTTCCTGACAGCGTCCTTGCGTGTGTGTGTGTTTGTGTGTGTGTATGCATGTGCGTGTGCGTGCATACCCGGGGGGGAACAGCAGATGAAACTGGACCAGACTTCCCATGGTGTCCATGTGGTCCCGCAGAGCCAGGCAGAGCTGGTGTTTGGAGTAACACTCTCTCTGGAGGGAGAATACCAGTTCCTTCACCGCTAAGCAGCGGCGGCTGACGCAGCTGAAGCGTTGCCGCAGCCCCAGCGCCATGCAGCGCAACGCATCCTTCACGAAGGACTTACCCTGAGAGGAGGAGGAAGAGGAGGGGCGTCAGTGGAACAATGGTGGCTATGTCTGTCAAATCTGACCCAGTAAACACTTGTTATTAAATGCTGATTTAATCAGCAATGCAGGAGTTATAGATGATGTCACATTTTAAAGTGTATCCACCAATGAAACCAGAAAAAAAAAAGGGTTTTGTCAGAAGAATCATTGAAAATCTAGGCAGAAGGCAGGTTTTCTTCCAGTAACCCCATCACCTTTTCTGTAAAGCCTTGAATTATGTGAGTGCGGCATCTTTTCCTGTGTGCTAGCAGGCTGTATGGTCACACCGGTGCAACACAGTATTTACATGCTGTTAATGTTTTTGGGGCTGGCAGGTCAATCACTGCAAAATCTTACATAAGAAAACTCTTTGCCGTTCACAGAATGACCGGGTGATTTTTCTTTTAATTTTGCATTTACTGTCAAGGCCGCAGCTAAAAGAGGGAAATCGTTGTGTATGATATTGAATATCTTCGGACCAACAACTGTTCTTTACTGTTTGCGAATGTAACAGCTGCAATATCTACACTCACCGCTAGATGTCACTAAAGCACAACATTAGACGCTGGTGTGTTTGTGCCTCCTGGCAGGGATCCCCAGAACCTCTCACTCATCCTAACAGATACCTGGCTACTTTAACTTTCCAAGCAGAAAGATGAAGCAAAAACATCACTTGCACCTGCATAATAAGATAATCCATACCAGTGGTTATTTTAAACCGTAATCTATGTTTTTTTTTTTTTTTTACAGGTATTTGTTGCTGACATGTATTTCTATTTTTTTTCATGTATGGAGATTATGCAACAACATCTCTGCTAACCTTGGGGATACTTCTGACCTTCTGCACTTTCTGTGATGTTTCCTCTGGTGTTTTGTCAACGAATGGTGAGTTTGATTAAAGAGATTATATATTTCGGGACAAGATGTTGGCTCCTTCTAGTTGAGGATAGACAGTCTAGTGCAGGCCTGGCCAACCTGTGGCTCCCGAACCACATGCGACTGTTACATCCATGTCGATTTTTGTCTTTGTGTGTTTCTTTTTTGCTGTGCGGGAAGAAAACTGGAGCGGCACGTGATTGCACGAGTAAAAAACACATAAACACAAAATTCAACATGAACTTAATAGCCGCATGCAGCTTGGGAGCCACAGGTTGGCCAGGCCTGCTCTAGTGATTCAAATACCGGAAAGAAGGAAAGTGTATGATCCAGGCCACTACGAGATTATAATTGTTTTTTGTATAAACTCTGGTTTATTGAGAACATTAAGTCTGTTGGGGAAGGAACACACTCTTGAAGGGAGTTTTAGTTTTGTTTTTTTAATTTCGAAAACTGGACAAGAATTTATTTTCAATGTGCTTGGTTTACAATTAAAGTAACAATAAGGACATTTTTTTGGAATATAGCTTGACTCATACACACACTTTTGGCTGGGGACTAAGAGACAAATATGAATGCGCTTGAATACTGCTTGCCTATAACTTTTTATAGCATCATGACTGTGTGTATCACACACACACACACATATGCCTGCCTCCAATCAAATCACAGAAGGCTGCAGCGTTTTAGTGACTTATCATTTCTACTGACCCCACATGTGTTATCACTCCTTCCAGCCTTTTGCCTCCAAGCACTTAAGGCGCCCTATGGTCAAAAGAAATGTCTGACCTTGAAATGAAAGTCGTGTGTGTGAGTGTGTGTGTGTGTGAGGTCACCTGAGAGTCATAGCGCCCAGCATTGTGCAGCAGAGCCAGACAGATGTGGTGCAGGCCTTGGATTTCACAGGAGTTGTTGTTAAAACACTGAAAGGTCCCACAGCCGACATCCCCTGAACCCACCAGACAACTCTGAATCTCCGCTGGGGAGGAGAGGGGGGCAGTCAGACTTATGGTCCACTACACACACACACACACACCCACACACACACACACACGCCAAAGGAGAATGCGCCGCATCCACTTTGCAACCACGTTAACTCCTAATGTATTTTGTAATTTGAACTGCGGGATTAAATCGTATTTTTATGAGATGTTAAGGGGACTCCCGCCAGACGACACATTTTAGACTTTCCCAAAAAATAACAATGTGCGATTTCTGCTTCCCGCATTGTCCTGACTGCAAAAGCGTAGGGAACGGAGAGGCCGTGCTGCGTTCACGGTCACACTTCGACCGTCCCTCCCCGCCGCGGCTCTCTGGTGCGCAGCGCGGCGGGTTCAGCCGTGGGACGCGCGGCTGGCACGGAGGGAATGTACCGGAGCCGCGCATTGAATTACAGCCGCCGACGGGAGCAGGAAAGACGGGGATCATCCGACTGACGGCACGGAATGTAAACTATCCGGAGGATGCGGTGAAAATTCCCACTTTGTTTACAGTAGAGTGAAGTCGCAAAAAAGAGGCGCATGCGTGTGTGTGTCATATTAAACTGTAATCAAACTGAAAGCCACGTGTCCCCTTTTTTTTATTTTTTTGGGTGTTTTTTTTTTTTTGCAGGTGTTCACAAACCAGTAGAATCCCGAGGACGTTTCTGGGCCGCTCCGTGCCATCGATACAAGCCGGCCCAGATTCAGAGGCAGAATGGATAATAACGCAAAATGAGAAGAGGGTGTGTGTGTGTGTGTGTGTGTGTGTGTGTAAAGCGTCCGGATCCCACCCCCACCCCGCAAGCTGGAAGTTGCTTGGACTCACCGGCGCTCTGCAGCGACAGGCGCTTCTTCGTCGCGGCCACTTGTTTCTCCTGCACGTCGTAGGGATCCAGCGGGAGCACCGGGCGGCAGGCCGGCAGCAGGAGGCACACCGTGAACACGGCCGGTAAGTTCATAATCTCGGGGGGGGGGGACACACCGGGGGCGGGGGGCGGGAGAGAGGCTGCCTGCTGGCCGCGCGTCTCTTCGGCTGAGCTCGGCGCGCCTGCAGCGGCAGCGCGGGTAAAATGTGCGGCCGGTAGTGCGGCCGCCGCGCGGAGCCCGGAACTATATAGCCTATAAGAGCTGCGCGTTCACGGGATCTTGAGTGAAAGGAGCGTGTGTCTCTACCAATCACAACGCAGCGGCGTGAACGCGCTCGGCAAAGGAGTCGATTTCTTTTTTTTTTTTTTTTTTTTTTTTTGTTATCGATCACAGAAAACGGATATTTTATTTATTCTTTAAATATGAATAAAAAATTTGGATTAAAAAAAAATGAAAGGCAGTTCGGTGCTGACACCACCACCCCTCCAGAGACGGGATTTATAAGGTGCTCGTCCACGGGCGGGAGGCGGGGGCACACGGAGGTCAACCACTCGAGACATCCACACTCAATTAGCCCGCCAGCCTGTGCGCGTGCGTGTGCGTGCAAAGTATTTCTGGTGTTGTGGGGACACACATGCATGCGCACGCTTCCAAAATACACACACTCACTCAGGGGACACGAAAGTAGGGCCCGCTGGGTTTTGCGTCCGAAGCATAGGCTCAGGATCGCTCCTTATAATATTATTCCAAGGGTAATGTCTCGTGAAGTCGAGAAAACCCAGCTTTACAAATCAGACCGGACAATCTGAGGATTTAATTTGGAATCAAAGGTTGGACTCGGGTGCAGGTCAAGGTCAGCCTTACGGTTAGAAAGAGACACTTAACCCTATGGCTTTGGGTCAAGAGAACTGGATTATGTAAATGAATGTCCTCACTATAATAGCTGTATAAGCATGTGTTTGTGTGTGTGTGTGTGTGTGTGTGTGTGTGTGTGTGTGTGTGTGTGTGTGTGTGTGAGTGTGTGTGTGTGTGTGCGCGCAAGTGCGCGTACTTGCTCGCCCGCGTGCGTTTGTGAGTGTGTGTGTGTGTGTGTGTGTGTGTCCGTCCGTCTGCAGCGATAGAGAGAGAGTTTGAGAGTTAGCAGCTGCTTTTTTGGCAGGGAGACGTGCTGTGAGAAACGTATCTGGAGTACTCTGAGTGAAAGGGAGAGCCAGAGTATGTGAAGCAGTCCTGGTAAAATATCATTATTTCACGCCATGACTGCCATCTGATATTATCTTACTTACTTTTAAATAATAATTCCTTTAACCGGCTCCCGATAAGGCTCGGAGGTTTATAACATGTAAAAAATGCATTTTATTAGTTTCTGTATCGTTTGCCTTCCTTCGTAGAGCTGTTATAACACATTGACAAGAACACCCTTAGGATAAGGTTGTGAAAACTAATTTAGTCTGCGAGAAAACCGAGAGCCGTCGGCTTCAAGGCTGCACTAAATGCTGACATACTGATGATTGCTAGCTTCACTGTCTTAATTCAGCGCCTCAATATGCCAATGTTTGCATATTTGGTTTTAGTGTGTCTGAGGCTGCTAAGAACACGGCCGGTTTTGAGGGTCACAAAGGTGGCATCCCTTTCGTTTGTGTAAACACATCGGTATTTTCCTACCCGAACATTTGCATGACTGCGATGATCAGCCGGTTGAGTCCTGACATGTTACATGAGTTCAAATCGGAGGTTCGAGCCAAGCCGTCTGACCCAGTGTCTGAGCCTAAACCTAAACAGCCGTTACCGAACACCAACCCAAATGTGTTTGAGGTCAGCCGAACCGAAGTTTAACCAATGAAGTTTGCCCAAACTGGGTCAAGAGTTTAAACGACTAAACCTTACCAGCAGTAGGGGAAATATAAATCAATGATTTGCGCTGAAATCTAATCCACTCGAAGAAACCTAGCAGAGCCTCTTCAGGCCTTTCACGGAGTGTTTTTGACCTAATCCCAACTAAATGTTCTTGTGTCCAAACTCAGCCGAGTGTTTTTCAGGATAAACAATGAAGACCGTTTCCAAAACCCAACCAAGTCTGATTTTGTGTCTTTTTGTAAAAAGGAAAAAAGAAAACAGAAAAGTAACCAAATGTGTTTGTTGTATAAAAAAAAAAAAAAAAAAAAAAAAAAAACAGGCGTCACAGAAATCACCCCCGTGTTTTTGTGCCAGAGTTGCCAAACCCATAGTTAGTTCTTTTTTTTGTCCCTCTCAGTATAGAAGCCGTACAGAATGTCTTTGTGACTAAACCTTTGTGCCTAAAATCGTACCAGGAGGTTTTGTGCCCAAAACCCAACCGAGCACCACAGAAGCCTAACAGAAGTATTTTTACGCATTTTTTTCGTCATCAAATCTATGCTTAGCCTCAAAAGGTGTTTTGGAGCCTAAACTCGACAAAGGTGCTTTGGGTGATGTTTTGGCAAGAGACAGAAGACAGAATTTAAATATCTCCACCGATTACCGGTAAATAAAGCCACTCTTGTTGTGATAAAACAGATTTTGCTGATCGGCCAAGGATCCTGAAAATCTGATATCGGACTTCATGTCACTATCTTAGGAGCCTTACGATCCACCCCGATTATAAAAGGAACATCTGCTGATTAAAATTGACTTAACATTGGTTTCTCTTACACGCTTGAAGATGAATGAGAAAATAGAGCTCCCACAAACTTGATAAAATATGTCATAGTGTTTTTAAGCATTTTAACTTGACGTTCGCTCTCATTGACGTCTTATGAACAGCTATAGAGTCGCAATGAGCTAGTTTTGTTGAAAACATTGTGCGGCGTCTCTCTCCGCAAAAAAAAATAAATCTTATTCTTCAGCTTATATTGGTTGTTATTGTATTACAAACATGATAGATGCATCTTTATCTAGGTTTTCCACTGAATGGCAAGGAAAATATGACTTGTATATGTTTTCTCTTTATTTTGTGAGAAAATTACCTTTCGAAGCTGGATGTACCGAAATCACGAGACAGCTAAAATAAACAACTTAACTGGATAAAGGCACCGTATGTCAGACATATGGCTTAAATACAATATTCTATACCAAATGAAATATGTTATTAGCTTAAACTCCTATCTATCCTTGGAAAAACTGGCATCAACGTGCAGTATGTGTGTCCAAGGTCCGAGTTCCTTTCCAAGCATGCAGGCTAATTGTGCGGTTGTATGTTGTTACTTTGATGGCCGTGACCCCTGACCCTGCACATCCAGAAGGGGACAGGTGACACGCATGTCACACGATGACCTCCGTGTCTCCCTGCCAGCCAAACAAATGCGTCATACATCCATCGTGTCAACCCAGCATCCAAGACGCCTGAAGTGAACGTGGTTCAGGATAAGTGTGTGTTGCGGTGGAAGGTCAAGGTAACAGGAAAGGGTCTGCGTGTGTGTGTCCATGTGTTTGTATGTGTGAGTGTGTGTTGTGCGTCCCCGCCCGCCTGCAGGGGCCCGGTTGGGAAACGCACATTCGTCCACTAGTTTGTGTTTGGACATTTGTAGGACTTTTCCCCCAGCCTCTTTCCCGTTTGCGCTGTCTCATCCTGCTTCAAAACAACATCCCACTGCTTCCCTCAAACAACCCCTGACCACCACCCACACAATGACCCTTCACCCCGAACACATATACACAAACACAGACGTGCACGTGCATTCACATGCCCAAAGTGGCACATCGACGTGCACAGACACCGCTGTGCAAACAGTACACATGCAGGACCCCCTTGCGCTCTCACATGTTCATGTTGTAAACAACCATCTACATATTTGCATCGGTGTGTGAGCATGTGAGCGTGCGCGCGTACGTGTGTGTGTGTGTGTGTGTGTGTGTGTGTGTGTGTGTGTGTGGCCATCTTGCTCAAAGTGATACAATTGATCTGACTAGAAACCTGACAACGGCCAGGAGTCCATTGCTGTTTTGCTATTGTATCGCCATTGTGTCAGCAAGTGGTCATGTGACCACTGATGTCTACAAGGACAACAGTGTTGGTTTTTAAGTGCAAATCATTTCCCTTGATTATAGATATGTAAACAAATGTACTCACACATACACGCCCCCCCGTCACCCTCCGAATAGGTGCAGAGAAAATGGAAAGCAGACAGATTACTCGTTCTACTTGTTCAAAATTAAAAAAATATAAACACGTGATCTTTTCACAGTGTTCTTAAACAGTCTATCAATTTACAAATGCTGGATGTAGTCTTTTTTTACTTTTACTTTTCTTGGAAACATCAAATTATTGATTTCTATTAATCCTGCATCACTTAATCCAATCAAAAAAATTAATATTAAGGATGGCTATAATTAATGTGGTATGATTTTATGATAACACAGTACTATAAAAACACGCATTCCAGAGAGGGGAACATTTACACACACACTAACATACATTTGTCTGGACATGTGGAACAGTCTCCAGCCAAAAACAAGCAGTTAAATCAATATCTCGCAAGCAGTTAAGACATACATAACTAAACTATGACCCACTGCAGTATAAGTCTGGATTTAGTGATTGATGAATGTTGAGTAATGCCTTTTTTTGTTCCTCGGGGAAATAATCAACAACCATTTTCATCTCCAAATACAGAAAATATGTACTGGATACTTAAGATAAGCAATTTAATTATTAATTGGGGAGGAAGTTACTTCGTCTATGCCGTCGTTTGTTATAGACTTTATTTTGCAACTTTGTTTTTCCGCGATGGAACACTGAGGTTATTTTCCATCCAAATCCGATTAAGAATTTCATCTATTTTCTTAAGTCCACAATACTCCAGAGATGTGTGCACAAAGTGTTCCTGATGTCAATGTTATGATTTCTGCATCAGGCAGAACGTGGATCAAAATCACCACTTTAAATATGACAGTCTAAATGAAAAGACTGATTACCAGGTAGCAACAGTGCTATCTGGTGGCACTACTAGGTAACAATCTTATTTTTCCCCTTTATGGATGGATTTACACACACGCACACACAAATCACATCACAAGGGAGGGTGAAGAATTGCGGTTCATGGTACCATTGATGGGTAAAGTTTGGAGGAGATGGGAAAACATCTCTAAGCTTGTTTAACGAATTTTCTGCCCTGAGGATCTGTTGGGACCCTCTGCACTACAGGGTACTTGTTATTGTCAGACCTTCCTGTTGCAACTGGAGGATATGTAAAATCTCTATGTAAAATTGATCTGACTACATTCCTTTGCTAATTTTAACTTAGTTGGCATATTTTAAAGTTAAAAAAATAAATGCAAACACTCAAAAGAAAAACAAAAAATATAGAATATTGAAGAGCAAAAATTCAAGTTCACCTCTTCATATTAAAATGATTTAACAGTAAATATATATGGATATGTGCACACATATACACACAGACCTCTAGGCAACTTTTACATGGGTCTCATTACTTTTAATGACAAATCTTTATAAGACGGTACAGAACTTTTGGATGTACTCATCAGATCTTCACATGAAAAAGACAGTTCCTTCGAAAATAATTATCAAAGTCGCCCCCCCCCCCCCCCCCCCCGAAAAAAGTAGTCCTGTACAGCACAGTCATGATGCTCTGCTCAAAACCGTCCAGTTTCTCCAGTGGCAGCAGCCTCGTACGGCACGCACATGAAACAAAACAACATCTCTGCTCGGCGGTGAGAGCACAGAGGCGCCTCTCTAAACAGAGGAAGCAGGAAACATCCGTGTCTTTATCCGATTCCCCGCCTTTCAAAAGGCGAGCGGCGTAGACTTCCCTGACTTTATTTATGTGTCGAGAACCATCAGACCGCACTCCAGTTACGTCCACGTCTCAAGGGGTTTTGGGGCCAGGGGGCAACTGGCTCTCCTGTGTCTCTGTTTGTTCAGGTAGTGGCGGGGCGTTGGAGGTCGGGACATTCTCGTCCTTCCTCTCTGCCGACAGAAAGTCATGGATGGCGGTTTCTATGTGTGGCCGGAAGGTGTGGTTCATCTTTGGATCCACGACCTGTGCGATGATCCTGTCGACGCCAGACTCCAGCATGCCAGATCTGAAACAAGACAAAAAAAAACAGAACAGATGGTTACATCATGATGTCGGGCAGGTGCAGGAGAAATTCATCTTCTTTTCAGTTCACGATCACGATGCCTTTTGATGGCCCTCTGTATTATTTAACTGAACTGTTGGGAGATTTTACTAAAATTAAAATGTGCACCTCATCTTTAACCCTAACCCTGTCTGGCTTCACAGCAAAATCCGAATCCGAATTTCAACTTTCTTAAATGTGAATTTGACGATAAACACTTTGAATCCTTGAATTCTGTATCTTAAGATGTTGACATGGGCTGCAGGATTATACCGAAGTTATGTTTTTTTTAGTTAGGGATTGACAGATCGGTGAAAGACAATATGGGAAAATGATACAAAATAATGATTCAGTCCGGTAAGACACTCAAAGTTAGACATTGCAAATAGTGTTAGGGATTTCGTGGTTGTTTTTTATTTCCTCTATGAAATGAGAAATACTTGTAGAAAGTGTGCATAATTTCCCCAGAGTTGGTAAACCCTGCGTGTGGAGTTGGGTTGTGGTTAAAGTAGCGCACAGTGGCAGCAGAGCGTGTTTGCAGTGGAGACACTGACTGAACGACGCTGTGTCTCAGTCCGTTCCTCATCTGGTTCTTGTTGATCGACGGCTTCCAGTCCTGGGCGCTCAGATGCGACGTGACGAAGTTGTCAACTTTCTGCCGCAGGTTCTGGTAGGCAGGCTGCCGACGAGAACCACAAAATACGAACCAAACACAACGAAACAACTGTCAGTTATAAAGGAAAGTGTCAGGCGTTAGCTCGGGGCATGATCAAACTTGACCCCGACGGGTTCATGAGGGGTTAGCTGGTACCTTCGTGTCGACGTCTGCGAGACAGTCCCGCCGGAATTCGTCAAAAAGTCCCCGGCTCTTCAGATGCTCAACGATCATAGCAATTAGCTGTGGGTCTCCGGGTGGAAGGTTGACTGGACTAACGTTACCGCTTCCCTCCGCCATGACAAAAGTGTGTCCTAATTTTCAGACGAGTTAGCACCATCGGGCTATTGGGGGTTCATTCCCGGGCGCTCGATGTATGTTTCTCGGACAAATTGCGGGCGGGGAGACGTTTCTAAAGTACACACGGCCGTGGGGAGTAAGGAAAAACTAGCATAAATCGAACGCCTCTAGTTCAACTCTCGCGCATGCGCGATGTCAGATTGACACCGGAAGTATTTCATTCAATCGTCTCCGCGGATGGAAACCTGAGCTCAAACGTAAGCGGGCGGATTTTTAAAATAAACTGATCGAGAACAGTATATTCAAAGCTGGAGTGAATTATACTGTTTAGGCTCCAGACTAAACGGTTGTTTTGTGATCCTTCCGGCCCTCGATTCGTAATTTGTCTGCTTTAGCATTGTAAGGCGTAGCATTAGCTAGCGTGGCATGTCGGAAACACTCAAGCTCAGTGATCCTAATTCTCTCCAGCAGATCTTCACCTGTTTCTACATGTCAGTAAATTAAACCACGTTACAACAGGTTCAGCTTTTTATTACGTTCAAACTTGCGTGTATTGGCTAGTTGAACACTACAGAGCAGACCAAAACAGTTACTTATATGCTAACGAGACATTAATAAGCACTATTTGACTCTGGAGAGACGAAACATCAACGTCGACAAAGACCTGGCTATTTAATAAATACATTAGATTCTTATCATACGGCTTTTAGTGAGTCTTTTTTCATTTTGAAACTGGCAACTGCGATATTTTCTGCTTAAGTCAATGCAGAAACAGCCAAGTCCAATTTATCACCGGGCGACATCAGAAATTGTCAAGTTGATATTGCATGAAGAATCAATAGGATTAGCAGAGATTAAAAACTCTAATGTTGTTTTCTCTGCCTAAACAGTTCTACATTTTACAGTAAAGGAAAAAAGGAGCTTTGTTATTCACTTTTTCTACAATGTCACCCTGCTCTCAATTGTTTGATATGCATTGTAATGCTATGCTTTGCTCCTTTTTGATGTGTTGGTGATGTAGATGAGCGGTGATTCAAAAGCCAACCAAGAGTTCGAGGAGCAGCTGCGGCTGCAGGAGCTCTACGGCCAGAAAAATGCTGATGGTTCTGACCCGTACACCTACACAGACCCAGAGGACGGAACAGTGTATGACTGGGACCATGAGAAGAAGGCCTGGTTCCCGAAAGTATGGCCCTCTCTTCTGGCTACTTTTATTTTAAATCAGACTATTCTCAGCTGTCAAGTGTCTTGCTGTAGTTACCCCTTGCCAAAGATACATACGCTGTTCTCTGATACTTGACGATGTTTAAAAGTTCCAACGTTTTCACAGATGATTGAAGATGCCTTAGTTTTTTTGTGTAATATGTAATTGTCCACTTATTATGACAGTTCATGAGAGTGAAAGGAAGTTCAGTAATTTGTTAAAATAAGACAGCAGGCGATGGAAAGAGTGCGCTATGAATGCAACAACAATAGAAAAATGTCAGACATTTCAATGGCTGGCCCTTAAGTGTTCATTGTAATCTCATTAGGATACAGTGGAAGTCATGGTTTCCAATTTTATAAGTCACAAGTTGATAGAAAGGGGAAATCCAGTCTTAAGTGCGTGTGCTTTCTGATTTCAGCTACGGGTATTATTTAAGTCATCTTATGCATTCTATATTAAGTTCAGTTGTGAATGAATTTGCACTGGCTAGGATTCAGTGTAGGACCTTGCATAGTTCATCAGAATCCCCTCTGGTGTTGCTTCAATTTGCGTTTTCTTTAGATAACAGAGGACTTCATGGCGGCCTACCAGGCCAACTACGGCTTCGCTGAGGAAGAAAATCAAGATGGTAACAAGGCTCCACCAGCTGCCCCAGAAAGTAAAAACAAGCCCCCACAAAAGGGGAGTTCGGGGGACTGCACCACAGAAGTGAAGCCAGACCAGCAGGAGCCTGCTGCACAGGAAGCCAAGCAGAAAGGGGAAAAGAGGAAAGCAGAACCAGGTAGAGATAAACTGACACAAAGTAGAGGAGGCGTTTTTGTCATTTTTTTTCCCTCTTAGAATCAATTCTTCTCACGGAAAATTTCCACCTTTTTCCTTGCGACCAAACTGATTTGTTTTGACTACAGTTTTATTTGTGTTTGAATTTCTTCGAAACATATCTTGAAAGAGAATCTCTTCTTTTGTCCGCAGGGTGGTTCAACATTGATGAAAACAAAAACACGAACGTCTACGTGTCAGGTCCGTGCTGCTGTCGTGTCACTCTTGTTGGGAAGAATGTCTTCCCTGAGTGCCGTCTTACGCCTTTTTTTTTTTTTTTTTTGCTAAATTTCCTCCTCGGATCTCTTTTTGCCAGGCCTGCCCCCGGACACCAGCACTGAGGAGTTTGCGGAGTTGATGTCTAAGTGCGGTATCGTAATGCGGGACCCCATCACTGAAGAGTACAAGGTGAAACTCTACAAGGACAGAGAAGGAAATCTGAAGGGGGATGGACTTTGCTGCTATCTCAAGGTCTGTTTTTTCCCCCCTTGGTTCTGTTTCAGTCAAACGGTCCTTATCTTTGTGACCCCCCCCCCCCTCTCCCCCCCACACACACACACACACACACACACATTATTTAAACTACAGTTTGGTCTGACGATTAAAGGGCGGCGGTATGAGTATTGGATGAATTCTCATCTAAAGTTTTTTTTCCCCCGACATCAATAACTCTTCACAATCCTCGTGGAGGAGATAAAGCTGTGCCAGGTGAAGCCCCTGGAGAGGACAGTGTGCATGCAGTTACCATAGCAACAGAGTCCTCTGTGTGCCTGGTGGCCCAGTCACCCATTGCAATTATATCAAACCAAAAGCACAGGCCTATAGCTGTCAACAATCTGCTCTTCTTTACTAGTCATATTTAACTGATAACAGATGAACCTGCAAGTATCCTTCTGGTGTGCTAAACTATATTTATCATTTTATATTAAAAATATAAAAAAAAAAAACAAATCATACTGAGCAACTACTCCCACCGCCCTCTCAAGGTAAAGGATTTTTTTCTTCAAACAACGCTTGCGCAGCATCGAAAGCCGTTTGAGGCCTAGAATATCAATTTTTTTTCCCATCGGTCTAAAATTACCACAAAACCACTCTAAGACACGCTGCCGGATTGTTGACTGTTCACTCGTCTCCGCTGCTTGGGATGTGAAACCTTTCAATTTCAGACACTGTTTGCCGGAGACCTCTGCAAACTCGCATTGTCGTCATCAGCGTATTTGAGCACGGAGGTGCTGTTTGTCCAATATATTGATTCCATCCGTGCCACCCGCTGCGTTTCTCTGTTCGGCCTGCCACAGAACCGGCGTTTTTTTTTTCCATTCAAAGGATTCTGACAGGCTTTAATGGAATCGTCCACTTCTCCCACCTCAAATCCACGACCACTGCGTACCAACAAGTAGCTAACCGTTCCCTGATTGGCTTCACATGCAGCTTGGTGATGTTCACAGTTGGGACTTTTCAAAGAGTTGCATGCTTAACACATCTGTCAATCTTGAAGTTTGTCATTCCTCTCAGTTGATTCTGTAATCATTTCCTAATGACCGCAACCAATATTCCCAGAAGATGCGAGCACTGAACAGACTTTTCATAGAATCCCTTATGCACCATTTCACCCCAGGAGACACGATCCATATTCTCAATTTCTCATCCACTCAGTCCATTAAGGAAATGGGAGGCAGTTGTTTACACAGAATTCGTTTGCGATTTGTCCCATAGCCTTAAGGCAAATCCTACAGTTTTATCACCCCATCCATTTTATAAGGTCAACTTAGGCATAGTTGTCGGACTGAACAAACACGCCATTGTCTGGTGCGCCACTGTGACCCGACTGCCGTCTGCACCCACTGACCACAGGAGACCCGACAAGTCACGGTCCTCACATGGTAACTCCACCCGGCCGATCGTGGCTCAGCCATCTACGTCCGCCACAAAAGTCTCTTCACACCGTTTCGTCAAAACTGATTAAAATGTTCATTAAGTCCGGTCTCCGAACGAGCAAACAATTCAGTAGAGCTCAGTGGGGGTTGCTGACCTTCTTTACGGTTGTGTACATTTCTCTTTTTTGGAAGGATCCAACGCCATTTTTCTGCAAAGCTTTTTGGATTTCTGAGACAAAACAAAAGAACCGACGTTCCTCTCTTTGATGATTTTCAGTCTCCGCCGCAATCGGAAGTCTCGGCCTTTGAGTGCTGCTTCCTCGGCCTGCCCAGTCTCACAGCTGGCGTCCTGCACGCCCTCCCTCGGCTGCTTCTAAGCGCCATCCTTCTCTCCTCACGACGATCCATTAACCGTCAAGCCGAGTAATGTCTTGACAGCAGCACGATTGCCTCCAATATCGCTCATCCCATCCACTTCTTCCAGAGCCTTCAGTCCGTCAGAGGCAATCAACCAAGCTATCTCACAGTCAATTGCAGGCGAACGAACGGCCGGCAGATGTGACCGCTGATCAATATCTTTTTGACGGGTGATGTTTCCTCACCGAGCTCCCTCGGGCAAAGATGCCCGGGAGCCCAGCAAAACTAATTACAATTTGACACGGCCGCTCGGACGCAGAGGTATAAATGTCCGCGCTAGCAAACACCCGCGTAAACCGCGCAGAGCGAAGCCAAGTAACCGTGAACCCATAAACCTAAAGGATGTGTTGAACCCGAGTTTTGTTTTTTGTTTTTCCAAAGAACAAGAGTGATTACATGAATTATTGCAGAACAGCAGGGTAACGTCCGTGTCCGTCTCCTCCCTGCCTCCTTAATCAACAGATAATGTAATACCTCGGGACCGAAACAAGTCATTACGTTAGCTCACAGCAACGTAAACAAATAAATAACACGAGTCCTCATTGGACCCCCGCACAACACATTCTCCTGTCAAGTATGTTTTTATAGAGCACGGGTCCGGGCTACTCGTGTTTCAGAGCTGCGGATTCGACCTAGATGTTTGCGTTAACACACCGGCCGTTGTGGAAACATGTTTGTGCGTCTGTGCAGAGGGAGTCGGTGGAGCTGGCCATGCAGCTGATTGACGAGTCCGAGGTCAGAGGTTACCGGCTGCACGTAGAAGTGGCGAAGTTTGAGCTGAAGGGCCAGTACGACGCCAGCAAGAAGAAGAAAAAGAGTAAAGACTACCGCAAGAAGATGCAGCAGCAGCAAAAGTACGTTTGGCGTCCCGGGATTCCCTGATGGGGATCAACGGGAGACAAATCCATCAGTTTTTCTTGTTCTCTGTTCCTGGTCGTAGGCAGTTGGACTGGAGGCCAGAGAAGAAGGGAGAGCTGAGGAAGAGACACGAAAAAGTTGTCATCATTCGGAACATGTTCCATCCCAGTGATTTTGAGGTGCCCAAAGAAAAGACACACACACACACACACACACACACACACACACACACACACACACACACACACACACACACACAGAACTCCCTCTCCCAGTCTGACACTTGTCTGTCGATCTCCGTTGCCTCCGACAGGAAGATCCCCTGGTGTTGAACGAATACCGCGAAGACCTGCGAACGGAGTGTGAGAAATTCGGAGAGGTCAAGAAGGTCATCCTGTTCGATGTGAGCTCGCAAGAAAAACAAAAAGAGAAACAAAAAAAAAAACAGCACCACGAATCTTGTGTGAATTAGATTATACAGCGACGTACATGTTTGTGCCGCAGAGACATCCAGACGGCGTGGCGTCCATCGCGTTCAAAGAGCCGGAGCAAGCGGATGCATGCATTCAGTCCTTCAACAACCGCTGGTTTGGAGGAAGACAGCTTTCTGCTCAGATGTGGGACGGGACGACAGATTATCAGGTATTCAAAAGAGAAAAGACGAGAACGAAGCGCAAATGTGAAAATGGTCGTTAGATAACTGCAGAAAGGGGATTTTTTTCACAGAGCAAATGAAATGAACATTTTTTACGACCTCTGTAACACTGCAGTTCTCCGTTCCAGACTTGTACTGATAAAAGATAGGGAACATCTAACCTTTTCCAGTAAAAAAAAAAAAAGTCACAAGAGGTTTGTGATTTGCTTTCAGTTTAGATGTCTTCTGAAAACCGATCTGCATTTCACGCGAAACAATTAATAATTAGGCCCAAAAAAATGCAATCAGTGTTTATTTGGTGCACTTCACATTGTTGAATTAAAATACATTCAATTTATCTGTGATTATATATCCAGGGTAGATGATGTGATACCAGGTGTTGATAACAGATTGTGGTATTTAAATGTTATTACGCGTCTTATCAGGTGGAGGAGACGACGCGGGAGCGGGAGGAGCGCCTGAAGGGCTGGTCCACTTTTCTGGAGGGAGACGCTCCTGGCCAGCAGGCAGGCAAGATCCAGCCAGCAGAGGGAGACGCCGCTGCAGAACCCACAGAGCGTCCCAAAACGGAGCAGCGGCCTGTAACGGAGGCGCCGCAGTTGCCGCAGAAACACGAAGAGGAAGCAAAATCCACAGATAGCAGCCTGGCAGGAAGTGACGAGGAGGAGGCATAATGCCGACCCGTTTCTCCGGTACCCCTGGCGACCGTTTAAGACAGTCCTGATGGAGGTAGAACTGATGCAAAGCTGTGCCGAGCTGACAAGGAACCGACCCCTTGGACAGCTTGAGGTTTTATAAAATATATATTAAAAAAAAAAAAGTGTAATAAATTGTGACTTTGCCAAAACCAGGATTACAATTTAATGAAAACCTGCTCTCCGCACGCAAGTTCTTCAAAACCACCTTTTCAATCCTGCCTTGTGTTCGATTCAAAGGGAATTTTCTCTGATTTTTCACACGGGAGCCTTCTCTCCAGGTTCACCCACGCGTCGCTTTGTGTTTTCCACTGACGCTTTTTCCTCGTTCTTCCTCTCCTTTTTCTCTTTTTGTTTTTGGACCGTTGACCTTTTGTTCTTGTTGAGCCTCTGAGCACGAGTGAGCCTGGAAATACTTTACATACGTAGTTATAGTTCTATTTTTTTGACAAACTGAACAAGTGTGTGCAGTAAGGCTTTTCAAATGTGTGTGTAAAACATTTGAAAATATGTCTATTGGATATTTACTTTAGAAAGAACTAAACTTCAAAATAGTGTATTGCGATCTAAAGTGTGTGTGTGTGTGTGTGTGTGTGTGAGTGTGTGCTTACAAACACTATCAAGTTGATATCCATAGCTTTAAGAATAGTAATTTAATCATTGATGTCACCACCCAGACATGTAAGGGCTCCTCTGAGCTGAAATTATAACCTCTCAAGTGCTAAACTTGTCAAATTAAAGCAAAAGAGAAGTCATAGAACGTTTTTTCTTTTGAATTTTATTGGAGGCTAAACCCAACTGCTGCGTGCACGTACGTAGATCTTTGCATGTGTTTAGTATTTAGCATTTCAAACAGTGAAGTAATTAAAAAAAAAGAAAAAATGTTTTTACAGCTAGGCGTTCTTTATAAAGTTTCTTACGAAATAACAATAAAGTTGCGGAAATAAATTTCAAAGACTTTCCGAAAAGCACAAATTGGCAAGAAACAAAATCACTTACGGGATCAAACCTTACGAGTCTCAAAACACTTTTCATCGGTGCAGATAATTAATAGACTTCCCAGCAATTAAAAAAAAAAAGAACAGTTGAAATTGAAAAAAAAAATTGTAACCAGTCAAACCAGTGATGGATGGGAAAAAAAACATGGAAGTGTGTTCATGCGAAGAGAGGGATGTGATATCCATCATTCTCAAACCTGGATTTCTAAAAGCCTTAAATCACAGCTGACTGTCAGACAGAAACACGGCGGATTGCAAACCCCGGAGTTTTCTAAAGCCCGGAGGAAAGGAAGGCATTTGGCAGCGAGGCGATGGATGCTCTTCGCCTGATCGCCGGCCAGACGTCCCACGTCGATCCAGATTCTCCTGCCGCCAGAAGACGGCACGGAGGCGGGGATGGAATGAGGTTCTAAAGGCTGGAACTGGAAGAACGAACAAATAAATAGACGTAGCACGCCGGATGCCAACGGCCCCGAAAAACATTCACCCGGGGATAAAGAAGAGTGGATGAATTCCTGCTGCCTTCAAGTTCTCTTTTCTTTTACAAGTTGCTTCTTTCTTTCCAAGTCTATTCCTCTTCATCCTGTTACAGCCTGTGACAGGATGAGTCATTTAAACACAATTCCAATTACATCCTAAAACGGAAACTGACATTTCTACTGATGAATCAGCTGAAATTCATCACCCCATGTATGCCAGTTTGCATTTAGTATGAAAAAGGGATCCTGCCAAAGTTATCTTTTATTGATCATATATATTTTTGAATTTGGTGCTGTGTTGGTTTACAAAGGGTTCAATTCCTTTGTGTTTTGAGTTTGCGTGGTTTCCTCCAGGTTCTCCAAAAGATGCAGAAGGTTCATTGGAGATTGTGAATTGTCCAGACGTGTGAATGAGAGTAAATGGTCAACGGTTACAGTGATCTGTGCTTCGAACATTTTGAATTAGATGCAATAATCAGGATCTGGTTGCAGAAAATGTTTTTCCTCGGACATCTTTTGCTTTCATGCGGTCGTTTTTACAGTAAATGCTCCAAAGAGCCAGGGCTTATTAATGTCTTATTAATGTTTACCGGCATCACATATGTAGCATCTCGGCCATTAACGGCACCAAGATAAATGTGTTCTATCGGCCCGCCTTCTGCCTGAAACCACAGCTTGTATTATTGATAAGTTGGCAAGTTTTTATTTAGGTCTTCAATCCGGCTGCGATCACAGTGAGGTGAAAAATGATAGAAAAACCTCTGGGTTGTGATCAGACTTTTTATATTATGAAGTCTTTTTCATTGTGTGTGTTTTAAAAGGGACTGGAAATAAAAATGAAATTACCGCATCAACTACCTAATTATAAATGTATTTTTCTCCTCGATCCAGCAGTTGGGTGTTTGAACTTCAGTATGTATCATCAAAATAATTATACTGAATAAAGGCTTTGAATAAACCTTCATAATGAATAGCCATATATTCAGAATAATATATGTATATATATTATCTTTATAACATATATGTATACATATAAGTAAGATAGTATAATATATTATTATAATATATATATCTATTATTTTCATCTATATATTTTTTAAATGCATTTATTCATTTATTTGTTTGTTTTTAAATTTATTTTCAACATTTCAGCTACATTTCCTGAGAACAGACCTGCTGTGTGTTTGAATAAGGGAGTAGAATTGCACACTCTGAAATACTGATAAGGGACACAGTACTTGGGCACTTGTGTATGATAAATCATAAGCTTTTAAATATCTCAAAACAATTCAAAATGCTTTTTTTAAAGTTTAAAAAAAAAAGACCCACGTTTCGACTGGTTCAAGCCACAGTTGCACCTGACTTGATGGCAGGTGGCACGCCATTTAAAAAAGAAAAGTCCCAACCATACGGCGAGGTCTTTGTGTCACTACAGTGTCTAACAGTGTAGTTACAGTGTATTTCCAAATCAGGGTGAAGGACTGGCACGATTCTCTCTGCATGGGTGGGAGAGCCGTCACGCCCCCCCATGTGGAATTTAGAGTGGGAGCTCCCCCACTTCCTTCCATTCCTCCATGACTGCCTTTGTTCCCCGCTCCTTATTTTTCTTTGTTTATTTGTTCGTTGATCATTTCCTTCGTCATTTCCTCTTTCTTCCCTTCCTTCCCTCCTTTTTTAACTTTCTCCAAATGATAGACATGTTGCCATGGTGACAGGCCCACAGCATGGCAACAACATCAGCACCGGGCTCGGCCCAGAGTGGCCTCCGCCCTCGGGCGCCTTGGGCCGGGCGGGTCACACGGCGGCGGCCGTGGTCCTCGGCTTCATCCTGGTCCTCGGTTTCCTGGGGAACTCCGTGGCTCTTGCCGTTTTCTCGCGCTTCCCCAGCCTGCGGTCACCCGGCAACCTGCTGCTGATCAACATCAGCGCCAGCGACATGATGCTTTGCATCCTCGGGACGCCCTTCAGCTTCGCGGCCAGCGTCCGCGGCCGGTGGCCGACGGGGCCGTCCGGATGCCGCTGGTACGGCTTCTCCAACGCACTGCTCGGTGAGTGTGAACTTTAAAACCCGCTAGAGACCAGCACATGTATGAATTGTTAAAAAAAAGGTGGTAACTGGGTCACTGGCAGGCTTTCAGATGAAATGCACAGATTATTTAATACAACTAGAATGAAGTCAGAAGGGATTATTATTGAGTTATAACTGTTTATTACATCTGATCTGCCTTCACTGCTGCTGGAGTTCAACATCTGACTGTAGAGATGAACGTTTGATTCGCCCAGAAGAAAAAAACATTTGTCAGTAAATTTACAGTGCCAGCAGAGTGTGTGTGTGTGTGTGTGTGTGTGTCTTCCTAACATAAATAAACTGACTATCTATCTATCTATCTATCTATCTATCTATCTATCTATCTATCTATCTATCTATCTATCTAAATAATCGTATTAGTTCTGCATTTTTTGTTTATAAATCTATATCTATTTTTGTGAGCTTATCTGATTAATAGCCTCATTCAACATTTGAGCCCATTTCTAGATGTCCATGTGATTTTTTTTCCATTTACATTTGGTGAAAAAAATCCTTGCTGAGTGGAGGCAAAGTTGCTTACAATAAAACCTCAGTTAGTCAATAAGGATGTATCCGTAGCTGTCATGTGGTTATTACACAGTTACGTGCCGCCTCCCCGGCAGGTATGGTGTCCTTGGTTTCTCTGTCCCTGCTGTCCTTTGAGAGATACCGTGTGGTGCTCCGCAGCTCCAAGCCGGACTCCCGCCGGCTCCTGAGGGCCCGGATCTCCGTGGTTGCCTCTTGGATTTACTCCCTGGTCTGGACCGTACCGCCCCTGTTGGGCTGGAGCAGGTCTGTGTGTGCCAGTGTGTGTGTGTGTGTGTGTTTGTGTTTATGCAATGAGCTGCATTTAAATTGTCTTTAATTTTCACGATTTGACGTCTCTAAGATGGGTTGTTCTTCTGCTGCATCAGAGGTTGAATATGAAGTTCTGTATGTTCCAACTTGAATTTTGGGCCTCATGACGGGAAAAGAGGGAGGTTTGGGATACAAACCGCTGAGCCGCCCCGCCGCCCTCACGGGGAGGTTTGGGTATCTGATAAGGACGCCTCCTTTTGGTGGCATTTGGGGCACGTCCGGCTGGCAGGACGCCCCGACAAGCTGCGAGGATTGAATGTCGCCCCCCCCCCCCCCGGCCTGGAAAACCCTCAGGCTTCCCAGGAAATGCTGGAGCACATGGCTGCCCATGTGACCTGGCACAACATCAGGAGAATGAATAAATGAGTATAAATGAATGATTGTTTACTGCCCCCTTTTTTCTTTGTTTTTTTTGTTTTCATACTTCATGTTTTAAACTTCATTTGAGCGGTGCGTTCGGGTGACCGTGACACGGTTGGAATCGCAGGATTGGGGGTTCGATTTTTTTGCTTCTCCTATGCGTGTGCTAAGTGTAGAACACTTTGAAGAGCCATAATAGTGGAAACTATTTACCATTTTAGACTTAAAATCGATTTTCGCTGTCTCGTGTTGAAATGTTTTTGTCGCGTCAATGACTTGTGCTTCTTTTGCTTGAATTACAAGAGTGATGTGAACGGATGTTTGATCGATTGATTGATTGATTGATTGATTGTGGCCCAGCTATGGGCCGGAAGGCCCAGGCACCATCTGCTCGGTGCAGTGGCAGCAGCGCTCGGCCGCATCTCGCTCCTACATCGGCTGCCTGTTCGTCTTCTGCCTGCTCCTGCCTCTGCTTCTTATGTTCTTCTGCTACGGCCAGATCCTGCTGGCCGTTCGGAGGCTGGCCAGACAAGTGAGCGGCCTCGCCTTCTACTTCTATCTCCCACCCCGAGGAGCGTCGCTGTGTGTCCATCAGTGGGCTTGTATTTTATTTATTTGTCCAGGTCACCAGGATGGAGCCCATCGCGGCAGAGCGGAGGGAAGGCCGCGTCCTTTTGATGGTGGTCGCCATGGTGACGGCCTATCTGTTGTGCTGGATGCCGTACGCCGTCGTGGCGTTGCTCTCCTCCTTCGGGCGGCCCGGTTCGGTGGCGCCGGCCCAGAGTTTAATCCCAGCGTTGCTCGCAAAGAGCAGCACCGTTCTCAACCCCGTCATTTATGTTCTGCTCAACCACCAGGTAACAGTTCCCTGCTGCTTGTTTCCAAAACCCCCAGTTTATTTTGGTCAAAATGCAAAGTTTCTTCTTGAATAAAGACAAACTTTTAAAGGAGAAACTGCAAACAAAAGCTTAGCGCGTTTATAAACTCATCCTCGCAGTTTAAACCACGTCTTCTATCTTATATCTAGTTTACCAGGTGTTTCCTCTACATGATTGGGTGCAGCTCAGAGTTCCTGCCGACAGACCATCACATGCTGCCGGGCGTGCAGCTTCCAGACAAGAACCTGCCGACGGAGGTGCAAAATAAACCGCGGGCCATGTTAACTTCTTCAGTCTGAATCATTCAGGTCAAATGTTGAATTCTTTTTAAAAAGTTGGTTGTTTCATCTGATATTTTGCATGAAATCATGACGAACTTCCCCTCCCAACTTCCCAAGAAGCGAGCGTTCGAGGGTTTTACATCTTCAGAATATGTATATGGTGTTTCGGAGCGTGATTGCTTGATTTCTAAATCAAGCAGTTTTTCGGTGGAAAAACTGGCCTTGATTGTAATCAGTGATCTCAATTCTGCAACGTGTCATTTCTCTGACACTAGAGGGCGCTGATACTGACAACTAAATCTCCACTGATAAGATCTAACCGAAGAACGTCCGAACAAAATAAGGAACCCGCTTCATTAGGTGACATTATTTATTTACGTTTGACAACGTTCAACAATTCAAAAGCCTCGGTACATCATGTGAATGACCTGAAATTGCTGAATGAATGATCAACACCAAAATAATTTATTAAGAAAATAGACATACGTAGGTCTTTTAGAAAATATACAGTCATTATGCTTCATGAACACTGAATGAAGTTTCAGTCAAATGAAAGACACATTCACATTGGTGATGAAGGCGTGTTACTTGTGGTTACGTGGTGAGAGGACGCCGCCCGTTTCACTGGCGCGCCGAGTGTCGGTGTGAGAGTGGCGACGACCTTCTCTGAGCAGATTTGTCCACAGGATGCGAGAGCCGACGTTTTTGCTCGATGAGACGAAGTGTATTGACATGGACACGGCGCACGATTTTATTTGTTTGTTTGTTTTTTATACACACACAGTTCAAAAACACTAAAAACTTCCCCGTGAGATGAATCATTTCCGGCCGGACTTTGAAGTCTCGAGTATAAGGTGCAGTCCACGTCTTGGAATGGTAAAAGCCGCTCTCCTCTTTCTCTTAGCTGGAGTGTTGTCTCTCTGTTGCTTTCAAACCCTGAGAGCAGAAAACAAGGGGTGAGGCGAGGGGGGGGTCAGACTTTACTTTCAGCTTCTCAATGTGTACTGTTTTATAAAAATGTGATACACAGATGGGATGTTTTGACTAAAAGTGGAGTTGCTGCAATGCCCTTTGTGACTTCAGTCATGCGCTCGCATTACTTTTTTTTTTTTTAAGAGTCAAGCGCAGCCTCTGAGGAGTACTTACATTAAAAGAAAAAATAAAATCAACCACAAAGAACCCTGCGGCTCCAGGAATAGACTGTCACTCATCCATCCACACCCTTCTTCAATCACCCCACCGGTATTTCTCCTGCTCACTGGCATTGTTGTGCGAGGATCCACCACACTCACGAGAAAAACTGGTTCATGTGATCCCAGTTGTGTGAATTCATACCTTCGTGGACGCTGAGCCTGCAAAACTATTCATTGTGCTGAGCTCTGTTGGAGCGCTGACTTATTATAGCATGTCACTGTGTGTGCAGACTTTTGTCTGCAGCTTTTTACAAAACAGATTTTAAAGTACAACCGCCCCTCCCAAAGAAAACACCATTGCAAGTAAATTGCTGTCATATAATACTGGTTGCTTCCTAATTATTTAATGGATTTGTTGTAATATTCATTTGATTTTGTTTGTCATTTCCCACATTGTGCATCATCATTATCAAGCCTCATTATTCAACCACTTACTGTGAGCCAATAAATATTTAAACATCGGTGCCTTCCTTGCATTTTTAACCCGCTCGGCAGCAAACCGACCGAGGTTTCACTGCTTCTCTCAGTTTCACCTCACAGGTAAGAGACTGTATTGAGGTTTTGCATAATTCTCGAACAAAACAATGGGTGTTTTTTTTCTTCTGTAAAATCAGTCAAACACAGTAGTGTGCATTCTGACCTGTAAGAAGCTGTGCTGGGATAATCTGGCCTTTAGTCTTGTGTAGTCCGGGGGGTTGGCCTGGGGGTCGTAGCCCAGGCGGGCCAGCATGGGGGCAATTTCAGCCATGTCGTTCATAACATCTGGGGGAATGTGGCCCACCCATTTGGAGAGGGCTTCTGTGTTCACGGGTTTCATCACCTGATCTGTCGAACGCTCGACCCTGAAAAGGGAAAATGGAAGGTCAGCTTGTGCTTTACTGGCAGAAAGTTTTAAAATTTAATAGTCCAATAACAGACAGAGTCCTTAGATAAATCCCAAACAACTCTGTAAATGCCCACTGCTGGTAAAAGAAAAATGCTTTAAAACACATTTCGGTGATAAATCACATTTCTGACGGTCTAACTAATCAAGCGCCAAGTCTTGCATAACCAATCCACGCAGGGCTGCTTATTCTCTAAGAACTTGGCCTAAATCCTCTAAATGCAAGTTTGGATTTTGCGGCATGAAGCCGACGCATTTCAACTAAATCCGCCGAGCTCCCATCTTACCAGCGGCTGCTCGGCCCGACACTGAAAGATAAGTGGAGCGACTCAAATTAAGAGATCCACACAGGGATGCCAGAAAGCTCGACATGACCTTGAAAGGTTTGGCTGGGCTGATAAAAAAACAAAACGAAACAAAAAGAAAATGGCACCATCCCGGGTGGTTTCGTGGTTTTGTCCTGTTAGGTGTGTTATCAATAGCGAGGAGTGAAAACACCTTGCCAAAACGTTGAATGCTGCTCCGGTAACACTCCGTTACACTCATTGTAGGAGAACCTGAAACCATTTTTAATGCCACACATGGTTTATGGCTCAGTTGATTATTGTAATGTAAACTTAAACCAGATCGTTAATATATTTATTTGTTATTATTAGTATGATAGCTAATATCATGCCGGGGATAGCTGTCCAATTGAAATGGAGTGAAGTGACGTGGGGCCACTGCTATATCTGCAGCAATATATTTTGATGGCACAAACATTTTCAGCCTTTTAAAAGATCAATGCCTGTCATCAGGTTTCGGCGTGTGTCCCAGGCAACCAAAGACCTCACGGGTCAGGCAGTGCCAAAGTCAAGCATACAAGAGGTCCAACAGAGGCGCGGGCTGCGGTGCTCAGAACAGTCGTTGATCGTTCAACTGGCCTCAGAGATAATCACGATCAATCGAATTTATATCTCTACTGTTGTTTATATTTTTATGGCAGAAAAAAAACACAAATAAACCTGAATGTTGGATAACATGATTATTTGAAGTCAGGCCAAACGTAAACATGAACTGTGTTCTCTTCCAATTAAGAATCCAAATTGTTTTTAATTGAAAAAAATTTACCAGCTATTTAAAAATAGTAACTGACCGTCACATGACACCGGGTGCTCTGAGAACAAGGCTCTTCTTTAACTGTAGACAACTGTGACTTGTTTCGTTTATCCAAACATTTCACACTAGTGGGCAACTCTATGAGAGTGTGTACTCAGAATTAGAATTGGGTTTCTGTATTTGGATGTTTTAATGGAAATCAGGAAATGACTTGAACAACATTGTTTGTTTCTTTTAACACGCCGAGTCTGAGCGGTTGAGTCCTTGAACGGGGAGTTCATGTTAGTAAATCTGTGATCTGTGCAGGTCACTTAATAGAATGCGGACGGAGTCCAGTGACCAGGCAGGCCGCCCTGTCATCAGCGCAAGGCTGTTAGAAAAACAAAAGGATTTCTTTTAGGTCAATCAATAAATGCTTCAAATTTTCCGTGTCACTCCAGTCACATACTGTACTGCCAAACAATCCAGACCCATTTATGAACCTATTCCAAGTATTTTCTTCACACCTATTTTCGGTTGCCAAAATCAAAAAGTATTTACGACCAAATATTTTTGGTATTATCATTATCATACGGTAGAAACCTATTAATGTGAGTAGTTCTGGAAGAGAAAGCCTGTTTATTTTGAGTTAAAGATTGCAAAGCTGGTTCATTAACAGCACTCATGGAATCACCTTGGTCCGTGCGCCCAACATGCACGTGTCAAATACTCACTTGGACAGTGACACACCACCAGCTTTTCCAATCAGCTCTTCGTGGTGCAAGACTGATGGATCCCACTGCAGATCTAGAAAGTGAAGCAACTTCCTCATTTCCTTCTCGGGCTGGAGGACAAGCTGCTCGTAGTGGATGGGCAGACACCTGGCCTCCCCAGCTGCCAGGCACTGGCTGAACATGGTCTCCACAGCGCTGCTCCACTTAGTCAGACAGTCCTTGTAGTTGTTCAGGTCAAACCCAGAGATTGTCACCTGCGAGCGAAGGAGGAGACACATGAGACTGGCACAGGAAGGCGAGGGGGGGGGGGGGGGGGGGGGGAATCAATGGCTGCTGTGAATCGAATACAATAATCACACCTTGCGTGATATCACAGAGTGGATGGCTGCTCGTCCGTCTCGCAGCATGAGCACAAATTTGGCTTTGGGGAAGAGGTGTGCCAGATATGACAGCGACTTCAAGGTGAATGGATCCTTGTTGCAAAGGCGAGGAGCCGGCTCCCCGTGACCAACTATCACCTGCACCACATGAATAAATGCACACATAAACATACAATACAACACACAATGAAACATCCAAGACTTTGAATAGCTGTTGTGCCAAATACAATTCATTTGAGATCTGTTTGTACTGTGAAATACTCTAGCTAGTGATGCTAAATAGCCTTTAAATTTCACTTTTCCTTACTGCCTGCGGAGCAAAAACTGTTTCATCGAAGTCAAAATTAAATGTGTGTGTATATAATATAATGCTAATATATAGCAGAATTTAAAATATATAACTACATATGTAGATAGTTATATATTCTGGTTTACGGGTGCACCGAGCAGATTGTACCTCACCTCTAACAGGAAAGCTCGGACGGCTGAGTCCAGCACCTGGTCGGTAACGCCGGCCTCGTCTAGTCGCACTCTCTCCTTAGCCGAGCGGATCCAAGAGGCCCGCATAGTCAAGAGGCGAGGAATCACTCGGGTCTCTTCTCCACAACGCACCGCATTGTGAGCATCAAGCATGACACGCATAAGTGTTGTGCCGCTCCTTGGAAAACCACCGATGAAGATAAGAGGAGTATCCTCAGGAAAGTGGTCGTTCATGGTCAGGCTCTGATTGGCTGAGGCCATGTTGAGCTCCATCCAACGGTGACGGTGGCTTTTAGGAGGGCAATCCATTCCACTCATGCCCAGGTAGAGCAGTGAGGCCGAACACAAGAGAATGCAGCCCAGCAGCAGGCTCGATCTGGTGTTCCTCATGGCTGCTGAGAGGTTGCGATTCAGAACATAAAAGATTTCTCAGGGGCACGGGGGAGACTTGACCGCGACGATGAGTGCAAGCAGGAGAGCCGGGAGAGTACGGAGGGAGAGCGAGAAGATGCAGGGTCTGGCTGAGAATTTCAAGTGGGAGCCGAGGGGACTTTTGTATCCTCTGTAGCTCCTCAGCTCTGGTATTTGAGAGCAGGATCCAGACCTGCTGTGTATCACAGCAGGCCACATGTCTTATCCATGTTTTATACCTGAAACACAAAAAACAACACCTTATACCTCTGCAAAAGCCCCATACAGGACACCATTTCCCTCCAGGACTGAAAATCTTACAAAAAACAGGTTTTCCAAAGAAGAATTTCTGCGTAAAAGAGTAAGAACTGTTTAGATGCCATCTGAGTGTTTGAGTCAAAGTTCAAACAGCCCATTCATCTGCTGATTAGTTTTTAACTCTTAAATAGTTAGTCTTCTTTGCCAATTTTGACAAATCATTAATTTGAGGTGAAAGGAAAAAAAAATACTCATTAAATGAAATAGAGATAATTTTAATAAATAAATAAATCGTATATGTGTATAAATTATATATATAGATATATATATATAACTTCTGGTCTCTTCATCACCAAACAAGACCGCCCTAAAATATTTGCTTTTTAAGTTTGTGTCAAGCTTATCTTTTATAGATGATTAATCATAACTTCTGAATAGAATATTATTAATTTTCCCCAATATTAATCAATTTGCCTGGAGTGTAACATGTGTTCAATGCTTTTCAAAAAAATATTCAGAATAGTTAAAATTTGCTGATACTGTTTTTTTATTGAAATTGTAAACATTTTCATCACAACTAAGTTAACGCTTTCATATCATTATGATGGTGATAAGTAGCACTACTACTACTACTACTACTACTAGTAGTAGTGGTACTTCTACCACTAGTCCCGCCACCAGTACTACTACCACTACAAGTTTCAGTAATGGTATAAGCAGTAGTAGTAATAAGTGGTAAGGGAAGTAATAATAACACACAACACATTTTGGATGATGATGTAAGGCTCAGCTGGTATATTTGATGTCTTCATATTTTCCCTGAATGCATTTATAGTCATCTCAAATATAAAGTGTATCCTTCTGTGAGTGCATTAAGTCTCTTATGCTACTTGCTGAAGCCATTTGATACTGCAAGAAAAATAATCAGAGGATCAAAACAAACATGCTAAGACTGCCTTTCAATTTCCCAATAAATGAACCTTTATGGTTTCCTGCACCAGGAAAGGGGATGTCTGGAAGCATTATGGAACGGTAGTTGTTTGTCACTTTGCCAAGAATACTTGGAGGAGCTGAAACTCATCACTGCTTTGTTTTCAAAATGCTCATTTTGCATCGTTCCTCTGGGGAGTCACTGGCCGGTCAGCCATATCAGAGTTCAGTGCAGCATGTAACACAGACACACTCTCGCGCAGTGTGTTGCAGGCCACTAATTACAGATTCAGCATGTTTTTATTCCCATTGACAGCTTCTGCCACACGGAAACACAAAGCAATCTTTATCAGATCGGATTACTATTGACCAAATGAACCACTCAGAAACATCCCCTTTTTCCATCTTCAGTGACAAAACAAGAAGTTTCATTAACCTCCATTTCCTCAACCATAGAAGCATAGAATTATGAAATCATCTGAGTAGAGTTAATTTTAAGGACTTGATTTCTCTAACGTGTCAGAATACTTATTACACTGCAGTGGGGACTCATGTTACAGGATTTTTTTCCTTGTTCTTAGGGAATTTGGAGGGAGTCTTACATCTGGATGCCACGTGGGGTACACTCCTTTCTCCAGGCTAGAGTAGCCCGCCTTCAAAAAATCATTTCGAAAGCAAAAACACGGGGAAAAAAAAGGAAAAACATCTGGAAATGAGGACAGTCTGACCTGGAAGGAATACTTAGACGTAGCATTAAGTCATGGTATGTCTAGTAGCCAGAAGATTAATATGGAAATGTAATGGGTCTTCTAAGAGAGATTAAAACGCTTCCAGTACTAAACTACTATGCTGATGCTTTAGGTTGACATGTTACAAGTTAGTCCGATCTAAATGGCCACTTTATAAATTGAAAAACAAAGAAACGCCGCATATCAATAGTTCTTATGAGGACAAGCAGGAAAACAGCAACAACAGAGCAACAACATGATGGTAAATTAGATCGAATGGTCAAAACTCCTCTATATCAAGTGTCCCTTCAATGCATAGCTTCTGTGAGGGTTCCCAGTCATCCAGGGATTGGGCCTATCGTAGACGGGACTTTGTTTAAATATATGAATGTTGTAAATGAATTCAAAGGTTACTGCCAGTGTTGGTATTAAGAGTACCACCTCATCCTCTATCTAACTGACGTGAAGCTTAGCATATTTTTTTTCTTACGACATGAATCCCTTTACTCCACTTCCTTTCTACACACGACGTGGCCTGTTTTCTCTCTCTCCCTTTATCCTTCATCCCTCCTCAGACGTGACTAAGTTTACCCGATCAGCCCCGTTTTTGCAGACTCCCTCCCAGGGAGAGAAGAAAAAATACGGCCTTGCGACGTCATGGCCTTTTTTGCAAAACACGAGGAGCAACTGAACTATGCGTTCAGAGGATGGATATTTCCCGGTTTACCTCTACTCATGGTAATCCAATCTCCCATTATCGGCTACATTTTAATCCCGCATCTTCCCATTGACACAACATAGATCACCGATCACCAAAAGCACATGCACTTAATCCAGATACTTAGCGTTACGGTGGAACGGCATTACGGCTGACATTGAATATGACACAAAAACATATTTCCATGATGTCAAGATCTTAACGGATCCGTTTGGGAGTCGTGGATTCATGTAATGGGCCATTTAGGGGGATGTCATTTGCGTTGCCGCTGTGATGCAATCGATCCCGCCGGGGCGCCCATGCCATTTACATGAATCAGCCTTTTGATGGATTTCCTTTAAGAAGCTAATAATTAAATTTAGCACTCCAGACGTTTTGAAATGATCTTGCCATTTGTAGGACATATTCGCCCGTTTTCCCGAGAAATAGATCATTCAGTCGACTGTTCTTTTCTGTTGTTGTTGTTGTTTATGCCCCGTGCAGAGGCGACTGTTTGTGTGCAGACACAGGCTAATACCGTGGTTAAAAAAAAAAAAAGAAAGAAAGAAAAAAAAAAGGAAACCCAGGCCCAGCGGCCATGAACATCTGGCGAGCTGGATGATCCGTCTTGTCATGAAAAATGCACCGCAGGCGGGCGGGCAGCCTCCAGGTGAATGACCTACCCGCAGTCAACACACTCCGTGGAACCCGCGTCCACCTCCACACCGACGGCCGCCTGCGGGGCAAACAGCCCGCGTCTAGCCGGTGACCGTTTAACGAACAGCAAACACACAACATCGGCAAACGGGGGTTCTCACTCACCAACGGTCGAGAAACTGCCAAGAGACAACGGGAGGGGAACCATGAACCTCGGACAGAAACGGCTGAGTCCGACGGCCGCGCTGTTGTTTCTTCTCATGGGGAGAGCGTGTGGCCGGGAAAAACCGCGGGACGCGACATTTAAGGCTTTAAAACGACGTAATAACGGGACATTTTGACGCCGAAATCGGCAACTTTACCTCCGCGAGTAGGCGAACGACATTCACGGAGGAGACGGAGAGGGAAGAAAAAGATCCGTTGACACGAGCGCAGCCTAGCGGTGAGAGAAGAGAGACGATTGGTCAAAATTCTGCCTCGCATATGTTTTGATGATTCCTATTGGTCGAGACGTTAAAGGGCAGGTCCGCCGTATTGAAATGCCCGAGTTTTCCTTTCTCTCGTACTCGCGGCTAAAATTACTTTACCTCATCGATTGTTACGTTCACACTAAAAGCCCACCGGGGAGATGGAACAGGAGGCAGAGACTCAGCGGATATCAACACCTCTTAAAGTGTTTTACTTATCTATTCATCAGTAAAACGGATTCTGATAACCTTCCCCTGACATGTGGGAGAATGAATTACACTTAAAAAGATGGGAGAATCACCCAGGCCATATATTAATAAAAGCTGCAATGTAAACACAGAGAGCTAATGCTCGCATAATAGTATGCAATAAATGTGCTCACCTTCGGCTTATAAATTATAAATATTCACCCATGAGATGTGTGTATGTCACATCGGAAGTGATGTAAATACTGAAGATCAATAATGGCCTAACTCCAAATGGCTCCTTCAGTTTCAGGGTTCTTGCACTGCACATGATGGCGATGAACCACTTTAACTTCCCTCATGTTTTTCTCACTATTTTAACTTTCTCACTTTGAAAGGCTTGCCTCTATTGCCTGACATGTTACCTTAGATTGACGATTTGTAAAAGTTTCCAAGTAAACACAATGTATTTGAAAAACAGTTGGGGGGGGGGGGTCAATTCTCACAGTAGTCTAAAAAAGCAGACAGTAAATGATAACGCTTGACCAGATCAACCCTCCTCTGATAATATGTGATTCGGAGTTCCATATTTCAAATGTGAGCGTTAATTATTAATATAAGCCAGGAAACATAAAAGGTAACACGAGTTGTCAAGGCCACATTATTGAATTGTAAAGCCCCCTTGGTCACAAGAAGACTAATAGTCTAATAGAAGAATAATACATCAACTTATCAATATTTATACAAGCTATCAGAAGCAATGTCAAACAGAGATAGATGTAGGCTTTTTTTTGGTCCTAGAGGGAGACTGAGTAAACTTACTAGAAATCAATAGTGGTCAAATTCCAGTTGGCTGCTTCAGCTTTTAGGTCCCTTCATTTGGTAGTCAAAATTCAAAATTTTCTCCCACCAAACCCGTACATTATTACGTATAAATACATAATACAAAAGGCTAAATCAAAGTATTGCATTGATACACTTACTTTTTAGTACCAGTAAGGTCAGCTGTAGCTCTGGCTGGCATGTTTTCTATACTCTAAATGTCTTCCCTTGTAAGGTAGTAAATCATAACAGGAAACAAATGAGACATACTGACAGGAAGACCCAGACAGAGAGACGCACAGCGCTACAGAGAATATCCGTCCTGAGTAAATTCACAACATCCCTGATAAGAAGAGTTGACAGACTGAATAGAATCACAGCGGACAGGTGATGAAAGTTTTCATATTTAAAACCATGACTGGTAACAGATGTTTGACATTGGAAACCTTGCAGATGCCCTGATTTTATCTGTGCAAAAAAACGCTACAAAACAAAAAAATCATGCTGACTTTGTGAAAAAAAAACACAAGGTATATAGGTTCTTGTACTATTTTCAGCCTCCTGCTGCTCAGACAAATATGTTCCAGTCTTCCTCCTTTATATGTCTGTGCTATTTACAGTTCTTTTTAACCTGTTATTTTCTTGTTTTCCTTTAATGCAGCCTCAAGGCAGCACAGACCAATGTCTCCCTGAGCTGGTCCCTTGCCCGGATAAATGCAGAGGGCTGTGTTAGGAAGGGCATCCGGCATAAAACTTTTGCCAAAACCAAACATGCAAATCAAACCTACGGGTAATAACCAGATCATACCAGATTGGTCGAGGCCCAGGTTACCAACGGCCACCATTGCTTTCGATGACCTAGAGGGTACCAATGGACACTAGGCTACTGTTGGTCAAAGAAGGAGAGGAGGAAGGCATGTTCGGAAGCAGAGACAGAAGAGGATAGGCAAGAGTCTGGGACTGAGAGTGGGGACTTTGAATATCTGGACTATAACAGGAAAAGGTAGAGTTGGTCGACATGATGCAGAGAAGGAAAGTGGATATACTGTGTGTCCAGAAGACCAGGGGGAAAGGTAGTAAGGCTAAAAGCTAAGGAGCAGCTATGCTCGGTTGGATAGTAAGCAGGGTGAGAATGATCTATACAGGTTGGCAAACAGAGATGAAGAGGGAAAGGATGTACAACAGGTCCAGGTGAATGAGGATAGAGAGGGAAATGTATTGACAGATGCTAGAAGAGTGATGGGAAGATGGAAAGAGTACTTTGAAGAGCTGATGAATATGGAAAATGAAAGAGAGGCAAGGGTAGAAGATGTGACTATTGTAGACCACAAAATAGCACAAATTAGTAAAAGTGAAGTGTGGAAGGCATTGAAGAGAATGAAGAGTGGAAAAGCAGTTGGTCCTGATAATATACCCATGGAGGTGTGGAAGTGTCGTGGAGAGGCAGCGGTAGATTTTCTGACTCGATTATTCAACAGGATCTTTGAGAGTGAGAAGATGCCTGAAGAATGGAGACAAAGTGTGATGGTGCCTATTTTTACGAATAAAGGAGATGTGCAGAATTGTGGCAACTATAGAGGGATAAAGTTGATGAGCCATACAATGAAGTTATGGGAAAGAGTATCGGAAACTAGACTGAGAGCAGAAGTCAGCATTTGTGAACAGCAGTATGGCTTCATGCCTAGGAAGAGTACTACAGATGCAGTATTTGCGTTGAGAATGCTAATAGAGAAGTACAGAGAAGGCCAGAGGGAGCTGCAACGTGTTGAAAAGCATAGATGAAGAAAAAGCATATGACAGGGTGCCAAGAGAGGAACTCTGGTATTGTATGAGGAAGTCTGGAGTGGCAGAGAATTATGTTAAACTGGTGCAGGACATGTATGCTAGCTGTGAGACAATAGTACGGTTTACAGTAGCGGTAACAGAGAAGATCAAGGCGGAGGTGGGACTCCATCAGGGATCACCACTGAGCCCCTTCTTGTTTGCAGTGGTGAGGAACAGGCTGACAGATGAGGTTTGACAGTAATCTCCATGGACCATGATGTCTGCAGATGGCATTGTGATCTTTAGTGAGAGCAGAAAAGAGGTAGAGGAAAATCTAGTGGTGGAGGTATGCTTTGGAAAAGAGAGGACTGAAGGTTAATTACAGCAAGACGGACTATATGTGTGTGAATAAGAAGAACCTGGGAGGACAAGGAGGCTACAGGGAGTGAAGATCAAGAAGCTGGAGGATTTCAGGTACTTGGAGTCAAGAGTCCAGAGCAGCGGAGTGTGGAAAAGAGACAGGTTCCAGCAGGTTGGAGTGGGTGGAGAAAAGTGTCAGGGGTACTATACAATAGAAGACTACCAGCCAGAATTAAAGGAAAGTTGTGCAAGACAGTGTTGAGACCAGTCATGCTGTATGGCCTAGAAATAGTTACAATGACAAAAAGACGGGAGGCATAGCAAGAGGTCGCAGAAATTAAGATGCCAAGGATCTCTTTAGGAGTGACCAGGATGGAAAGGATCAGGAATGGGTCTATCAGAGGAACAGCACATGTTAGACATTTTGGAAAGAATGTCCGAGAAGCCAGACTGAGATGGTTTGGTCATGTAGAGAGGAGGGATAGTGAGTATATTGGTAAAACGGATGCTGGAATTGGAGATGTCAGGGAGGAGGTCTTGAGGAAGACCAAAGAGAAGATTTATGGATGTCGAGAGAGAGGATATGAAGGTAGCTACTTGAGAACACCTGAGAATTTTCCTGAGCTGAATGAAATAGATTTCCTCTGTGATTTAACCTTTACTGTGGACATACTGACACACATGAATGAGCTAGATGTGAAGCTACAAGGGAAAATGCAACCAAAAGTCAGAGCCCTCAAAAGCAAGCTGGTTTTATTTTCAAAGCAAATGTCAGACAATGTTCGGATATGTAACAAATGCGTTTTTTAAATATGTATTGTATCTTGAGTTAACCCGGGCCGTCTGTCAGATTTTAAAAGTCAATGCGGCCCCTGAGCCAAAAAGTTTATTTTAAAATTTTCAAGTAATTTTAAAATAAAGACTCAACTTGCTTCTTGCTAATATAGAGTAATGTCTTCTTCTCCCAATAATTAACTTAGTCTTCTGCTGATTTGTTCACTTCGTGGTCATTTTGAAATAAACAACAGATTCTTTCTAACTAATATTCAACTTCCAATTATTTTGTATTCCAGGCCATTTAGAGTTAATGTCCAAATAATAATTTAAATATGTTTGGGATCTAATGCATTTTTAATCTGCTTTCTGATTAATTTAAAATCAAATTTTAAAATGTTACAGGACAACACAAGCTAAATTTTAAAATGTTACAGGACAACACAAGCATGTCTAGGGTTTTGCATTTGAAAACCTCTGCAGTATTTCACACTCACATTCCATGAAAAATGGTGCTTTTTAAGTTCATCAGGTTTCTGCTGTTAGACAATATCTTTCCTGTTTTCACACCATATTCAAAAACCACTGTAAAAATTGATACAGACCGATGCTCTTTCTTGTGGTTCCTGTGTTGCCGAAAGACAAACTAACCCACAGGTCTAGTTTGACATATTCTTTAATACATATAAAAAACCTTAAAAAGCATCTTAACCAGAGGCCATCATTTTATCCCTGTCATCTGGACACTTTGTCATTACACAGCATCAAATAATAAAGTCTGACTTTGGACTGATGAAAGTTTAATGGGAGACTTGAATTATGTTATAGCTTGACAAATCACAGCAAACCCCTTATGTTGATACAACATGGTAGTCGACAATGCAATAAACACAGTCAAGAGCATCCTTGACTTGAGCACACGGGATGCTCAACCCTGATGGCCTGTAAAATATCAGATCACTTGGAATTGAGTTGCATGTTTCATGTTTTTGTGTTCTGTGAAGGCCTGTGAGTCACCTGAAGCCCCTGTTCGACAGACATTGTGAATCCACTTCTGATCCTGTGTCCCCTTTGTCAATTCAACCAGTGATGCAGAAACACTGAGCTAGAGGTAACTTCCGGTTGTTGTTTGGGTCAATTCAGGTCAGTTACTACATGACAACCAGCCTAATATGTCTCAGCATCAGCTGGAGCAGTGTTCTCTTGCTCCGGGTCACCTGGTAGGACGTCTGAAACCGTCTGGATGAGCTCCTTGATCTGCTCCTCTGACAAACGCTCTTCACTCTCTTCTACCATCTGAAGACAGATTTTAAATTGAAATGCTTAGTTATTGACAACTGAAGTACCAATTTAATAAGAATTTGCTTTCTTCATGAAATGACTTTCAACATGTCCTCCTTTTGGCAGATTCCAATAAATTAAGGAGGGTGGGAAAATTTCAGACAAAAAAAAAAAAGAAGAAAGAAAATACAGAGTTGTCACTATTCACTTGAGATCCATTTCCAGGAAATGTATTTTGCTTTATTTGAAGCAAATATCAAAACAATCACAGCGATAACAGCCACAAGACCAGTAAGGATAGAACAAGTAAGAGCTAATTGAGACTCACAAGCTGAATTTCCACTGCTGTCTGTGGCCGATGGTTCATTAACTGCATCTTTTCGGCTCTAATGGAAAGAAAACATATTTGTATCAACTAAGGTTAAGAAGATGGCATGTGTTTAAAAACATTGAGCATCTTCACCACTGAGATATTTGTCAGATTTTACTGACTTTGTGAGTCTGTGTGGCTTCATAGTGTTGAGAAAGTTTCTGACGGTGTCTGGACTCTGTCTACTGCAGGGCGTCTTTGACAGGTACTTCAGCGTCTGTGTGAAAATGGCGAGGCGACTCCATGGGTGCATGTTTGTGGAAATGTGATGCACGCACCATGAAGAGACGAGTGAGTGAGTCGAGGAGGAGGTTGAGAGCTGACCTCATACACAATGGTGTTGAGATTCTGCTGCCCAGGGCTGAGTTTACTCTTTCCACTGTCCTTTCTTTGCTCCTTGAGGTCTGTCAGCAGTTTAAACACCTAAGATATATACACATCCATAAAAAAGTGTGGCTAAATCTTATTGTCTCACCCAACATACAAGAAGGTCCAATATTAAACAGTGAAAAAGAACACAATCAACATAACCGATGTTACTAAAGACATCTTACCTCATAGTTACTGAGCATACCTGCATTAGCATTTTTCCTATAATGAAGAGAATATTGTCAACATAATGCAAAAACAATTGCAAGAGGAAAATTGAATTTCGACCATAAACTAAACTACAGTTCCATTTATTCCCCTTTGCCACACTCTTTCCAATGAGTTCCATTCAGGATTAGAAGTTAATCTATGTAAAGAATGTGGGAATTAAAGCTGACACTTTGAGCTGCACTACTTACCTTTTCTTCGATTACATAAATATAACAAATTTTAATTATACTTATTTTAAGCCAAATTCCACTAATCAATGTTCCTTCCATAGTTAAGTTGTGATAAATACAAGTAACAAAGTAAAGTGCAAAGTAAATGAAAGAAGGAATTGACATCATTATCAGTCTTTGCTTTGACAGTAATGTACAACATTGATTGAAATATGCATCACTAAAAAACACGCAAAGTTTTGTAATTTAAGATCATATAAAATCAAGTGTAGCACAGTATATACAACTAAAATGTCTTCAACGCGGCGGACTAATGTGTTACGTACGATTGATTGTGTCTTCGCATCGAAGTGCTTTCCTATAAATAATGTAAGCATTTTTTTCATAATAATTATTATTACATAATCATGGGTGTCTTCTGGAATATCTGTATCGTCGGGGAATTAAACAGTCTGACATTGATTTAAACCAAGCTGTGATGTTTTTAAAGAGGCATTAATCCCTCAGCTGAAACCCGTGACTGCCAAACTCCTAACGTCATCGTAATTTCTTGTGTACAAAACAATGCTACGAATTAACAAACAGTGATAATTCTCCATAAATAATGAGGGAAAACTTACACTTCCATGTCGTCAGGCCAGGGGTATTTTGTTTCAGTCCGTCACTTTGTCCGTTGTGAAACACGAAGGTCTTCTTCAGTTCCGCCTTCGGTCAAAAAGCCCTTATATTGTTGGTCTAACGATGAGCACACAAACAAAGAGAACAAGAATACTGGTGATATTTGTTCAAAATAAAACAAAGCAATAATTCTGAATATTAAAATTCATTTAAGGACAGGTTTGTTTCTGCATCTTCCGTTCTCCCTGCAATGATGTTGCTATGTAATTATGAAAAAGCTGTACTCTTCTCATTCGTGGTTGTGTGGTACTGAGATTTAACGATTACACATTTATCGTATAAGGCATGTGAAACAACACAGATAATATACAAACACTTCAACTGTCTCATCAAGAATTTGCAGATTTTAATCCCACCCCCTAGCTAATCGACAACAATAAGGCACACTCCACTCCTATTCTAAATACAAAAACAACAAGACATGTACAATATATGTATGTATGTACAATAAATCGGCAAATTCAATATTCAAGATTCAAAGTGTTTATTGTCATATGTTAAGGCTCGAAATGTGTGTCCCTGTGCAACATTTTTTTTATTTAGCTGTCCACAGTGAAGCCAGATAAGGAGCGGGAAAAAACAGTCAGTAAATAGATAAGCATATTATTGCAACGAAATATAAATAGTCCTAGGAAATGTGAGTGATGCGGAGATATCTAAACAGTGCAAAGAAATGTTAAGAGTCTTAACAGGATATGCAAGTTGAAAGAAAAAGTGCAAAATGAAATGTACACAGAAAATGTGTGAAAGTGAAGACTGACATTTTGAAAGTTGAGTGCAGCTAAATAAACACATCTATTTAATGTTTGGAGTTTTAGGAGAGAGGATTAGGGCATACATATAATCTGTGTTTTCTGACATGGGTTAAAAATTCAATCAAAATTGTGATCTGGATTCCTGCCATTGGAAGCGTTACAATAATGCAAAGTACCAATTGAAGACTGGAGATTTTTGTGCTGAAGAAATGCAAATACTGCTTGAGCATCGAAAGATACAAAATTCCTGTAAAATTATTGGTGCAGTCTAAACATAAACCATTATGAAATCAAATTGAGGCTTCAACTATCGATTACTTTGATAATCGAACTATCTATCAAATACTCTGACGATTGATCAAAAAAGGGAAATTGCGGCAGTTTGCAAAGGCTTCCTGTTGAGATGTTGCAACATACGTTTACAGCGTAAACCAACGCCGGCTGATCTCGCTGTGTAACAGAAATAACCATCAGGGCGGAACACTGTCCGAATGCGCAAAATAGTCATAATCTATTTAGGGATTACTCGAGGCAGACAATTTTCCTCGAGTAATTTGAGTGATCGAATTACTCGGGGAATCATCAGCCCTGAATCAATGTATTTTGACAAACTCACAGTTGTGATGGATGAATAGTCACTTTGAAATCACCATTATACGTGTATAATCATCTTGCAACATCAGTAAAAAAATAACCCCCTTTTGCATTGATTTAAAAGCATTCAGTCTCAAAAGGATAGATGACACACCGTTTTAGAGCACCGTGTCTTAATAGGTCAAAGTTTTCCTCTTATAGCCTTAGTTCAGTTTCCTGAATGTGTCTTAAGATACAGGGGTTCTCAATTTCAACTAATTAGAGAATGAGTGTGATTGTGAAATTACAAACATGGACGGTTTAATTTGGTTTCACGTCTATGTTAACTACTGCCTTCTACGAACATTTTAGTGACAACAGGTGCTTAAAAATGTCTGACTTTTTGTTTGAAAGTAGTAAAACGTGCCAGCAGGCATCTAGTCTTTTCTTTACCGTCCAAACCTCCGGATTAGTGTTAGCTAACATTCCCTCCTGCTGCTAACAGAGCTAGCATCCTGCGCGCCTGGACTATCGAAACGTATTTAACAAAATAAACAATAAAATTCCACACAGTTACCTCGGCTATAGTGACCAAGTTCTACCATGAAAAAACCTAAGCTGAAACGTTTGTTAAAAGTTTAAGCTAGCTCTTCTAGTGAGGCGCTAAAAGGTGAGGGTTCCCCACACTTTCCGTTGCACAGCAGCTCTTTTTTCTTCGCCTGTCAGTTCCCGCAGAGGAGCGACTCGTTAGCGTCCTCTAGCGGCCATTCACCCTCAACGTCGATTACGATCAAATAAGTTTCACCCTCTTGCCCTAAAATATATTTTTTTAACTTTTAACTCCAATTTAACTCCAATTTATCTCATATTTTAACACCAATTTACTTTTCGTCTTTCATTGTTCTACCTTCCCGCTGTCACTACTTTTAACTGATTCTTAAACTCCCTTCTCCCTGGAGTCCCTTTCAAACTTGCATTTTCACCCATTAAGAATAAGAATAAGAACAACTTTATTTATCCACCTTTTTCCATACTTCGACACGCATATAAACACTTAAAAGTATTGCTCCTACCTACTGCTTTTCTGTTCATCGTGAAAAGCAAGACCTGCCCTCCTGCAATGAAACATTCGGTGTTTCATTGCAGGGTTCAACCTTATTAGAATCACCAGAAAGACCTGTCTGATTAATTCTTATAACAAATAGTGAGATTATTTTCCCTTCACAGCCTCGCTCATGTGGATTACCTTTTCTTTTGGTCTTGCTTTGGCCCCGCTTCTCCTAACTGCTATTCTACTGTAAACTGAATGCCCCCCAACCTCCCACTCCCCCATTCCAGCACCGTCCCATTGCTGCTGTGTAAATTCACCTGTACCCCCTCTGACTTTGACAAATACAATGTAGTGACTCTTTTATGATCTGCCATCAATGTGTGTAAACTCTCTCTTGCGTTGTTAAGCGGTGGGTTAATGGGGTTAAATGTGGACAGAGAATGATTTGTTAATGAGGCCTAACTCCCTTTTAATGACATCAACATGACACCAGCATGCTGTTACGTAAATCTGACACAAGTTGACAGTTTCACAAAACCACTGACTATCTCTCTATACACACACACACACACACACACACACACACACAGTATTTATACTTATGTAAATGTATAAAGAGCATCCTAAAATTCTCTCTAAAAACCCTACACCACCCGAAATTAAAACTGAAATTAGACGGTTTAATTTCTAATCAATCATCCAATCAGCAATGAAGAAATTTAAAAAAAAACGGGAGAGGGTATTGTGTTTGATGGTAGAGCATGAAGTAAAATTAAGGACGAATTATTAGTTCCCTCATTTTAATGTTATTCCATTTGATTTAATTTTCAAGTTATTTGGGGGGTGAAAGGGGTGACCCCCGGAACAAAGAGAAGCCACATTAAATTTTCCGCTTGCATAGCAACTCGGTTTAACGCCCGTGGGGCCCCAACCCCCCCAAACACACGGCTTTGTGCCCGTGGGTGTGCGTGATCGTCCCCTGTTGTTCCCGCCTCCTCTAAATGCGCCGCACAGTTCGAGGCAGCGCTTCGACAGGAGAACATCTGAGAACCCTGGTCTGACATGGCAGGAACCGAGGTAGGGAACCGAACCCAATGAGGTGACGTACGTGGACACACACGCACACACACGCACACACACACACATACATACATTGTCACTCACGTTCACGCATTTAGATTGCGTGGGAGTTGGGATTTGGAGTGGTCGCCTGTACACGTTTGGCCGCGTATGCGCACAGGCTAGCCTACCCCAAGTTTGGTTTATTTATTTGTACGTTTAGTATACACCGGAAATGACGTCAAATATTGCCGGAAGGATGCGTTCATTCGAGCCCACCCGGAGTCTCGAATGAACCAACGATCGTTTCTGTGTGTGTGTTTGTGTGTTTGTGTGTCTGTGTGTGTGTGTGTGTGTGTGTGTGTGTGTGTGTGTGTGTGTGTGTGTGTGTGTGTGTGTGTGTGTTGGTGTGCAAACCCACTTGTTGAAAATGCACAAAAGACAAAAATAATCTTTTTTTTTTTTCAAATAAAAGTCACCCCCATTGAAAAAGTGGAACCTATTTCAGGGGTTTTGTATTCAACTCTGTTAAAGTTTTTTTATTTACCCGCACGCAATATAAAAATATGTTTAAAGCAAAATGGCAAACAGGATTAACCTCTTTGTAATCAGGACAATATTTTTTACACAAGAGGGGTCATATCATTAATGACGCTCCCCTTCCTCTGGACAGGGAGACAAACTCTGGGGGGGTCGTTTCGTGGGAGACACCGACCCTATCATGGAGAAATTCAACGCATCCATTACCTATGACCGGAGGATGTGGGAAGCAGACATCCGAGGGAGCAAGGCTTACGTGAAGGCTCTGGAGAAGGCAAATCTGGTCACCACCGAGGAGATGAACCAGATTCTGCAGGGGTTGGATCAGGTGGACTTTCTTTTGCTTATATTTTTATATAACAGTCATACGGGTTTGTATTCAAATTGCCATCACATTGTACGCCCCAAGCAAATGCAGACTGATGGGTTTGTTCAACCCCGGCTCGTAAGAGGGATGAGTGTATTTAAGATAAGATAAGACAAATATTGTGGATCCCCATAGGGGGAATTCTTTTGTCACAGCAGCGTAACAGGTATAGTGTCAAAAATAAATATGAATATAAATATAAATAGAGAGGCAGTTAGAAGACAGAAGATAGAAAAGACATCCATGAGTAAATAGACAGCAGGGAGAACAACAACAACAGCAACACCATCAGGGATAAGAATGGACAAGATAATGGAACAGTAAAGGTGAAAAATAGACGACCAAAACTAAACGACAGTATAAATAGAGTGGCAATAGCAATGACAGTAATAAAATAAATAAACAAAAATAGGTAGAATGTGTACGGGTTGGGACAAACCAGGATAAGAAAGACAGCAGTTAGGGCATGACATATGAATGGGTGAGGTAGTGAGATCATGGAAGCAGCACGGATGCACCTCAGGCCGATCAGAGTTGTGTGCTGTCCAGACTGCTAACACTAAACCCAAAACCTGAAACTCGGTTCAGTCACTACAATGCAAATCCAAGGTCAACCTGGGGTGCACATTAAATGAATGGGCTGTACAATTATTAACTTTGCCGATTGTTTTCTTACATATGCAGTTGAGGACAAAGACGGGAACTCCCATGGCTGTGTTGCAGTATTACTGATAGTAACGGAATGACAATAAAAATTGCAGCGCTGCAGAATTCTTCTGAAACGCGTGCCATGGACAATAGTTATCACGTGACTGTTGTGAACTGTCAGATCCGCTTTTGTAATACTTTTGCATTCATAGACTCTAATCCAACTACACTGTAGCCCCTCCGCCACCCCCAATTCTGTTTTTTTACAGTGTCAGTGCACAATGAGTATAACAGGGAATGCACGGAGGTGAACAAAAGGAAAAATGCACAGAAAATTCCTCTTATCTCCAGAAGTCACTTTTTTCAAATGTGTTCTAGCTCATTTATAACAGGAAAAACTTACACGTCTGACTAAAAAGGTCAGACTTTATAGTTTAATTTTCACAAATTATAGAAAAAGATAACAAAAAAATTTGAAAATTGTCACGTTTTTGCATATCTTTTTAGCCACTGCATATATGGAACCCAAATAATGTAATAATATAGTAATAGATATTACATGATTGTAATAACCCTTTTACTTGCTCACCTAGATTTTTGAAGAGTGGGCCAAAGATGTGTTTGTGGTCAAATCCGAGGATGAAGACATCCATACCGCCAATGAGCGCAGATTAAAGGTGAGCTGTCACTTGTTTTTCTCCCTTTAATTCAGATGACCCCTGTTTTCATCAAGGGGGTCTGTGTGGACATTGTGGTTGACTACAAGTGTCCGGGAATAATCACTGGTAACATATCGGACAGGGGAAAGAACACTGAACACTCACGTAGTATGTAGCATGTTTTCACATTCCTTTAACTTTATTTTTATTTGTTTCTTTTGATCTTTACCATTTTTATTTTTATTTCATTATTCACTATCTTATTCATTATTTTTATATAGAGTTCTATTTTAATTCTTTTTGATTCTTCTCCACAACAAAAAGTAATTTCCCCCTTGGGGATTCGTAAAGTATTCTCATTCTTATGAATGCAAATTGTCTTTTACATTTAGTTTATGGATTATATTTATAAATGACATTACACTACCTCACTATCTGAGATATTTCCCCACCATTAATTTGAATTTATATCTGCTCTCCTCTTCCATTCATTCATTGGCTAGGATGATTGAAATTGGCTTACCAGGTGTATTTATTACCCATGTAGTAAGTGTTGCAGTTTGTTTTGATTTTGTCCAGCTTAAGAGTAGAACTGTACATGAGCACCAAATGGGTTGCTGCTAAAAATATACCCTCAATGAATTCACGACTCCCTGCATTACTATTTATTGCTGTAATCCTGTCTTTGCCACGTGTGACTTTTCTAGTTATGTCTGCTCTGTCTTTTTTAAGGAACTGATTGGCGCCCCTGCAGGGAAACTGCACACTGGGAGGAGCAGAAATGACCAGGTTCGTCCAAACTAAGACTCAAGTGACGAGCAAAGGGCCGAACATTACTGATGTGGTTAGATAGTCACCGTTGCGCATATCATTTGCTCATCTTTGAGTATTTTTACAAGTTGGCTGTTGTGTTTGCATTTTGCTCAACCAGGTTGTGACTGACATGAGGCTCTGGATGCGTGATTCCATTACCACCCTGACAGACGACACTCTTCAGCTGATCTCTACGTTGATAGATCGGGCAGCCGTGTAAAATGGCGACTCGTTGTCACATTCGTCTGCGTGTTGCGAATTCTCCAAATTTCCTCACTCCGTTTTCTCTCACTTCCCTCTTGACTTCAGAGAAATAGACGTCCTGTTTCCTGGTTACACCCACATGCAGCGGGCTCAGCCAATCAGATGGAGCCACTGGCTTATGAGGTAACGTGCCTTTTTTGTTGTTGTTAATCATGTTTCTCTCACGTTTCTCCACACTTGGGAGTCAGATGAGGTGACTTGGGTGAGTGAGAAGGATGCCTTTTGGACACCTGCTTGGTGAGGTGTTCTGGGCCACGGTCAACCGCAAGGAGAGCCCGAGAAAGACCCAGGACACATAGGAGACTATGTATTTTGGCTGGCTTGGGAACACATTGGGATTCCCCCGAAAAAGCTGAACCCAACCCAGATAAAAAATAGAAGATGGATGGATGGACCTTTTGCATTTTATGACGCTATATAGGCGCGTGACCAGCGTAGCTTGCATCAAAATGGCCAAAAAACATGACAAAAAGCTGTGCGACAAATGAAGGGCCGCACCTCCACAGCAACAGTAGCTTATATGTGTATTTATAGCTGAACAGTCTTAACTGGAATATTCTCAGTGTACGTTTTCCACAATCACTTTCAGATGTGGCTTGAATTCAGTAACCAAGAACCGCGCCGTGCTTGGATTTAACTTGTTCTAGCGTCCCATGGCCGCATGATGTGACAAAGCCATTTTTCTCTTCCCACTCAGTCATGCTATTGCCTTGAGCAGAGATGTGGACAGGCTTCAAGAGCTCAAGAGGAGGGTGAACATTCTACCTCTCGGCAGGTAATGCACACCCAGGCGTGCACGCTTTGCCGGAAACGCACCTCGGGACCATCTCACGTGACCTATTCATGTCAATTTCAGCGGCGCCATCGCAGGGACCCCCTTCAACATTGACCGGGAGCTGCTGCGCAGAGGTCAGAACGCCAAGTTATATCCATGAGATTGCCAGTGTGGATTCTAAAATACAATTATAATTCACCTATATTTTTTTGATGAAACGATCTTTTCCAGAACTGGGTTTCGATGACATCAGTCTGAATAGCATGGATGCCACAGGCCAGAGGGACTTTGTCGGTGTGTGCAAACTGACATGCTATTAAGCTGTCAATCAATAATGAAAAAAAAAAAAAAAATTATGAAACATGGAAAAGAGAAACAATTATGATTTTATTTGTTTGCGTCCCTGTGTTTGCTCAGTGGAGTTCCTGTTCTGGGCGTCGCTGTGTTTGACCCACCTCAGTAAGATGGCAGAGGACCTGATGCTTTACACTACCAAAGAGTTCTCATTCATCACACTCTCTGATGCCTACAGGTGAATTTCTTCGTTCCTTAAAACGAAACCCAACATTCCCCCATGAACAAATGCTAGGCTAAATTAGTTTTTCTTCGCCTGATTTTTGCAATATTACCCAAGTGAAAGAAGGCAGTCCTTTATGTGGGAGCTAAACAACCAATCTTGTTCAGCTGTGGATTTAATAGTAACTTTCTTTTAACCTCCGCAGGGAAAATGATTTGCACATATGGGAAAAAACTTCTAATGACAGGCCTCCTTTAGCCAAAATGTTTATGATCTTTTAAATGCATATTATTGGATTAGAACATTGTGAACTTGTTTTTATTGTAATAGGATATTCTTATATCATTCAGATAGCTATTGTATAATACTTTATGAGATGTACATGCATATTTTCTTGCTGTCTGTCTTGATCCATGTTCATTGTTTCTCTCTGTTATAAAATGTGTTTGTGTTTATAGCACCGGCAGCAGCCTGATGCCACAGAAGAAGAATTCTGACAGTCTTGAGCTGATCAGGAGCAAAGCAGGAAGAGCCTTCGGCAGAGTAAGAATACTATCACATTGATCTCCTCATTCTGAATGACGCAATAATTCTTGAAAGACTGAACCTCCTCTTCCTTTTGGGTCGGTTGAAAATACTCACAGAGAAACCGGTTGGGTCATAACCTCCATAAATCACCATAAGGCTTCTTGTGAAATGTCCCCTTTTAACCAAAATCATGAGTTTCCTCTTGCTGACATGTCCTAATCAGACAGGAATGTAATTGAAAAAAAAAAATCCATAATGTTACATTTGCGGTAATCTTAGAACCTCTTTCACTTTGAGAATCATGAGATGCTACGCCGCTGCTTCCATCCTACTCAAGTTGTGACTTGTATTTCAGTGCACAGGTTTCATGATGACGCTGAAGGGCCTCCCCAGCACCTACAATAAGGACCTGCAGGTATAAACAACATCAATATATGGAGTTCTTTCTGTCCATTTTATGGTAAATGGTCGCTGCATATATGGCACTTTACACTGTGATAACATTCACCCATTCATACCTCGATGGCGGCAGAGGTGCCGTTACAATAAAACCACTATAATTTAAAAATTGATCGGGTCGGTTACCGTGGCTAGAATTAACGCAACCTCTGTCGATATTCTCCAGGAGGACAAGGAGGCCATGTTTGACTGCCATGACACCATTCACGCCGTGCTCCAGGTGGCAACTGGAGTCATGTCAACTCTGAAGGTTGGTGGTCAAATTCATCCCTGATTAAAAATCGCGACTAACTATCGAAGTAGCATCAGCAATCGCTATTTACGTGGAGTTTTTTTTTTTAAATATTTTTTTAAACAACCATTCCTGAGCTGTCGATTTTTGCAATGCGATTCTAGATTAATCCAAGCGTGATGGAAGCCGCCCTCAGTTCAGACATGCTGGCCACTGACCTGGCCTACTACCTTGTGAGGAAGGGGGTGAGTCAGTTAGTTGAAACCTGTTGATGATTTTCGTCTTATAACATTTTAACACTTAACTTTAAAAAGTCACATTTATGATATCACACCTAACTGGATGAATTATTGTGGATTTCAGGTGCCTTTCAGAGATGCCCACTGTATGTCCGGAAAAGCAGTGGTCAAAGCTGAGTCCAGAAACGTCAATCTGAATCAGCTCAATCTGGACGACCTGAGAACCATTAGGTGACGAGCTGTCTGACTCTGCGCTCCTCGCGGGTATTTCCGCTGTTTCCTCATTTCTGTTTTTCCCTTCTCTAATTTCAGCCCTCTGTTCGAGAGCGACGTGTCCATGGTTTGGGACTACAGGAGCAGCGTTGAGCAGTACAGCGCCCCTGGAGGTACAGCGAAGAGCAGCGTTGCTTCACAGGTGGAGCGTCTGAGGAACTGGCTAAAGCAACAAAGACAGTAGCTGCCACGGCCAAAGGTTCTTGGATGAGCTTCATTGAAATCTGTCTTTGGACATGGAGATGAGACTTGGGTCAAACTCAATCATCCAAAAAAAGAACGAACGAAAAAAGAAACCAACCTCTGAAAGATGCCTATATAAGAATAAAACATTTTCCATCAGTCTTGTTGTAAATGTACTGGTTTTGAATTTTTCACACGCTACAAGTGTCGCTGTCAGAGTGAAATCTGTTTATGGTCTATTTATTTAGTTGATCCAGAAATTCCAAGCTACTAAATGACATGATAAGAGGGATAGATAATGAACGTATGGGTCAATTCATTTTTTTAATACTTTTTTAATACACTTTAAAATGGGAGATGTGCCAAGTCTTAGTTGCTTACCCAGGCAAAGTAGATTTTACTTAGATAAATACAGAGGGAAGTTTTAAATAGTAATTCAGTGGTGTGACAGGTGAAAATTTAGCGGAAACTCTCCAGCAAGGGATCATCTAAGTGCCACTTGATGTAGCCTAATACACTGTAGGCCAAAATGGAACAAAAGCAAAAGTGACTTCTCAGATTTGCAACACTCCTGGTTCATTTATTGGGTCATAGTTTACGTGAAACGCAGTCGGTATTTGGAGTAATGAATAACCACAGTTACACAGGGAACGTGTTCTTTATACACACACACACACATGCACACACACAGAGTGGTCGCCCGGTCAGCGCTGAGCTGTGCTGAGAACGGTGGAGAAAACAGCCAGCCACAAGTGGGCCGCGCTTGTCTGTGCCCCACTCGCTTTGGAACGATACACGACCCTGCCATCGAGCGGCTGCGTCGGTCGGAAGATGTTGGTCATCGGCTGCCCGGTCCAGAATCGACACTGCCGGGTGATTGCATCCAGCTGGGAGAGGGGTCACCACAGGGGACATTTACCATTTTTTAAGCGTAACATAAATGAAATCCAAAAGTTTGAGGTTAAAATAAAAAAGGTATTTGTAATTATTGCACACCTGTCGACTGCTGATGGACAAAGTCTTGTGAAACACCGTCCACGCCACTGCCTGCTCACATCCCGGCGTCGTCATGGAGCCCACGTAGCGGTAGTAACTGTGCAGGTCCTTTGCGGACGGGATGATGTCACTGAGACGGAAGTTTGGCACCTCCGCGATGCTGCCTTAAGACAGAGGACAGCTATAAGGGACGACCCTACTTGGGTGTCGGTGGCGTTTCTTTATTTCGGTACCGGCACGCACCGTTGTTCTGCACTCGGCCTAAGGCTGCAATGACATTGTCCAAATGAGGATGATCATCTGTGGTCTCCTGCCGGGAAAACGCCAGCGGTGTTTTTATTAACAGAATATTAAGCGGTTCATGACTTAAAGGAAATGAAGTGAATATAGCCCATGCAGTACCTCGAAGAGGAAGGCCAGCAGAGCTATACCTGCCATATCATGTTCCGCCTCTGCCAGAGAGCCATACGGCTCCTTGATGTGGACGATGTGCAGCTGGACAGGGAGAGGAAAAGGACTGAACAATGGACTTCTGAAGATTTCTACTGAATTATACAAAAAAAATATAGAGAAAATCAGTAAAGAGAGGATGCAACTATCATGAGAGGCGTGATACACTGAGCGCTCATCAACGGTCATGCTTTTTAACGTTACGCAGATTCAGATTTTCATGATTTTATACCTGACTCACCAGCATCATGGCAGCAAGGCCAGTAGTCAATTAGAGACTTAATATCTGCTTTGAATTGAAGCAGACAAATATCCTTTAGTTTGACTGATTATTATTTGTGTTGGCTAAAATTATTTAGAGGCCTTAAAATGAAAAAGAGCGTTCATAGACATAAAAATGTAATTGGACAGATTCAGGGGTGTGTAGTCCATATAAGATGCGTGTTCAGCAGTGTTAAAATCTATATGGCAAATCCAGTCCTACAAAGGCTCCAAGGGGCCACATGTAAACAAGATGCCTGGATTTTGGCCTTTCATTCAAAATGTGCACTCTCAGCATGGATTCCCAAAAGAAGGGTACAGATTCCCTGTGACAAAAAAACCAAACAACAACAAAAACAACGAAATCCTAAATAGCAGCATGGAAATTCCAGGACCTTTCCTTTCTTTCTTTATTTGAAAGCCCATTTATATGGTGATGACTACAGCAAATATCTCAAAGTATTAATTTCTCAGTAAATGCACTTGATTGATATCAAAGTTGTTTTCATTGTGAAGACGATAAACATGATGTTTAAAAAAAATAGGGGATATGAAAGCGGAAGTTTGTTGGTTATCTTTATTTCTTTCATTCTGGCGTCAGATTTTGCAGCCCCCAGTCGGGTGTGGTCTCCCACACCCAGAATGTGGAGGCCACTCCTTCCCATCATAACTAGATAATAATTGAAATAATGATAACAATATGGCTTCAAACAATTATTTTAATCGGATTCCTCACCTTCAGTTATTATTTGGGAGTCATGTCTGGTATCATACCTCCATGGGGAATCTCTCCCCGTCAATAGTGTGTTCAGATCCCGGCCTCCCGTTGCCCCCCCAGTGGAAGTGAAACTGGGCAGCTCTGTACTGACCAGGCAGAGCTCCTCCTGACAGCCGGACAGACTCGGGCAGATTGAAGTGAGCTGCATGGGGGGACATGCGATTACGTGCGCACACACACACAAACACACACACACACACACACAGAGAGTTTGAGGTAAAACCCCAGGTGATCCAGAGTGGTGTCTGGTTCTGCTTCATTTACCAGAGTGCCCTTTGTTTTCCACTGTAATGTTGATTCTGCTGTTGTGGCCGATGAAGTCGAACGGTGGCAAGGCGCTGTTGACGTGCACTTTTCTTGTGACAATGTTGATTGGTGACTGCCGTAATCCCCCGCAGCTGGGGAACTGAGCCGCCCAGCGGGTGGGATCTCAGAGGGAAAAGAAATGCATATTAATTTTTAATTTCCCAATTCTTTTGGTTGTTACTGAATTCACTAAGTCATCTGTGATGCTGTTATTTTGTACTCCCAGAAATCTGTGAGTCTCAGCAATAGGAATTAGAAAACTAATTTCATACAGGAAGCTTATTTTACCTGCCACAAGAGGAGGTGTACAATGTTCTAGCTTGGTTAGAACACTTAAATCGTAGGTGTATTTTGCATTAGTTCAAAGAGTGGAATTAATATGATGGGAATAAAGGTAGACCATACATTTCAAGAATAATGTTATAAAAAAGGTAAAACTAACAAACTTCTTTGTATGCTTGATTGTCATAAATTCATCAAGAAGTGAATTAGGAGAAAAAAAAGGTCAAACGGTTGAAATAAGCTTTCTTTTCCAAGATACACATAATTAATTGATTTGTTTGTTTATTTATTTTCAATTTTTGTTACCTCTGCATGTGTCATCGCAGGAGTACTGGCTCTGATAGCACCACTGGGCTGCAGAGAGGGAGAAGGGCGCTCAGTTCAAAGACACGCACACACAAACACACACACACACACACACACACTAAACAAGACAATGACATACAGTATATTGCTTTTCGAAGATGCTTCCCCTACACACCCCACAAGCTGCCTCTCCTCTCCGATTAATGAAAGAGAATTAATTCCCGCACTCACGCTCCAGTGTGTTTTTCTTCTCAGTCAGCAGATTCAACAGGCACTCAGCGAGCGTGTTGCTGCTCTACGTCTGACCTCTGACAGGCCAGACAGGGCAAGACTCAAGCCAGAAAATGACTAAATCTCAGATGATAAATCCTGTTCCTTACTTGCCTGGTTTTACAGAGATATTTCGTTATTAAGACAGGCTAATAATGACTAAATAACCCCTATGGACTCACTAATGGAATTCTTATTCATAATAAAGATGTGGTGGAAACCATTGCCAGAACTGCAGCCAGTCATTATTAAGTTAACTGACAACTATCAAATTAATCACTGTCTTCAGAGTTAGTGATAGAGGCCACATTTCCGGAAATAAAAGTTAAAACAATCCAATCCCACGTCATCTAGCCTGGATTCTTTGGTTGTCATCTCCTGCTTTGACAATCACGGTTGGACTTTTAGATTTTCCAGACAAATTAGCTGGTTAGTTATGGAAAAATCAGTGTCTACGGTTTGAGGTGGGAAACTCATTTCCAGTTGTCATCAAACCAACAAGTCTTGCCAGTTCAATTAAATCTCAGCTTGAAAAAGTCAATGCTCTTATTGAGATGGTTTCCATTTTTCCCCATTTTCCATTTTAAGCTGATTTTTAATGATCTGGAGGCGAAGGCGCGGTGGTGTTGTGCGATGTGAAGGAGCGGTTCTGCTGATTAGACCCAGGCTGAAAGTGGATGGCGGGTTTACAAAACATTTGTCTGACTCTTCAGCTGCCTCAGCACTGCATTAAACGTGTCCATCCAACAGGTGCTGATGAAGTCATTTAGTTTGTGTTTGCCATGTATTGTATTGCTGATGTGAATGACCCTCTACTGTCTGACTCTGCTGGGAATGAAAAGCGCTATAGAGAACTATTTAACCAATATAGGAGCACAGATTAACCCCGCTGCCTCCCACAATGCCATGCTTTGAAAGGAGATAATAGTTCTCACCAGCTGAGAACAATGCACAGGTGGAGGTTGGCTTTGTGCCACCTGGCTCATCCACCTGGGCCCAACTGAGAAGTAGAAAAAGTCACTTCACCCAGAACTTTTAGTTTTTCATTATTTGCTATTTTTTATTCTCTTTAGACAAAAAGGTGATATAGAAATACATTGCAGAGTGTATGGCAAAGCATCTTCGTGAAAAACAAATCTGCCAGAAATACAAGTTATCCTGTTCTACCACAAAATCAAGGATTTTTTTTTTTAATGTTTTTGATCATTTTGAAATAATAAATAAGCAACTGTTTAAGGTAAGGAATAATTGCGTTACAGGACTTTCTTTTTTGTTCTTAACAACTCAATTACCCTGTCAAAGTCAGTACATAGTTGTTTTAATTAAGCCATGATTATGTTTTTCTTAATACAAATTCAGAAATATTTAATAAAACTGATATTGGTCGACACATCCCAACAAAACTGCGTTTTTCTTGAGGTTCAGTTGTGCGAATGATGTGCTTGAGAATGTTTGCGTGCATGTGTGAGTGTGTCATACCTGTGCAGGGGTAGAGGACAGACAGCAAAATCAGGAGGTAGAGAGAAAAATCCATGGTGACAAAAAGAAGCGAAAATCTTGATTGACTGCCTTCTGCTGCCCTCACATTCTGACTTGAGGAGCGGTGGAGGAGGGCAGGAGGAGGGGAAGGGGTTATGGGAGTCTTTCAAAGATGTGTCTGGAAAACAGGGGAAGGAGAAACCTGAGCAGGGACCTCCACCTTACAGGTGTGAGCAAGGAAAGGTTGACACCTGCTGGCAGAATTAGGTACTGTGCGGTCAAAGGTCGTGTCCTCCAGGTCAACATTACATTACATTACATTACATTCCAGTCATTTGGCAGACGCTTTTATCCAAAGCGACTTACAAGAAGTGCAATTCAGTCACCGAAGGTTCGAAGTACCAGCAGTTGGAAGTCACCAGTGACCACTCAACCAAATAGCCATCCAGAACTATACACATACATACATTCATTTCTTCCTATTTTTTTTAATTTCTAATTTAATTAATTTATTTATTTACTTTATTTGCGGGGGGTTGGGAGCTAAGCGCAATTAGTAGGGTGGTGCTTGGTGAAGAGATATGTTTCCAGCTCGCGGCGAAAGATGAGTAGCGACCTCGCTGTTCTGACCTTTTTTGGGAGGTCATCGATTCAACTTTATCGCCTTCATAAGACAAATCATACAATTATTTAAAAAATGTCATCATCCTAGTGTATGCACAATGTTGGTTTGTGATTTTGAAAACAATCAGGTGACTTTATATAAAAATGGAAGAGGAAAAAATATTTAGTCTCCAGAAATGTATTAAATATAAGACATATTTTTTTCAAGCTGCTTACAATTCTGAGGCAAAAATAAATTAAAATACATTGTTAAAATGGTGAAAGTTCAATATCTTACATGGCTTATATGTTTTTACCCATCACTTAATGTATTATAACATTTTTACTGGTAACTTCAGCCTGTGCATTTTTCGATTTAGATTACAGAAGCGAAGACATTACGTAAACTACCATTATGACACATATATGAAACAAAAAAGTGAAAACACTGAAGCATTTGCATATAGATTTATTTGAACATTCATCATTTAGTGGATCATTTGTGAGATAAAAAACACACTCAGCAACTACAAATGCTACTGGAATGTGCAACAGGCAGCCGGTGCTTCGGGCAAGTACAAATAAAAAACTCATCACATGATCCTTTTTGACTCTGAAGGCTAAAGTAATAAAAAATGACGGAAGAATCAGACACATATCTCCCACCCTCAGTCACAAACTGGACGTTTTTCTGTCTTAATCCCCCCGATTAAAACACACATAAGTGACTGTTGGTTACACTAAGTGTGCGATCCAGCACTGAAATGTAATGAACTCAAAAGGTGATTGAGGGAAATTTCTTCACAATGAAAACACATATTAGTAAAACTGAAAAAAAACATCTGGCTTGGTACATTTTGCAAACTTCATTTTTGCAAACCTTGAGTGAGCATTTATTTCTACCTTGTTGCATGTTGCTCCTTCATTTAGAATCTAAAATCATAAAGTGTGTTTAAAAATATTAAAAAGTGTGCAAACCTGAGCTATCGAGGTGAAAGAGTTTAGTGAAATGCAGAGGACAAGAATAAGAGTCTTAAAGGGGGATTCATGTCTCTCCTGAAAACGGGATGCTTTCAAGTGCGAGACACACTGTTGGATCGAAATGCTCAATGACACTAAACATTCACTGTCACAGTGAAACAGTGAAAGGCCTGTGCAAGTTCTTATCTTGTGCATGAAGCAATTTTATCAATGAGAAGTTTTCTCTGGTCTGAGGGTAAAAGGCCACAAACTGCCAGCGGAGGAAAGAACTGCGACGTCCTTAATGCAGATATTTCTGAAAGAGAAGAAATCATCATGATGTTGAGGCCTGTTGGTGTTCATCCCCCTCATATCTGCCAGTGCGGGGAGCTCCCTAGTGGAGCCATGGAGTAATGTTTCCCAGACTCCTCAATGGAGACAACTGCAGGAGGGCGGGGGGGGGGGGGACACTTACGGTTATCATTTTAAAAAGAAATCAAATATAGACAACAAAGCCCATGACCCCAAAAATGTGATCAGGTCATCAAATTGTTATTGACTGATACTTTTGAAATTAGTCTTAGATTGTCGAATCAAAAATATGAACACACAACAATGAAGGCAATGGAAACCTCACTGTTTTCTAAATATATAACACAGATGCCGGCATATTTGTGCACAGAGCATTGCAAATGGCTATTGATCTTAACAAAAAGGACAGAGAAATGTGTCTATTTTTTTAATTTCTTCACTGAAAGTCTACAAATTACACTGGCTTTACCTGAATGTGCCTTTTTTGGAGCTCTGAAGCTGCTGAATGAATTCATTTGATCTGTGCTGTTTAGTCAAGCTTCCTATAAACTGAGCACCACATATGTGTTTTACAGAACATTATAAATGGACATTAAAGCTCAATTCAAAACATATCAAACATCCATCCATCCTCTTCTGCTTATCCTGCACCCTATCAAACATATTGGTCAAATTTATTTATACTTGGAGTGACAATTTTTGGGTTAGGACCAGAAATGAGTGAAATGCGAAGTCACATGCTGCCCACAATATTTTTGTTACAGTTGAGGCTCCGCAAATCTCAGATTTCCTCTCGATGTCACTAAGGTGTTGTGGTGAGTGGCTTCAACTGACTGACAGTGACAAGCTGAGCAATCACTGCCACCTGCTGGAACTGTGTGACTAAATTATCATTAGACAGCTGAAGTTCGCAATGTGACATTGAAGCTTATCCATTTTAATTGTGTGTATTTTATTGTTTTCTGACTATGCAGCTCAGCTTTGCCTGAGGGACCAGCTGTCACGCAGTTTGAATGCAGCTTTGCTCCGCCTCTCTGCAACTCACCTTCAGCGCGACAGCAACCACGACAGCCAAAACGGCCAGCAGCATCATGCGGCCAATCCAGCCCAGGTCTATGCTCTTCAGGATGAAAAATCGTGCCCAGCCAAGCTTCTTGGGTGTGTGAGGCGGGTACCTCATGCTGTTCATCCCCTCCATATTCAGCTTTTTGATCAGACAACTACGCAGGTGGCTCAGCTGGTCAAAGCTGAACTTGCCATGGTAGCAGCCCATGCCGCTGTTTCCTGCAGAGTGGTGAGACAATAAAACAGAGGTGATTTGATGGCTCTAATTTTGCTATCGTTTTTCAGGCATTTAGTTCACTTTCACTTTCTCCTTAAAAACTGTCCTTAGGTATCGAAATAAATCAAAATATCAGCTCAGGTATAGAAAATGGAATATCAGATATACCATGAGTGAGCTTTTCAGGACTTTTCTTCAGTATTTCAAATACAGAGTGTGGTAGTTAGAGCTTCCGAATTCAGCACATCCAGAAACTAGTGCTAAACCCCTAATGATTTTTAGAGAATTCTAATCTAATTTGTAGCAATTTTAATTGTTCTTAGAAATGTTAATGCACGTTCTTTTTCGTCCTGATGATGGTCAGATAACATATAGCAGACTTCTTATGATACCCATTGCAAATATAATTATATTACTGTGACTTGTTTTCTAAACTCATATGGTAAAATTGTGCATTACAAGTTGTGCAACATAAAACAATGTATTGTATAACATTTCTGAACTCAGTGTCAAAATACATCTGGATATACTTGATTTGCAATTAATATTTTCTGACAAATTTACAGATTTTGATAATTAAGCCCACAAGCAGAAGCTCAAAAGAAAAACAGTCTGCGATGTTACCCTAAGTTTTGAAAGTGGATCGGTGATCTTGACATATGATTTTAATTGATGACATAGAACAGGGAAAATCCTCACAAACAGGAGTCTGGAAGTCATGGAGGTTTCTCAGAGAGACTCTTTCCATTACTATTGGTTAGTTGAGTAAACAATTTACTTATTTTGCAGTCAATCCTCTCAGAGATTCTGCTTGTCACTAAACGTGACACTTAATAACTTAATCTAGGAGTTCAGGGATTAACTAAAAAATTAGTTAGCGACTCTTGTTTGTGTTACAATTCTTTAGGGAAAGCCAGAGGCTGTGGGCCCTCACCTACTCCTCCAAAGGGCAGAGAGCTGACAGAGTAGTGGACAAGACAGTCGTTGGCAAGGAGTCCTCCGCTGGATGTCTCATCTACCATTCTTTCTATCACCTTCAGAAAGAAAACAGAAATCAAGCAGTCAAACGTGTTTGTGCCTCTCAGGAGTTTACAAGCGTGCTGAAGTTCAGATACCTTGTCATCTGGAGTGAAGATGTAGAGAGCAAGCGGTTTCTCTCCCTCGTTGATAAACTTGATGGCTTCATCCAGACCGCTAACCGGCAAAATGGGAAGAACTGGTCCAAATATCTCTTGCTGCATCACCTTTGCTTGTGGCTTTACGTCCCTTAAAACTGTGGGGGCTTAATGCAGCAGAGACCCGCTTGAAGATTTCCCATTCATTATCTATTTTAAATACTTCTGTTTCTTATCATTAGCACCTATGTAATCATATCCTCAAATCTATTTGAAAATATATTTTTGAGAGGCATTACCTATATAGCAGTCCGACTCATGATTGTCTCCCCCCAAGGCAATTGAACTATCATCCAACAAAGTCATTATCCTCTTGAAGTGGCTCTGGTTGATAATGCGTCCATAGTCCGGGCAGGTCTGCGGGTCATCTGTGTAGAACTCCTGGAAGAAAAAAATTGTGTCATAATAGTAACCAAACCACTGCAATTACAAACAAAGTACAACCATAACAAAAATCTCACTATATTGCCTATGATGTGTAAGAAAGAATGTGCCGTGTCTGTTGGAACCATTATTTTGTACTCGCTTTCTCAATTTACGTTTAGAATTAAGTAAAATCTGATTTTTTATTTTTTTTTTATTGATTGACTGCTCTTTGTACTATTTTATTTTAGAAGTCAGAGTTTATAATCCTAAAAGACAACAGCCTAAATTGGCTTTTGATTTTATTGTTGTAATATAATTTCAGCCACAAGGAGGCACAAATAACCGGTTGTCTTCAGCATATGCATTCTCTCATCAGGGTAACTTCTAATTTCTCAATGCCATCTTGCATGATGGTTCCGGGTTTCACTCCAGAGGATGAGTGGGTTCTTTTTGTAAAGAGCTTGCCTGTTCTCTATATGCCTGCATGGCTGCTCTGTGGGCTCTCCAAGGTAAACAGATAGTCAGTTGGTAGAGTGAAGATGCTCTAAATTGTAGATGTGAATATGTAAGTAAAGGGGTCTGTGTCTTTACGTTTTTCTACAGCCGCCTTTTAAAGACAATCGGGCAAAGCCATAATGTCAACATGATAGCAACAGATTCAACTATTTGCCAAGGGGGCGGAATCAGCTCAGCTGCAGAAAATAAGGGAAAAACTGCTGCTGTGATCTTACATAAACTTTTAGTGTTTATCCTGGGTAAACAGAACTAGGGTTGAACCTTATTAATAAGTAAAATAATTTGACTGTGGCTTGCAATAAAAACTAGGCTTTAATGCCCAAGATGCCTCTTGGATTAAATTAGTGCAACAATAAAAAGAGAGAAAAAAAAATCAGACTAAAAAAAAACAATAACTATCTAGTCCATCAGGGCTTCTGTACCTGGTTTTAAAGACAGTTCTTCAAAGATCATATCGTGTCATGTCGGGTCATCGGCACCTTAATAGACTTCTTGATCTCTTCAATCACCCGATCCTGGATGCAGGGGTCACACAGGATGTAGTCCGGGGCAATGCACGTCTGACCACAGTTGGTGTACTTTCCCCAGGTGATGCGCCTGCAAAGACATGGAAAGGTGAATGGCCAACACAAAAGACTCCATGCAAAATGTGTTATTCATATAAAACAAAGCTGGGTGATTCTATGCCAACAATTACTGTTGATGAAAATGATCAGCAAGGAAATTTGAGCGCGGTTTTTACCTGCAGGCTATGCTAATGTCACAGTTTTTATCGATGTAGCAAGGGCTCTTTCCTCCCAGCTCCAGGGTGACGGGTGTCAGGTGTTTGGCAGCAGCCTCCATGATGAGCTTGCCAACTGCGCTGCTGCCAGTGTAGAAGATGTGATCAAACCTTTGCCGCAGCAGCTCCTGTGTTTCTGGCACACCTCCAGTCACTACTGGATAGAGCTCCTGGTAAGATTAAATACATAGGCATTTGACATGACGAGATAGCATGAATATATTTTATGACAATTACAGCAAGAGTCTATTTTTTCTGATCATTTTTTAAACAAGGGATTACCCATTTTATGTGAATTAAAGTTTGTTTTTTGAAATTTGTTTGACATTATATCACCAGATTCTTGCTTATATTTAGATGATTTCTTGACCTAGTTAAAGCTAATTTCTGGCTTTATTTGGGGCTTCTTTCTTACTGTTTTTGGGGGGAGCGGGGGCAGTAACATCAAGAAGTTTTTCAGAGAAAAGGAAAAAAAGGTAAAAATAGGTGAATTACTTCATATTAAAAGAATAAATAAAATTAGAAATACAGAGGCTTTACCTGAAAAGTACAAGTTTTTTTTAAAAATTCATGGACTCTTGGAGAAGTAACAAGGCACATGTTTAATGTAAGCACTGGACTGAAGAGAACAGACAGGAGTACAGGGTGATACAACATAAGGTAAAGATAGAGGTAGCAAAGACAAAACAAAGGGCGTACGATGACTTGTATGCTCAGTTGGACAGTAAGGAGGGTGAGAATGATCTATACAGGTTGGCGAAACAGAGAGATAATGATGGAAAGGATGTACAACAGGTCTGGGTGATTAAGGATAGAGAGGGAAATGTATTGACAGATGCTAGAAGAGTGATGAGAAGATGGAAAGAGTACTTTGAAGAGCTGATGAATGGGGAAAATGAAAGAGAGGCAAGGGTAGAAGACGTGACTATTGTAGACCACAAAGTAGCACAAATTAGTAAAAGTGAAAGGAGGAAGGCATTGAGAAGGATGAAGAGTGGAAAAGCAGTTGGTCCTGATGATATACCCGTGGAGGTGTGGAAGTGTCTAGGAGAGGCAGCGGTAGATTTTCTGACTAGATTATTCAATAGGATCCAAGAGAGTGAGAAGATGCCTGAAGAATGGAGAATAAGTGAAATTGTGATCTGTAGCGAGAGCAGAAAAGAGGTAGGGGAAAATCTAGAGGTGGAGGTATGCTTTGGAAAAGAGAGGAATGAAGGTTAATTACAGCAAGACAGAGTATATGTGTGTGAATAAGAGGAACCTGGGTGGAACGGTGAGCCTACAGGGATTAGAGATCAAGAAGCTGGAGGATTTCAGGTACTTGGAATTGGAGCTGCCAGGCAGGAGGTCTCGAGGAAGACCAAAGAGAAGATTTATGGACGTAGTGAGAGTGGATATGAAGGTAGTTGGTGTGAGAGAAGAGGATACAGAAAATAGGGTTAAATGGAGATAGTTGATTCAGTGTGGTGACTCCTGAAGGGAAAAGCTGACAGAAGAAGATTGATGTTAAAATGTCAGTTAAAATGTTTGCTCTGTAAATAATGAAAATCAAATTAATCTAACCTTTTAGAAGGTTGGCATTAGCTCCTTCAGAGAATAACAAGATGCAGGTCAACCTTTCAGATATTAATGTAATCCTCTGATATTAGATGGCACATTCTTACTTTATCAATGTACAGAGGCAGCAGTTCTTCCATGACCTTTGCAGTGTGAACACAGACCTCAGAGGGCTTCACTATGGCTGCATTACCTGAATAGGGACGCAGCAAAAACAGAGATAAGAAAATGTGAAGAAAATGTGATACCTCCGACTAGTATAAACATTTCAGATTTCAGTTTTCAGGTCCTGACCCTGCTATCCATGGAAAGATGCTTAACAACACTCACAGAAAGTCTGCACAACAAATGTAAATCCAAATCCCTCAACTTGTGGCTGTCTGTAATCTTTTAGCATTTTATTTTTTCAAATGATGCGTCTTGGTTTTACTTTCTGTGTGTTCACTGAAAATCAACATTCTACTTGGAAGTTAAACAGGAATTAAGAATGAGATAAGAGGTTATGCAATATTTCTTGATAAGAAATCCTTTACTTGTTAAGTAAAAGTTGTGCAACCGTAGTGTCACTTTGTCCTTCGAACCGTAATTATCAAACAAATAATCTGTTATGAGGGGCAGATCTAATTCATAATTGTACTTTCTTCCTTTGCTTAGTTTAATGTCAAAAGTGAATATGAATGATCAATTAATAAGCATTTTATCATTGATTTTGATCCATCAAGCACACTAAAACTTTCTGAAAAAGGAATTGATTTTCTTGTAACTTGGGTGAGCTTTACGGAGGAGTGCATAAACTACTTTGCAGATGTCTGGGCAATCACAAGCATTCAGATGGATAAAGTCCACGAAGTGCAAACAGTGCAGGAATGTTTTCATCCAAATGGCCTGACAACAAAGTGCTCAGCAGTAACTTCCATGGAAGAAACATCCGGGAAAAGAGCAAGTCAAGGTCCTGGCAGAAGGGTTTCTGCACTGTCATGCTAAACCGTCACAAGCAAACTCTTCACACTGAGGTTTGCATCACAAAGGTGATCTGAGCTGAGGTAAAACTCTTGAGGGCAGATTGTTTATGCAGTCTGAGTGGGACCAAGCAGGGAGGCTTTTGGTACAAAAATGAATTATGCATGAGATTGCTCACTATATCAGCGCCAAGCCGGTGTTCGGCCTTGCCCTTTGATACATCAGTGATCACAGTTGAGACAAGCATTAAAACAAGGGCAAACACATGAACTGTGATCAGTGATCACTGTTGAGACAAGCATGTAAAGAAAGACAAACACACCAAAATACACACAGATGATCACACACACACGCACACACACACACACACACACACACACACACACACACACACACACACACACACAATCTTACAATTTCTAGTCTCTTATGCTGCAGTACAGTGTTCAGAGCTCCACCTTTGGCCCACTGATCACAAGCTGACACAGAATAAAGAATGCCGGGCCATGCTGAAATAAAGGGGAACTGGGCCGGCTATGATCACATGACAAAGGAATTGAATCAGTCCACACAAGAGAAGGAGAAAAGAAAGAAGCAGTGATTGTGTTATCTCGCAAAAGAAAGTCAGATTGGGTTTCTCAAAGTTTCTATGAGTTTTTTTCCCCCATTATAAAAATACTTTCCTATATGTTCTTATGATTCAATTTTTGCGCTTTATTTCCTTCCTATACTTTTTTAAATTAAATGGGATGCATTCAGTTCAACTAGTGAAATGATAGCTATCTGAAAAATGATATAGTATGGACTTTGTAATCCGGGTGAAGCCTTTATAATTTTAGACAACGAGACACGTATGAGAAATATGGTAGCATAATCTTTAAGAGTATAGCTTAAAAAAAGTGTGCTATAAACTATCTGTCATGCTAAAAAAATTAAGGTTGTTGCGCTTTTTGTTTGATATTAGTGATATGATCAATGATATAGTATTGATTTAATGCATAAATATCAGCTTTACTATAGACGTACATGCAGAGTAAAAAGATTTCAACTCTCTGCCACCCATCCCAGCTGTCATCAGGGTAGAGGATGGGTACACCCTGGACTAGTCGCTAGTCAATTGCAGGACAACATATATAAACAAACAACCATTCACTCACTCATTCATTCGGGGCAATTTTCTGGGACAGGGAGACAGTATGCAAACTCCAGACAGAAAGTTTTCCTTGTCAGAATCCAACCAGGGTCCTTTGAGCCCAACATGCTGACCACTGCACCACGCAAAATGCTTTCAGCATCTGATAAAAATGTGTTCATTGACCACATTATGTCACAAACTTTTCCGCCTTTTCCTTTGTGAGTAAATTTTTTCTTTGTCACACACACACATGCACACACACTCGCAATCTTACTGTACCGGCAGCGATGGCTCCTATGAGCGGCTGAATGGTGACAGCCCAGGGGTAGTTCCAGGCCCCGATGACCAGCACCACGCCCAGAGGTTCCGGCTTGATGTAAACGGTGTCAGAGATGGTCAGCAGATTCTTCTCCACTGCTCGAGGGGCTGCCCAATCCTTCAGCTTCCGGACAGCCAGGTTGATCTCCTCTTCTAGCCCCAGGGTCTCAAACAGCTGGGTCACCACCTCGCTCTGCACAAACCACAATTATATCCAACCATTCACAATGTAAACAGGCCACATTGATAATGTTTTCTCTTTTTGTGTTGGGAGGTTAATGAATAGCATTTTGTTCTAGGTTGTTTTTTGGATTTTTTTTACTGCAGTAACACTTTGTGTCTGTCTTCTTCATGTCTCTGGAGAAAGGTTAAAGTGTGATAAACACCAAGGCTGATTCATTTACATTAATATATAAGTTAAAAGAAATAACATTTCAACAGGCATCAAGTGATTATCCTGTATCTTTAAGTAACTGATGCATGTTCTATAATAGGATTCATATTCAGAACAAGGGTTTTGAAAATGGAGGTCAGGACCACCCTTCACCAATGTTTACCTTAAATATATATGTCTTTGTTTTAGATAAGCACTCATTAATGTGTGGATTTCCCCATATGCTGGACTGATGAAGGAAAAGATGATCTTACACCTCTATTTCTGATCTCAGTGTATTTTATTTTACTTGGTTTAATCTTCCCGGTACTTCTAACGTTATCTTTTTCTTACTGTATCATTTATTCATTCATTTAGTATCTACTCAGCTCATCTTCCACATATAGCTGCAGAGCTGTTGCCAATCCTAGGTATCATTAGACAAGAGGTGGGGGTTCAACCTAGCCCGTACCCCAACTTGATGATTATGATATTGAAATAGGTGGTGTAGTGAGACACTTATTTTGGGGGTCAAAGTTTTTGAACCCCAGCATTCCAGTGGAGGCGAAACTTACTACTTACCTTATTGAGGTCTTTCTTGATGGCATCAGATATTTCTTTCTGTCTCTCTGTGAATAAGCGCTGCAGGTTCTTCAGCTGGAAGATGCGATACTCCAGGGGCTTGGACCTTCCCGTTTCAAAGGCTTTCCTGGCTTGAGCCACTACTTTCTCCTCCCGAGACATGCTTGGGAACAACATTTCAACAGATAGTTAAAAATGACCTTGTTGAGGCTCCTTATGGGCTGCAAAAGCAAAGGTTTGTGTAATCATAAAAAAAAGTTCATTACAGCCCAGTGCACAGAACAACTGCTTCTTTTGTAATAACTGCTTAGTTACTGAAAACATGTTCTTACTTCAGTGACAGACAGCTATTCGAGGTTGTAGTTAATTAACAACATCTTCTTTTAGAAAAACAAAATCTTGATTTCCAACTACTCCGTCAGGTTGGATAATGCTATCTTAAGTTAATATGTAAATCACTTCAATTCAGGAGTTGAATTCCTTGACACAAAATGTCTCCTTTGTCACTATGGAGTCCATTTTCTGTATTTTTTTTTCAGTTTTCAGTTTGCAAAGAAAAACAAAGACATTGATCTACAAAAGTGCCAAAACAGCCTTACGGTGTCAATTTCTTACACACTGTGCAGCACTGCTCAATAACACAGCTGTGGGTGCAGGTGAAATCATAAAAGCTGAAAAGAGGTTAGAAGTGAATAGTGTGGCTGGGAACGCTCCCACTGTGAATTAAGATTTTATACATTTTCAATGACACCCATTTATGAGTGTTTTCATACTTGGCCAACTGCATGTCCTAACCTATTGGTCAATTTCAAGGATTCAAAGTGATTATTGTCATATGCACTGTAAGGAAACATGTTCCTCTGTGAGACGAAATTCTTACTTCATTGTGGGGGCGGAATATTGAAAAATAAGTGAAGCAAATGAACTTTGAAGTGTTCTGATACAGAGACAGTGTTTCCAATAAACGGATTACATAACCTCTGGGCTTTGGGGAGAACTGCTTTGTAACATAGCTATGCAGGATTTGCACACCGTTAGACACGCCGGGCAACCTACATACAATCCTCAAGAGAGAAAATACGGTACAAATGGTACGGTACAATTCAAATGAATTTCCACTGGTCACAGTCGTGCACAGAGATGTGAATCTTGGTAATATGACGAAATGCTCCAGCTATGGAGTTGGTTACATCGGGACTCCTCCTCGATCAGCAGTAATACATCAGTAATCACATTCAGTCGTCACAATCGACATTCTGTTTTTGAGGCAAAGCAAGGCAGACATAAACACTTCCAGTGCGGGCAGTGAACTGCACTTGCGCAGTGGAACGTCAAATACGTCGCCACAGATTCAGCGGTCGTCTTAGCTGCGTTTACTACTAAGCGACTCCCTCCGTTAATGGAGACAATGTAACACGAAGAGGCTTTAGGTCAAAACACGCACCGGAGCTCCGTTAAAAAAACGCCTACAACATCCAGAAGACTTTGCGTCCTGTTTTAATCTACATTTGTGTCCGTTGTATTTTCTCTCTCTCTCTTTTGGTTCGCTAACCTCCTCGCGATGATGGCCGTCGGATGACCTCGAGTCCCACTAGTCGTATTATAAAGGGGGCGTAAAGAAAGAAGACGGGGGTCTTATTTTTTTTTAGTTTGTTTTCTTTTACTCCTACCTGAGTTGTTGTAAATGTCCGGCTTGATATTCACCCTCGGTCTGGACGTCAAAGCGAGGCGAGAAAGGGGAAGACGCCTTCCCCGGTACCTCGGTGACAGCGCTTAGGACTCCCCCTTCTTGTCTCCTCCCCCCGTCGGCTCCCCACGAGCGCAAGCCCCATTGGCTGGCCGGGGCGCGCGCGTGTACGCGTGCGCTTGGGGCAGGAGAGTTCCCAGGGAGGGCCTGTTCAGGCCAGCAGGATGTTGTTTGTCTTGCAGCATTTTACACCTTTAACCCCAAAAATATCCAACGTTTGGAGGACGTGCACGTTAAACGAATTGTCGTGCTTGGTATTTATTACTTAGTTACTTGGGGCAATGTTTTGTTTGGTCATCAGATGAAGTGATGACGAAAGGCGGGTTGTTACACGTGAGCAATCGCAAGGCCTGGGAAAGTCGATGCCTTCCAGGTCTGATAATTATGCAAAATTCCAAAATTGTTTCAACAAGTTAGGGCTTTGCAAATATCCTATTACAGAGCCCAGTGGGGTCCTCCGCCTTTTTTACCCAAGCTGAGTACTCAGGCCCCAGATATCGGCAAATAGGTATAAACTTTGACTCTCTTGGATGCTAACTTGAGGCTATGCTTTAAATAGTTCAAGTATGGATTTCGATATATGGGTCGCAAGCAAATCTAATTTTTTTCTGTTTCCCCTGAGGATTTTCTTCAGTTTTTGCAAACTGAGAAATTGTAATGTTACTTTTAACAATAGGGCTATAGTAAGACTGTTGAGTATTTGTATTTCATTTTATTAAAAAAAAAAAAAAAAGAGGCAAACAGGTCTCTATCTTTCGGCAGTGACTGTTTCTCTGTATTGCGAGCTAACAGTTATTTCAGTTATTACTTTAACAACAATTTCAGGTAATTCTTATTTATGATGGAAGGAGACAAGGTTGGGTTTGTGTCGTTCATAACACCGTGCTTCCTGACAAATCAAATATAGTGGTAAAAGAGAATGTCATTGTATTATAATTATGATGATGATGATTATTATGATGATGACATGCGAATCAAACATAATAACCAGATCATACCGGATCGGTTGAGGCCCGGGTTAACAACTACCGCCATTGGTCCCGATGACCTACAGGGAACCAATGGAAACTGGGCAACTGTAGGTCAAAGAAGGAGAGGAGGAAGGCGTGGTCGGAAGCAGGGAGAGAAGAGGAAAGGCTAGAGTCTGGGACTGCAAGTGGGGTCTTTGAATATTGGGACTAATACAGAGAAAGAGGCTAGCAAAGAAGAAGTGGGATACTAAGAGGACTGAAGAGAACACACAGGAGTAGTGATACAACGTAAGGTAAAGATAGAGGTAGCAAAGGCAAATCAAAGGGCGTAAGATGACTTGTATGCTCGGTTAAATAGTAAGGGTGAGAATGACCTATACAGGTTAGCGAAATAAAGGAGGGATAGAGAATATATTGGTAGACGGATGCTGGAATTGGAGCTGCCAGGCAAGAGGTATCAAGGAAGACCAAAGAGAAGATTTATGGACATAGTGAGAGAGGATATGAAGGTAATTGGTGTGAGAGAGGAGGATACAGAGAATAGGGTTAGATGGAGAAAGTTGATTTGGTGTGGCGACCCCTGAACGGAAGTTCTCAGGACTGTTTGACCTTGAAAGATACTTGCTGATTCATACACCATTGGATGATGTTATCAATTGCTATTGACAACGTAATAATAATCGGATTGGTTTACATAGCAACATCTAATATATCTTCAGCTTACTCATTTCTTGCATTTTAACATTTCATTCAGAAAATAATTCTCAATTATCAGGAAAACCTTTAAATTACACTACATTAGAAAGAAGTCAACATAAAAAGAAAAAAAACAAACATAACATTGGGTCATCAGCCCAGAGGACAAAGGTGCGCGGTGTAGAGAAGATTACAAAATGGCAGATCCTAGTCCCGTGGATTTAATTTCCTAATTTGATGACAAGAAGTTGTGTTTTTTTTTCAGACACGACATTTGGCTGTTTTCAAGGAAATGTATGTATTGATTATCTATTAATTATTCATAATGCCTATATTATTGTTCATAAACTCATTCATTCATTGTTTGCACAATTTACCCAGCACACATGGCTCTGGAGCAAATATTATCTGACAATAGGCAAGGGCTGGGGTGGGTTTAACCTTGACCGATCAATCGTCAAACATAAAGCCCCGTATAGAGACATACAGGAATTTGCTCTCTTGTTGTGATAAGAATTATTATTACATTTAGCAATATTATTATGAGTATTTCAATTACAGGTAGAAGTAGTTTATTAAAGAATTTTTGACATTTTGTCATAGTGACGCATCTCATAAGAGCCCATGGCTATTTTTTGACATTTGCATGACTAATTGTAATGTAACTCCTGATCCAAAAGAGTAAGTGAAAAACAAATGACCTGTGGCTACACTAAAGATGGTCTACCTGCCCACCTTTGCTGAAAAGATAAGATGGGACTGTCAGCAAACTGTTATATTTCAGCACTATATGGCACGCTGACAAAATATGTCTATTCCTCATTCCTTGGGAGTCGTGACATCTATTTATTTTGTAACTATAGCCGCGCCAAATCATTTCTTCTCCCTTTTCCTTCTTGGGTCGCAGAATCCACCTTTCTTTCATCCACAGCCAAGTTGAAATCGCACCCATCTTCTACTTTTCAGTTTTTACGGTGGAGGACACGGCTGGGAAGTAACCATCTCTCCCCAGCGCTGCAGCTCCGGGACCAGGGCCCCAGGAAAAACTGTCAGGGTGACAGGAAATGTGGATGGAGTTTCCACATCAAACAGCCAGCAGAGGCACGGTGTTTGTGTATTGTGAAGGAAGGAGCAAAGATGTAGGTGAGGGAGAGGAGGGCAGAGCGTCATTCACACACGAGTGTTGATCCTTGCTTTCTAAAAGAGGAGTGTGGACACAGAAGGCCAGCGTTTCTCTGTGTGCACACCTGAAATTGTGAGGTAGAAAGGGAGGAATTCAGACACTGAAGGAAGAACAGTTTGCGTATTGTTGGTACTTTTTATCATGAAAAGGTTAGCAATATAGGTTACATAGCGTCCACAGGTTGAAGATGACGTGAAAAAGGTTCCTACATTTGAAATAAACAAAAATGTAGCATTCTAAAGTATCTGTTTCAAATCTAAAAGGTTTACATTACTATTCAAGCAAGCTAGTTAGCCAAACATATTTGTAATTCCAGTGCATGTTAAAAAATAAGAGCAGCCATAAATAGATTACCATCGAAATGAACAGACAAATAAGTAGAAATTGTATTTCCAAAAAAATACGAATGACCTTTTTCAAATATTTGTATTTAAAAAGACATAAAAAACGTAGAGCTATATCTTCATGGTTCTAATATATATTTAGACTGGACTGCATGGTTTACTCGTTATGATGTTGTTCAATCACCAAAAGCCATCTGATAAATTTGGTGTTGGTGAAGACCCATCTATCTATCTATCTATCTATCTATCTATCTATCTATCTATCTATCTATCTATCTATCTATCTATCTATCTATCTATCTATCTATCTATCCATCTATCTGATCAGAATGTATAATACTGCCACCTAGTGGTGATTTGTTTCGTCGGTGTCCATTTGTTGCGCATTACTATTACCAACTCACGCTGCTTTTTTAATGGCTGGGGATGCTTTTACAGAAACGAGTGACTGAAAAGAAACGTATTTTTCTCCCGGTTATCCAAGATGACCCCCGGTCTGCTGCATGCCACCAGGTTTCGACCACTTGCGCATTTCGGGTATCGATTTATTGTCCTCTTAATGCAAGTCATGTGACTTGTAGTTATGATCAGAAAGTCCTATTGTTCCGTGATGTTTTCCATTTCACGCCTGTTTGAAGACGATCACCGACCAAATGAGCTTTTGTGTCAAAATATTGTCACATGGTTTTAAGGCTCTTCCATAGGTCATGTGATATTATGACCATGGCACTCTGAAAAAAGCAAAAACAAAACAAAACAAAACAAAACAAAACAAAAAAAGGAAATAACCTCTGGGTCCGATAATGGCGTTTGTATTTATTTATGCCTACCTGTAAAATGTTTAAAAATGTAAATCACGGAAGCATCGTTGTCTGACACCAGCCTGGGAACTGGCGGTGCGTTAAACCGCGCGTTTATCCGCCGTTTGATGTCTGATCGGTGGAAACGCGTCCGACCAGGAAGGAGAGAAGAAGATTTATCACCTAAGGCCGAAGCGTCACACTCCGGCGGGCCTCCTGCAATACACTTTCACCATCCACACGCTTTTTAGGCGCACCAGGAGGCGAGCAGGCCTTTGTGCGTTTCCCCTGCAGATCCAGTGGCGTGCAGAGGTCTGGTGATGCCCGGGGCCAAAGCTAAATTGTACCCCCTCCCCTCTCCTCCATAAAAGACTCAAGCATAATATTCCAGATTTTTATTGTTATATTTGTTGTAAGAATATGGTGATTCATACAATGCAATGGAATTCCTACTTTGTAAACTCCATTTTACAGCCGACAGACAACAATGGAGACAATAACAGGAGACAATGTGACGATGCACAGTGGTACTGCTTACAGAGATGTACTAAAAAACAAGGCAGTAAGTAAATGATTGCACAGTAATACTTTAAGTAACTCTACTACTTTTCCCTTTGGCTACTTTCAAAGAGAACCTCAACAGCTTCATCTCAGCAACCTCCAGCTAATACTCAAGTAAGTAATAAATAGTGAATAAAAGGCAGATTCATGATTCAAAGTGTTTATTGTCATATTTATTTATTGTCAGATGTACACTGTGGAAACGTGTTTCCCTGTACAATGAGATTGTACTAAATAGTGTTATAAATAGAGGAGGGGGTGAACTTGTTAATGCCTATAATACTGAGAATATTGTAAGAAAAGAATACATTGGAATATATAATACATATGAAACACAAAACAAATGCTTTATTCGATTTTAAAATCAATTAATCTACTTCATTAAGCTTTTACCCCCAAATGATGCCTCCTGTCCCCAAACACCTGAACTACTTCACTTTTAATATCAGCTGTGAAAAACGTCTTTGCAATACTTCTTAAAGCTGGGTTGGCCAGTCACTCGTGTGGCATAGAAAAACAGATATGCTTACATTTATTTCAATTTTGAAAATGACTTGCGACTGAAAATTTGAATGTAAGCAGCGATCTGTTTGAAACACGTGGCATCGGAAACATCCAAGGTGGATATTTCACTGAATATCACAAAAAAAAAAAAAAAAACAATAAAAAAATATTTGCAACCGCTCTTGAGCTATTAACTGACCCAAGAAAAGACTAGTTATGACAAATCTATATCATCGTGCATCATGGCACACCATGACAAAGGAATAAGGGCCTAACATCTGCTTTTGTGGTGCAGTGAGCCTCCAAAAATGACTTTATCACTGCTGAAATTTCAAAAATTGCCATCTCATTCCCTCTTTGATTGGATGCCCCCCATCCAGAGGGATGCCCGGGGGGCTTAATGGAGTAAGAATGTTGTTTCTTTTCAAGCTTCCCTTAAAGGCCTTCAAAAATAAAATAAGTAAACAAAAATAAAAACTGATGGTGATTTGTGGTTCAGATGGGTCTGGAGTGTATGAACGCAGCTATAGGTCACCTGGGATCAAACACACACACCTATTTGTTGGGACAGTGTGTTAGTTAACATGTGTGTAAAGATATGAACAAGACTTTGTGACATAACCCTAATTTGTGCACATTAATACTACATGTAATCATATACACGTACTTGTAAATGCACATGTATATGTTACATATATATTTACACACATTTAACTTTATTTTTCTTTATTTCTTATGATCTCTACCGTTTTTTTTATTTTATTTGCATTATTCGCTATTCTGTTATTTATTTTTATATAGAAATGTATTTTGATTCTGCTCCACTTTACTCTGTGTTGAACAAAAAGCAATTCCACTCTAGGGGATTAAAAAAGAATTCTGATTCTGACAATATTAAGCAAAGAGTGGTGGGAGGAGGAAGATGAAGATGGGGAGAAAAGGGGGAGAGGAGGAGGAAGAGGAGGAGGAGGGGGTCGTTCTCTGTCCTTCAGTATAAAACGCCTCCAGGTGGTGTGTGTGTGTGTGTGTGTGTGAGTCCTGCATCCTGACCCAGAGTGTATGCCACCCCACCAATACAAGAGAAATGGATGCGTTTTACGTGGACCAGTACCGGACGCTCGCCTGCTCGGACCGGGACCGGAACTGGGACGTTTACGCGCACGAAGGCACCGGTGAGAGCTCAGGGGTAGAACTAAAAACAAAATTTGTTTTTGTTAGTTATTTGTGTTTTGAAATTGAGTTGCTTCCCCTCCTCCTCTTGCAGGGCGCAGGGATGCGCTCACCCGCCGCCGGAAGCGCACTACTTTCAGCAAGGCGCAGCTGGGCGAGCTGGAGCGGGCCTTCTCTGTCACGCAATACCCAAATAGTAAAATCAAGGAGACCCTCGCCTCTTTAACCGGACTCCCGGAGGCTAAAATCCAGGTACGGCGTCTCCTCATCCAGATGTTGCCTCCCAGATGTTGCACAGCCACGCTACAAACACACCCCTCCCACTTCCACGCAGGTTTGGTTTCAAAATCGACGCGCGCGTTATTTCAAGAGCAAGAAAGCAGCCAAGGAGGTCCAGATGATCTCCTCGGATGATCCACTCCACTCCACGCACAGCTCCAGTCTACCTTTCCACGGATCTCCCCCGGCTTTGCCTCCCACGCCGTGCCACCCTTCGCTGGCCGGATACCCCGCGCCTAATCTACCGCAATCCACAAGGCTCTCCGCGTCCCTGTCCTCGCCCACGCCCCCCGTGACCGCGGATCGGGCTGCTCCTTGGCCCCCGGCGGACCCACGGAGACCGAAAGACTTCAACGGACGCCCCCGGCAAGTGTTTCCACCCGGCGTGTGCGGCGATCGGGGCTTCACGGAGGATTTCCGGGCTTTCGCGAGTGACTCTCGGGAGTCCCGGTGTCCGTGGAGAGCCTGCGTCACGTCGGCTCTCCCGCCGCCGTGGGAGTGGACTCCGGCTCGGCAAGACCCCCGGGAGGTCCCCGGTACCGGTGATCCGGCGGGAGACATGTCCGACTTGGATTTTAACGATCTGGAAGACTTAAACCTGTCCGATTTAGAAATTTCCGCAGCGATGATCGAGTATCTCCTGAGCTGACTGAGACCAAGCAGGAATTTAAAAAACACGGGAATAATAGAGCATTTATCGCAAGAGTGTCCAGCATAGAACTATCCATCTATTTATATCCATATATTGTTGTAAAGACTTGAATTTCAAATAAAGATTAATCCAGTACTACGTCTTCCTGTGAGTCTTGATAAACAGTGTTGAGCTTCCCGTCGCCACACGGCGCCGTGGCTTAGTTGGTTAAAGCGCCTGTCTAGTAAACAGGAGATCCTGGGTTCGAATCCCAGCGGTGCCTTTTCCAATTTTTTTAAATAACAACAACGGAAAATCCGTTATTTATTAGTCTTTTTATTTTTTATTAGACGAGACTTACAGGGTATGATAATTTTACTATATAGAAAATACCATTGGCTAGATGGATGGGTCCTATTGGTGGAGAATCAGACACACAGAAGAAGCAAAGGTGCTGGAAGAAGTGTCAAGATAGAGCTCAGAGACAGGATGGGATTCAATATTGGATATCAAAACCTAAAGAAATTTGAGAGCACTTCATTTTAACGGGTGTCACTGTACCTCCATGAACTGGTATTAGACCTATGTGTGTGTAGGTTTTCTTTTTATCGGGAGATAAACAATCAGTATGAGCCCAGGAAGTGAAAGGCTGCATGGGAAGACAGATAAACCAACGCCACGGCACAAAAAGTGTAGTAAAAACAATTTGTGGGGCAACTTCCTTTTTTTCCACTCAAAACAGTTCAACTTATTCCTTCTCTTTAAGCACATCAGGGGTTTCTTCGTTCTTGCAGCCAAGCCAGTACTTTGCGATGGATCGTGGGTAAGGAGGGTTGACCGAGGCCACCCGTTTTGTCTGTAAATCAGCCCTGAAGTATTTATCTGCGAGGAGAGAGAGAGAAAATGTAAAGAAAGCAGTGATGGGGTATTTGTGAGAATGAAAACACCCACAGGGTGACCCTCCACACCTTTCTGGAAAAAGTACACATTCTGAATTGGCGTGCTCCTGTGGCTCTGAGGGGCGATGTAGCCGTAGTCGCTGTAGTCGTCATAGTCGCTGAAGTCGAATAAATCGGACAAATCCCACATTTCATCATATATGACGGGGTGACTCTTCTTCCCTCTCTTCCTTTTGCTGGACTTCCTCTTCTTTCTGCTCTCCCTCCTCGCTGCCAGAGACGGGGGCCGCGTGGGCTTGGGGCTCAGATGGACCCGGCCCACCATGGCGGCGTCCACAGGGGGGACGATGCCCCTCCAGTCCCTGCTGATGAGACGAGGAACCGTGCGATGAGGTGTTACTGATGGAAGGGGGGTAGAAAGAGAGAAAATGTATTAGAGGTGGATACGCCGTGAGCGAAACATGAAAAGCACCCCCCCCAAAATTCGGGCCGTTACCAGAATCCCCAAAGAGCTCCATGAAAATATCCTCCCATGTCCGGTCACAGAAGAGGTTGGTGAACTGCTTGAACAACAAGGAGGGCGAGGACTCGCTTATGCGGACGCACTCCTCGTGTGAGGGTTGGAGCCTGAACTCGTACTTGTAATACTTGTCCCCTGCACAAATGACAAATACAGAAATCGTCCTTTTTCGTCTTGGTGTAGACGATCGTGTGTGAAATGGTTCGCACGTCCGCCTCACAGCAAGAAGGTCTCTGGTTTGATTTCAACAGGAGGTCTTTCTCATGTTCGTATATTCTCTTTGTGTCCGAAAAACATTTTGTGGGCTCACGAGAAACCCTAAATTCCTCAGATGTTTGAATGCGAGGTTGAATCCAGCACCACCCCGACCCCGTGCAGGATCGGTGGCATAGAAAGTGAATGAATGTAGTGTTGTAGGAAATTTAGATTGTAAAAGGCACATAATAACGAGTTAAAAAAAATGATTTTTTGTTTAATACTGCCAGAAGAACTTCAGGAATTGTAACTATAAGACATTTTAATGTGCAAATATAAATTGTCATGACTTTCATTTGTAAAGAAAAAAAAAGGTTAAAATAAATACTGTATTTCTGCAGTTTTCACTCTGCAATTGTCAGCAGCCTGAAAATAAGAATTATGAGTATATATTACAGAAAAAAAAGAAGTTACCTTTAAAAAAGTAAGCATTCTCTCTGCCGCGGTGACTCGGTGCTGGTACGGCAAAAGCTGCGTCCAAGTCATCCGGTATGTTGTCAAAACCGTCTGAAATATTTCGTGGATAGTCCTTGTCCATGACATCGCCATCAAATCTCCAGTACATGTGTCCCTAAGACCAAAAAAAAAAAAAAAAAAAACAATATTGGAAAAGTTCCCAGGTTTTGTGGTCATTCTGAGGACATTTCTTTCAAATCTACTGCGTTTACTTTCTTGTCATTGTAGAGAAAAAAAAATGGAAAAAATAGTAGAATTCCTGACAATGTTCAGGGCTACCAGACTTTTAGGGGAGAGCAGAATGACCACCTTAAAAATATAGGATTTCCCCTGGCAGTTGATGCGTGTGAACGCAGCGTCGATGGGCCCGGAGATGCCCCACACATCCTCGATGAGTTTGGGGTAACCAGGGAGCACCTCCGTGTCATCCAACTCAAAAAAATACTTCCCTGGGGAGAAAAAAAATCAAGTTATCACTCTTGCGGAATCAGTCTTGTCTCTAATAATGAAATGTGCAGGATAACAAGTCATGTAAATGGGGCGCACTGTTTCCCCAAAGTGATTTTCCTGTATAGAATTAAAAAAAACCCTTCTGCATGCGTCCGTGCACCTCTGAATGCGTAGGTCGACCCGTTTTTCAGCTGCAGAAAAGCATCAAAAGGGCGACCGCTGCACGCCGCTGCATCAAGGTCAGCAGGCGGCAGCAAGGCAGCTGGCGATGTAGCTTGTGGGGTTTCTGTGACTGTATCAGAATCCGTTACGTCTGTAGCGCTGGTTGTGTACAAAGGAGTCACAGGTGTTGTTTCGTCTTCCGTTTCTGCAAATGTGTCGCCCCGAGTGGCTGCGGGTGAAAGAGGGGAACTGTTGCGTCAGAGTGACTTTGAGTGCAAGATAAAAAAAAAACAAAAAGAGGAATCAGTCAATCAGAGAAATCAATGACACTGACTTTTCTTGGGGCAGATTTGATCATAGTCGTCACAGCAGCTTGTATAGTACACACACATGGGATCACACTGACATTTCCTCAGTGGGTCGAAGGTGCCGCAGCGACCCGCGCAGGTCTCTGTGAAAATGCGATTTTTGTGTATTTATGCTACAGTACTTTTCACTCGCCCACAGCTTTAACTGTGCATCACAAAACAGAACACAGAAAATCAATACAACAAAAACTCTCTACAGCGGTGGCCGCTTGTGAAGACTCATGTAAAACTTATTAAAAACATCCTGGGCGCAGAAAATATGAGCAAAAATCTGAATTAGATATGTTAACAGTTTCAATTTATTTATTTTCTATTCATGTTTTATTCATTTGAGAGACTCATGATAATTCCAAAGGGGATTTTACTGAAATAATTTTGACAAAATTTGTATTATTTAGTAATAACTACCTTCATTGGGGGAAATGATCATATAGCTTAGGTGTTCATCATTTCTGATATTTTTGTTCAAAATTATCTTGTAAAAACTAAAAAAAGTTAAAAAAAATTAACTGACTGATATGAGTATAATATACACAAGTCTTTTTTGCACTCCCCCTTTTTTTTTTTGGTTTATTTTTGCATCCAGCGAGGCAATATAATACGTCTAATTTCTAAATTGTGCTGAATTGTTTTTCTTTCGCAGGAACCTACCCTCTGCACCAAAGGCGGCGTCCAGCAGCAGGACGAGGCCCAGCAGGATCACGACCGGCTTCATGTCAGATCTCCGAGTCTGTTGTTGAAGCCCCCCGTGTGGGTTCAGCAACCGATGCGGATGATCAATAAATGTTTTTTAGAAGCTGCTGACCCAGGGACGGCCACTGTTCTGATTGGTCATCTGTGATAATCATTAAACTGTTGTCTCTGCCCTCTCTGTTCCATGAAAGTCTAACACAAATTGATCCCCTCGGAGCTATGATTGTCAGATTTGGTGGCAGATATCTTTATTTGAATAAGTATTCTTTATTATAAAAGAAAACCAAAACAGGGGATAGAATTGTGCTTATATTGACTGTAAAATGAATATCCCAGCGGCAGCTTGGTTGAAATATGTTTTTTTTTTGTTTTGTTTTAACAGAACCACTGAAATCCAGCTGGCATTGGATAAATGCAGGAACAGAAATGGACGCGTGTCCGCAAAAGCAAACGGTCCCAGAGGGAGTGGGCATGACAGTACAAATATTGCGAAACCTGAACACTCGCTTTTCCCCATATTGATTTCTGCTTTCAGAAAAAAACAAACATGAAAAAAAAAAAAAACGCAGGCCATTTTCAAAGTTCAGCCCCCGGGACCAGGGGGCATGGCAAAAACAAGGAAAATTCCCCCCCCCCCAAAAAAAAGGATGATTAAATTCTCATGATGTGCTCCTTTGTTTGGAGGGGTGAGAGGGCTGAGATGTTCCCGGCGATGGGGGTCAGACCCAGCAGCACGGACACACTATGAGTTTGACATCATCATACACTGGTCACACCTCACAGTAAGTTAGTTATGTTTGTTAGTGCGTATAGACAATAAGTGATAAGAGGTATTTACTGAAAACAGCTAACGTTTTGACAGAAACTGATCATATTTTGTGATCCATGATTAAACAGTATAAAGTTAATGATTAGAATTTGACACAGTTATAACAACTAGTGATCCTTTATTTTATTTTATTTTATTTTATTTTATTTTATTTTATTTTATTTTATTTTATTTTATTTTATTATTTGTAAGTTTACCATTTTTTCCAAAATCCGTGATAGATTTGGTTCCTTTAATCCAGATAATGTTTCCATAATGTCAATTCAAATGTTAAAAGCTTTGCCCATTCATAACCCACCATTTTATTCATTCTCAGTGTGAGTGTTATCGTGAAGGTGCGTCCTGTGGGCTTTTGCATTTGTCAGCGATGACTCTGCCTCACAAATGTCTCAGAAAAATTCTGATTTCGGGAAATTACAAGTATTTTTACGACTGAGTGATAGCAGCCTCCTGTGGCTCTAATTCCTTTTGAAAAAAAATCCAAATCCAATTTGCTGTATGCTCAAACACTGGTATCTCCATCTCGTGCCCAGCAGGTGTCATTCTTCCTTAGTTTTAGTTTTGGAGAGGAGGCGGCGCACCGATGAGACATTTTCTATTATAGTGTTATAACTTGAAATTGTAGTGAAAATCCATTTACACCAAATGAAGAGGGGGTGGGTGCAGAAGATAGAACTCTAGGGGACTGAAGATATGGATTAATTTCAAACTGTTGGTGCACATTTAAGACAATGATATTCCCTTCTGGTAAATAAATAGTTTTGTCAATACCTTTGTGTTTAGACGTTCCTCGGTGTGGCTGAGCTTTACATAAATCAATGCATCGTGTGTGTAATATCTTTAAAAATACTTGAAATCTCCACCTTCAACCCACACTATTCATTAGTCAGATTACCAGAACAAAAAAAAAATCCCATTTCTTAAGATTATACTCACTAACCACTTGCCTTTTCGTTTTCTGACCGACTGTCAAGTCTTTTTTTTTTTCACGGCATGTTTTTGTGTGAATTAACAATAAACCCTCGGCGACTCGGGGGTGGAGGCCGACGAAGCCGGAGAACCCCGAAGAACATGAAAGAAGAGCAGGGACAGCCTTCATGCTGGCGAGGGGGGAATAACTTAAACCTTCTAATATTCTGCAGGATGCACCAACTGAAGCCCAGCTGTGATTTAATGTACTTGGGCAGCTGATCGGAATTTTTTTTTTTTTTAAAGAAAAAGCTGATTATAACACAACTGTCTTCCGTTTCAGATTCCAGAGAGCATGGATTACTGTAAAATAAACCAACGCTGCAAAGCTTGCTAAAAGAGCTTGTGATCTGAAGCTCTTTGATATCTTGCCTTAGATTTCAGTGGCAAAAAGAAGACCACATTTATTATGCCTTTTCATTTGAAGAGTGAATTAAACAAGATTGCGCAAACTCACTGCATTGAAGCAGGCAGGGCCACACGAGGAGAGGGTCAGGCAAATGTGTAAAAAGCTGGATGAACTCCTTGGGTGGTCAAACAATTACCGCTTTTGCGCCCCCCACCACCACAGATTTCACGGCAAACTGAAAAATTAAAAGACACGAAAATCAAAGCTCATACGTCCTCGTACTTTGGCCCCTTTTTACAACAGGATCGGCCCCAGAGTCATTCAAGATGAATCTGCAGCGCTATTGTTTTCACAGCGATCCTCGCAATCTGGCTTTGCCGCCACTTGTATGCATAAAAGAAGTTACAGTTGGGAAAAGTGAATGGGAATGAAGGTGCTCGAGAGTCCACGTTTCCCCTCTAAGCGTCTGAGTGACCCTTGAATCCAGATCTTGTGTGATCTGGTGGGAACAAATAATAGTCGACTTGAAGCAGACAGTGAGTGGCTGTCTTTTCCGTCCGCGGTCCACATGCACAGCAACCTTTGGCTTCACTTGACAGTGCTGATAAACCAATGGTTGATAGGGGATAAACCTGTCTATTGTTGTCACCCCTACTGTCTCTGTCCCACCCCCTGTATTCCCCCCCCCCTCCCCATTTCCCAATGGCCTCATATTCCTCTAAAAGATTGTGATTAGCTCTTGAGTTAATGTTTGATATACCAAGAGAAATATAAAGAGTATGTAAAAGTTCATTCGTCCCATCATCTCTCTGGTTCACTGCGGGACGCACTTCTGCTTTTCTTCACCTGTACACTCACCTCACCCTTTCTTCACCTGTAAGGGTTTTGCCCATCCAAGAGGGAATTCGAGGATTCGGGGTCCAGGCGCCGGCGCGTCTCACTGAGGAAACCATGCATAGCTGTCTGAGTTGGCTTTGGCACCACAAGAACTACATCGTCGTTGTTTTGACGCCGCTCGCGCTCCTACCCCTGCCGCTACTCATCCCCACATCGGTGAGTATTTTTGCATGTGGTAATAATGTTTTATCACCAATTATCCCGAATGGCTTCAAAAGTCTAAACATAAATAGAGCGTGAGCGGTTGTAGCTCAAGATATCAGATATCATTGTACTTTATCATCATAGTAAGTGTACACATAGTTGAATGTACAAAAATCTAGCTTGAAGAACTAAATAACCGTTTATCCTTTCCTGTGGACTCGATGACCTGCAAACCTGCCGTCTTAACAGCTGGTGTGGTTGTTTTGTTTTTATTTGTTTCAAAGATGCATGATTAATGTTATTAAAAGTTAAGAATCTGTCATTTGCAGTAAAAATGATATTCCCATTCATAGTAACATTTTGCATAAAAATGCTTTTCCACTTCAAAATCAACTCAATTCCATTTACATTCAAAAGATGGGTTAAAACAATGAATTTTTCTTATCATACTAGATAATGTATATTTTCTGTTTCAGTCCAATGCACTGTTCAACACTGCAACAAGAGTTTGTTCCTCTCACTTTTGTTTGAAAGAATCCTACATCAGGTTTTGCCAATAAGAAGTGATGTGTAGTCACTCTGTGGATCACACAAGATTACAAAAGGCTTGGCTAAAGCGTCTATAATTGTAGTTAATCTTGGGCGGTCGGGGCTTGTTAACATGATATAGTTGAAGAACAGAAATATTCAGGTGTATTCTCTGAGGTGTGTTTCCGACTCATCAGACGTCCTTTGTGGAGACTTACAGTAGCTCCCCAAGATAGATTACCTCCTGTTATCAGTTAAATCTGCAGTAAGCTGACAATTCTCGACGTCCCGCTTCACACACGACGTTGTAAAAGCCTTCCAGAGACTGCCCCCAACGCGTGTGTGACTTTACCTACAGACACGGGGACGTGTGAGGGCGTCGGGTTCACCCATTCTCCAAAATTTCTTAGCCACCCAATCGTTGTTGTTGTTATTGCTACCAAGGCCATGACGATAGTCTGTTCGTGAGCGCTTCTGTTGCAACAACAGTCGTAGGAGTCAGCTGAGTAAACGGTGTGAGCAAACACTGCTACTTGGAGTCACTTTGGCTGAAATGAGGGTATCTTTTGGGTGTCATGGGATGGGATGACAGGACTGCGTTGCTGATTTATCCTCTCTTGCAAATATGGACTCCTTAATAGTGTCAGTGAAGTCTATATTAGTCTATATGAGTCTATATGAAGTCTATATTATACCCATTCTTGCGTAGTGGTTGTTTGTTATTTCCATTATAACGCACTGAGTATTGGTCACTCCACATGGCAGTTTTTGCAGATGGCAGTTGCCTTTTTTGGCATTTTCCAATGCCCTGGTGTTGGTATATTCACAAAATGGCCCATTAAATCATTGCAAGATACTTGGCTGACATTCGCAACAATCTCGCTGTCGAACACAAGCTCGGGCCATCAGAACCCTCCGTTGTCGGGAACAGAAGATTCCTGTGAGCACAGAGGGAAGGAGAATGTGACAAACCCAAATACTGCGGTTTACTTAACTGCGTCTTTTCCATAAAAAGGAAAAGCAAACGAATGTGCTCTGAAATGGAAAGACACTGTCATACCAAATATTGCATGTGTTTTCAAAAACCCAGACAGGATCTCCGATGAATATTAAAATACTTTACGCTCCAATCCCATATATGCCGAGGTTCCGACCCAAGAGTTTTATGGACACCATCCAGCGTAGTGAGGAATGCACAGACTAGTAGATCTGGAGGAAACTGCGGAGATGAACACTCCAGCACAGCAGAAGCAGCTGCTCAGGTCAGGACTCAGCAGATCTCAGGACAGATTTACACCCACTTACCATTGGACTCACGTGACCCTGAAGACCTGAGTGATGGTGCGACTCATCAACAGCTTATATTTGACCGAAGCCAAATTTATTCAAACCCCAAGTCAGGGGACCTAAAAGTGTCAACAACTCCTTTCACCCCCTGCATTTGTTAGATTGGGCATCGACCCCTTCTTTGTGCTTCTAGAGAGAAACTCCTCACTGTTAACCCTTTTGGATAGGAGGCGTAAAATCGTCATGAAATCGACCACGATAAGATTTATCAGTGAGTGTCGTGATCAAAATACCCAAGATTTGTCAGGGGCAGAAATAGGGAATAGTTGTGTCTCTTGTGTGACCGTGTGACTGACAGATGACTAGTCTGGGTTAATCCTAGCCCCTTGCCTTATGTAAGGATGGGATTAGCTCCAGAGTTTGGCTTTTGATGATAGAATATCTGTTGTCCTCTTCACTCAAGACATATCCAGTTAAAAGTATTCAACCCTGAAGAAAGATACCAGTGTCTCACACAGGTCTCATTCCTGACACGATCACAAGAAATGATGTCACACGTTAACCCCAGTGCCCCAACCCACGTTACATCATCAGTTAGCATATATATATATTTTAAATAACTTATAATAAAAACTTTAATGCTGTGAAATAGGAATGACACATGTAAATTGTGATGTTGCACATTATGAGGATGGAAAAAGTAATTGATGGATTAATGATGATAATCCACCAAGCCATCATAATAGGACAGTTTGGGGAGCGCTTGTGTTCATTTTGCAGCCAAGACTCACACTGTCCTTTTCAATTAATGGCTAAGAGCTTCTGTCAGCATAAAGACCAGCAGTGAAACTCACCCATAAAATGTTATAACTAATTAGCTTATGTCTGAGAGCGCTCATGGAATATGTAACCAAATAATGTTAAACTCTTGGACACTAACGTTCACATGAAGTTTGTATTATCGCAGTAATGACATTATTGTATTGTCTATGCAAGCTTTTTCCCGCACACACACACACACACCTCAAACATACCTTTAGCATGGTGCTAAAAATGCTACCTGTTTACCAGATATGAGTGTATAAGGTGTGTGCATTGTCATAATTCATGAACTATATGATTAATTTATCATTACTTATCATTATTGTGAGTATATGCATGAGAAGTGTTCACATATTACTAACTTCTAAACATTGTATCTTATCGAACTCATGGAGTAATTCCTACACGCTCCGGTTTTGGAAAAGTACCGGAAAGTTGACATTCTCTCTCATAGTGCACGACCTACTGAGTTGAGCGAAGTCTCGTTGGCGTGGCAGTGGAAATTTTTTCATGTTAGGTAGTTTAAAAAAATCTTTGCTTTTACAGAGAGCCGATAAAGAGTTATCTCATGGGCCAAGAGCATGGCGATTGTTTTATGAGCAAGGGTCACTACTATCCGCATGTGTAAACTCTTATTGCCTTTTAAAGGGAAGTCCGAGATAAGGAAAAGGATCTGAAAGCTGCGATACGCTCTTTGTTGCCATCGGCTTTTTTCGCATTTTACAAATCCAGTCGGATTGTTTGACCCGTATCAAAGAAGCATCTTTGTGTATCTCAGCATACAGCTGATGTAAGGCATCACGATGACCATTTACCTCTGTGTATGTCTGTGTTTACAGGAGGCGCGATGCGGCTACACTCTCCTCCTCATGGCTCTGTACTGGTGTTCGGAGTGCCTGCCTCTGGCTGTGACAGCCCTGCTTCCATTCGTTCTCTTCCCCATGATGGGCATCATGGAGGCCGGAGCGGTACGCTCGTTCATGGGATTCACCGCGTTTACCTTCCACGCTCCTCCATTGTCATCATGAGGGGTTGAAATGATAACTATTTAGGCAGAAACAGCAAAGAAATCCCTTTTCAAAATGATATATTTAATGCATCTGCCACCTCACCGGTATTCAACTTTCACAATATCTTCCATTTTTTTTCGAACTAAGGAGTCACGTGTCTTTGCTTGTTGAAGGTGTGAGGTCAAGGTCTGGTGGGATAAAGGAGACAGTGAGAACAGGACTGAACAGTATAACAGAATATTTTACCCTGGTAAAATAATGGTCAATACAACCATGTATCAGCTTCTTCAAGGACATATTACAGCTTTATAGACTTGGACGTATCTTCTTGCTGATCATCATGTTTAACTTTTATAGCTCATAAAGCAGCTGATGTTCCAGCATTATTAAAGCAGGAAACAACTGTACCATGACGGTTATATACATGGTTTATTCTAGTGTGGTTTGCCCTCTGGTCTGTTTCAGGTTAGCGTCCAGTATCTGAAAGACTCCAATATGCTGTTCATAGGCGGTCTGCTCGTGGCCATATCAGTGGAACACTGGAACCTCCATAAGCGCATCGCTCTTCGGGTTTTGCTGCTGGTTGGCGTTCGTCCTTCCCTGTAAGAAAAGCAGGCACCTTCATTGCCCCTTGAAAATTTCTGCCCCGAACTCTTGCACACAAAAATATTCTCCATTGTTCTCCACTGCAAATGTATATCTGCATACAATGCACAATATTTATAGCACCATTAAAATTACCGGGCATTTCAGGACAAACCAAAGGAAGTTACGGATATTAATGTTGTCACAATTGTTTTCTTCATTTTTTGTTTGTTTTGACACACTGACTCTTGAAAACCTTGGACAAATCACAAGGAGCCCAACAAATACACTAACAACAGTAATGTGTCAGCTGTAAAAGTGACCCCGCCGTCCTTTTACGCAGGTTAATGATAGGCTTTATGATCGTCACGGCCTTCCTGTCGATGTGGATCAGCAACACGGCCACTACGGCCATGATGCTGCCCATCGCCCAGGCGGTGCTGCAGCAGCTGAAGGCCACGGAGACTCAGGCAGACATGAAGGACTTCCAGGCGGCGGCTGAAGACAACAGCGGCTTTGAGTTGGAGGTCAATCCAACGAAGCAGGAAAAGACGGACGAGAAACAGCCACAATCCCAGCGGGAGGACAAACTGTGTAAGTAAAAGCGTCTGGTTGAAAGGTAACGTCATCTTTTTAACGACATTAACTCGTAACTTGAATGTGTCGGCGTCCAGACGAACACGAGTGGAATCTGGATTCCCAGCAGGAGGCGAAACGACAAGCCATGGAGAAAAAATATGAAAGCCTCACCAAAGGGATGAGTCTGTGTGTTTGCTACGCCGCCAGCATCGGAGGCACAGCCACGCTCACCGGCACGACTCCCAACCTCATTCTCAAGGGTCAAATGGACGAGTAAGACATCGATATTACCCCGACTGATTTGAGTGATGCTGCCGGCTTTACCTTTTAAACAGCGTTCTCTCCTTTTTCTCCCCTGAAGTCTCTTCCCAAAGAATGGCGAGTTGATCAACTTTGCCAGCTGGTTCGGTTTTGCGTTCCCAAACATGATCCTCATGCTGGTCCTCTCTTGGGCCTGGCTCCAAGTGATGTTCTTGGGCTTCAAGTAAGACAGTGTTTACATCATTTCATTTGAAATATAAATCATAATTGTTATAGATGGGATCATGTGTGAAGTCTTATGTTTACAGTATCAATTCCAAATACACTGCTGCTTGAAACCACTCAGGAAAAAAGCACAATATATCTGCATCCAGAAGGAAAATATTTTTACGGCCAAAGAAAAAAGCATAGAATTCAATTTCTGAATTATGATTTTTTTTGTTTTATTACAACCATAATGTTTTGTAATATAACTCCGCATCTTTCAATATTCAACGTATGTGAAATCCAAGCTTGATTACTTTGTCCTTGATAGTTGCCATAACGACCCGTTCAAGGGTGTACCCCAACTCTCGCCCAATCATAGTTCAGAAAGGCTCCAGCACCGCAATGTCCCTGAGCGCAGCATAAGATTTATAGATGATCAGTTGATGAATAAAGTTACCACAAGTGATCATGCATGATTCCAGTTTCCATCCCAACAGTTAAGAAACATAGATAGGAATTTTTAAATGAAATAAATGAGAATTTGCAGGTGCTGCTTTGGATCAGTGCTTGACTCCACGTTTACATAGATCAAAATGTGGAAAGCGTCGATAAGTTTGTGGGTTTTATGTTCAAACTGATAGCCGCCTTTCCACATTTATAGCATTAATATCATTTGAGGGAATACCATTTTAAAACGCCTTCGACCGATCTTTTTCGCTCCGTCAACTTCTGATTTCCCACCCGACTCGCCGATTAATCTGCAGCCTCTCTCTTCAGCCTGAAGCAGTCATTCGGCTGCGGCCTGAAAACCGAGCGAGACAGGGAGGCCTATATGGTGATGAAGACGGAGTACATGAAGCTGGGAGGGATGAAATTCGCCGAGGGGGCCGTGCTGACCGTCTTCATCCTGCTGGTGCTGCTTTGGTTCACCAGAGAGCCGGGCTTCATAGACGGCTGGGCAACGGTGCTCTTCAATAAGAAGGGACCGTGAGTGTCTCCTTCTTGTCCTTGTCACTTTTTCTTATATATATATAATTCCAAAGACATCTCCTGTGACCTTACTTCCATATTGTTCTCGTATTGAACGAACCACGTGGGAAGACCGAAACCATCGCTTGACGAATGAGACTTGGAAGTATTGTTTGTTTTTCCAAAGAGCATGGATTCATCTCTCGTGATGTTCAATGTTACCCCGGATTTTTGGTTTAAATACTCCAGTCTGCTGTGGCTCGGGCTCATCTGACGTGCTTAAGTAGAGCCAGTACGAAAGTAGATGTAACTCTTAGAACTAGAAAGAAAGCAATTTCACAAAGAGACGGTCATAAAAGGGGTTGTTTTAATTTAAATCCTTATTGTGACTCACGTTAGCTGTGTGTTAGCCTGCTGCTAACTTATTAGCTTTTTACACTCGTTGCCTTGAGGACATCCCTGGGTTGTTGTGTGCGACGGTGTGATTATTACATGGGATTTATTGGCTGAAATAAAACGGGAGAGATTGGCACCTTTAACCTTTAAATAGCATTAAAGTTTATTCTAGTCAATGGAATTTATTATTCGATATTTTATCATTTCTCCCCGCCTCCTTTTGCGCAGTGACAGACTGTAAACAAAGGACAGACAGTGAGTACATTTTAAAACAATCATCAGGTTATCATTATTTTTATCTTTCCTGCAGTTTTGTGACGGATGGCACCACAGCTATCTTCGTTGGCCTGACCCTCTTTGCCATCCCCTCTGAGTTGCCAAAGTTTGGAGACTATGGTTATGATGAAACAGGTAGAATGTCCGTCTCAACAACAGTGATCAAATGTCTATCGTCGTCCATTCATCGTCTTCCGCTTCTTATCCTGAACTCAGGGTCGTGGGTGATCAAATGTAATAATAATAAAAAAAAAAAAATCTCAAGGCATCTGGTGCTTTAATGACATTTTAGTTGCTTTTTGTTACACAGGAAAGGCGGTGAAGAGTCCTCCTGCTCTGCTGAGCTGGCAGGTGGTTCAGGAGAGAATGCCTTGGAACATCATCCTTCTGCTCGGGGGAGGTTACGCTCTGGCTGCCGGCAGCGAGGTCACCATTTCTTCATGTCACTTCTTCCTGTCATTTTACAAAAAGCTCACAAAAGGACAGTTTGTTTATTTAGTTGCTGGGGAGGGTGTAAGGTCACGTTTACACATAAAGTAAATTCCAACATGCTTCTTTTTCTTTTACAATAAAGATACATCTTGTGATGAATTTAGCCAAAAGCACTTTGTGATGGGATGTGACACTACCAGTGATACAGCATTATCATTTGTTTCATTATGTTTTCATGACTAAAAATTAGATAGATATAATTTATAGTACTTTGAATTTTAGTAACACAAGATCTTTAGATTTTTCACTTCCAAGTCATTTAAAGCCACGTGATTCTGCATTGCTCTTTTTTTCCCCTGCATATAATGTTATTTTTTGTCATTCAAAGTTTTGTGTCTGGCAAATATCTATTGAACATTGATGTTGAAAGATCCCTCCACAGCAGCTTGAAATAATTTTCAACTGTTGTTACAAGCTGAGTTGTAAATGAACCCAAAGGAAACCAATCCCGACATTGTTCCCAAAATACCATTTTATAAACAGGTGATTTATAAAATTCCACAGGAGGTCAAACATACAACATGTTCCTCTGCTGGTCTCCTTCCAGGCGTCGGGTCTGTCCAAGTGGCTGGGAACCACCTTGGCACCTTTGGAGAATATCCCTCCATTTGCCATTGCAGTACTGCTCAGCTTATTGGTGGCGACGTTCACCGAGTGCTTCAGCAACACAGCGACCACCACCCTCTTCCTGCCCATACTGGCCTCAATGGTTAGCCTCAACCTTACAGCACTTCACTTGCACGCACGCGCGTGTTAAGACACGTTTTGTCCGTGTTTCTAACTGAGTTGCATTCCTGAAGGCCACAACGATAGGTATCCACCCGCTGTACGTGATGCTGCCTTGTACCATCGCTGCTTCACTTGCATTCATGCTGCCCGTGGCCACACCGCCCAACGCCATCGCCTTCGCCTTTGGTAGACTCAACATCATGGAGATGGTGAGATTCACACACAAACACACACACACACACACACAAACACACACACGTAGTTATTGCGATTGCTACTATTTACTTGTGTCGCTCTGCTCAATGAGTTGGTCTAAAAGTAGGGTGTCTTTAGACCAGTTTCTTGCACAGTGTGCGTTATATAGCTCATTTTAGGGCTTTTAAAAAATGGCTATTTACACCAGCTCAGAAATGGTCTGAAGTGTAAAGTCCACATGAATGAATGACACTTCTCGGATTTAACACACACTCTCACACACACACAGACTCACAGAAGACATAGGTACACACACCCCTCTTGTCACAAAACATGTCCGCTTGAGAATCCAAACAAAGTCGATGATAATAAATGAATGCCTTATGCAATCTGAGATCGAAGCCCGGATCACATATTAGAGGCTGCCATAAACATTTGATCCGTCATGAGGAGATGGAGTTTGACTCCAGAGGAAATAAAAACATTAATTCGTGTTTCATGTAAAACACACCCAATGATTTAATGAAGGAGTTTTAGATAGTCTTGAACAATGCCTTAAAGTCATACATTTTAGTTTTACTTTGCATACTTAATGTTCTTCTTTTGAAATTTGAGTTGGACCAATGAATATTTGCCGAAGAGTGCAAATTGAGTCTATTTTCACACGGCCCCAGAATCCCTACACAAGTATATGAGATGTAGTTATGAAATCAGATTATGGCAGTTTCATACCAATAAATAATATATTGACATCTTGACAATACATTGACATGCTATTAAAATAAAAGCTATTATCTCTCAATTTCTAAGTACTCTGTGTATATCTGATGGCCTTGCTGTTCTTGCAGGTAAAAGCTGGCTTCATGTTGAACATCATCGGGATTGTGACGGTCAATATCGCAATCAACACCTGGGGATATGCCATGTTTAACATGAACAGGTTCCCGGAGTGGGCCAACGTAACACACGGACAACCCTGATGACAAGGAGGTAGATGGTAACTGACTGAGATGGGGAACTGGAGGGTCTGCATTTTCCAAAAAGGAAAGATCAGTCAAAACTTTAACACTGCACCATCAGCTCCAAACCCACAGCTGAGCGAGAGGACTTGCAAACGTCAACAAGAAAAATATTTAAAAGAACGTTCGTTTGATCTTTTTTAACACATAGTGTTGTTTTTAACCTTTACCGATGTTTTGATAATTGACAAACCTCAGGCAAACTGATTTAGGACAGCAGGAAATGTCAGGAAATGTTCTGTGTTTTCATATTTTTAATGTGATGTGTTTAGCTCATTTATTTTACGTGAACAAATAATAAAGCGGTACAGCACAGTGTTCTTACCTGTATGTTCTCTCAGCAACAGTGTGACATGTATAACACAAAAAGCAGAAATGGAATTCATTACATTAGTTAACTTAACTTATTATTTTCTTTTTTTTTTTGTTAGACCTTAAGGTCTTGTTGTAAAAAACGTAACCAAAAGATAAAAATGACATGCAAAAAAATATATATATACTCATGTTCTCTGTACTTTAAGTTTTCCTGGGCTCAAAACACATGTTTTGGTCCCATTAACGTGTTTTGAAAATGTCTGATCCAGACTGTGCTGAATGTAACAAGTGTGAGTAATTGAGAGTTTTATGTACGCCTCCGTCAAATCTGAGATTTAACGATATCCAGAGAAAACCAGATTCTGTGCATCACAGATGTAAAAGCCAACCGCAGTCTTTCCCCCGGTGCAGCTGCAGTGCAGACAGTCTCCTGCAGGCTAACAGTGGTTCTACCTGGACTGTGTAGGAGACGGTCTCCCGCAGGTTTATTTCCCGGATGTTATAATGCTGTCAGCAGGACACACACTGAACAAACTGTCCGAGCTCACTGGAACATATTCATTGTTAGAGCTAATGCTGATGGAGCTGAATGAAGAGCTAACCGCAGTGCCTAGCATTTCTGAGATTAGATAAACCTTTGCCCCCTTTAAGGATATACGTTTTCTTTTTTAATGCAATTTTAAATTGTAAAATAAGATTATAGTGAGGTATCCGTGGGAGGCGTGGTACCTTTAACGTGCACATTGTTGGATTAATCGATGGATAAATAAATGATTACATAAACACGGGGTCTCGTCTGTTTCCTTGGTAACCTCTTGGAACAAGGAAGTGCTTGAGAGATATTCCTGCACATGCCCATCGTCCCTTTTCCCCCCCGTACAAGTGTCCGATTGCTCCTTTGAATAATCATTTCAAATAATCTAGTGTATCGTGTAAAAACACCTCGGTATAACAGCAGAATGTGTCTTCAGATGCTGATGGTAAAACATGTGACAGCGGTGTCAAGCTCACAGTTTGCACTCGTTGCTCGGTGAAGCCTGGTTGAAGGATAACTTCTAGATAAGGAGCTGCCAAGGGAGAATGACCTGAGAGGCAGTCAGTACTATATCTGCCTTCTTTGAAAACCCTTTTTTTAATCATAGAAAATAATCACATTCTGATTAATTTTGGGTGAAGATGTGATGCAAACACACAATATTCAGCCTTAGCAAAAAGCCGATCCATTAATTTAAATGAGCCCGACTCAGCTGATATCAATAGTCACGGCATACTTCAAAAAGTCCCATAAATCTTTATTTATCTTTCCTTTGTTGAGTCACACCAACATTTTGGTCCAAAACTTTACATCAGCTTAAAATATTTTTTTAATACATCACAATCAGTCATAAATAAATCTGTTTGTACATATCAATATTACATTTTTTTGACATAACATTCAACTCAACTTTTAGTTTTTTTATAATCTCACACTGAATCCAATCCTTACCCTACTCACGTTACCGCTGCGCTATTGCCTTTACCAGTGTGCGCCTTAAAAAAAAACACAAAAACAAGCGAAATCATTCAGATCATCTTAGATTGAATCAAAAGAGGGATACCAATTGGAATAATTTCTTTATATTATTTTGATTTTTTTTCTATCTGAACACGCGGCGGGCCCGTTAGTCTCGTTTCCAATCCAGCTCTGCAACCAACCTCTTGCAGTGAGATGGGGGAAATGCCTTGGGTTATTTAACCAAACTTAACCGACCCGAAATGCATCGGGTCCAATGCATCATCTAGTGTGAAGAAAGCAAAGGAGATACACAGATGCGATCTGAATTAGAAAGAGGCAGAAAGTGGGCGAATGCTAGGTGTGCGTATTAAACCCCAGCGGCAGATCGGTTATTGATCCAGTGTGATCTGAGTATTTAATGCCCTCACGCAGGTACAAATTCACTGGAATGTTTAAGAGTCAACAAAGTCTGATGGAAATCTGAAGACATAATAAAAAGAGAAAATTAATTCTTGGTACGAAAACTGATAGATGTGGGACGAGGGTACGTAGAATCAGAAATATTAAATCACACACACACACACACACACACACACACACGCACGCACACACACAGATAAAGAATAGTTACGGCCTCTGCTACAATCTGCACTCTTTCAGATACCCATTTTTTTTTTGTCTTCTTGCATCAGGTTTTTCCGACTACGCTATATGGAAATACATCCGAGCTGTCGTCTCCTACAGAGAGTTCAGCCAAATGTTAACCTGGATAACAGACAGTGCAACTTAAAACAGTTCAAACGAGTTCTATATAGTCTAAACGCAGCCACAGTGAGGCTGGAACAGTAGCTTGGTCCACAGATGACACGGTACGTCTACGGTCGCGTCGGATCGGCTCACATTTCCCCGTTTCCCTGTCGCTGGCTCTGCCGTTCTGCTCTGGGCGAGGACAATAAACCCATGCATCCTATTCATGCAGACCCAGCGACTTGAGAAAAAAATAAGGAAGCAGGAAATAGTTTCATTTTATACTCCTCACTATTATATAAAATGTTCTAACAGGCTCTCGTAAATCTATCTGGTCTTAATGAACCTGATGACCACACTTGAAAACAGCACTGAAGTTTGGGTCTACACATTGGTACCAGACCAGTAATCATGCAAAATGACACGCTGGCCGACACACATATGTTGGACAATCATAACAAAAGAAAAAAAAAAAAAAAAAAAAAACGCGCACAACCATGCACGCCAAAAGTAAGAGTAAACACACACACACATTCAATCACAAATCTGAGAAACTGTTTTCATAGACTGTCATTTAAGTCCTAAAAACACACATTGTTTAGATGTTACTAAACCCTAACATGTAGGAAAAAAAAAAATCTATCTCTATTTTAAGATGCAGTTTTCTTTTTCTCTTAGAAGGCTAAAACCATCTAACGTCCTCAAGAAATTGTCTTGCTTGCTGGTTTATTACGTCCATTTGTATTTCTATGTATGTTTTTTTTTTTTGTTTGTTGTTTCTTTCGGCTCTGACAATATGCAAATACCCGCTCGTGCATCAGCACCCCAGACAGGCCACATCTGTCCACATCGAGCAAGACCTTCTGAGTGATGTCAGGGAGGATGGGAAAGAGGGAGAGACAGAGAAAGAGAGAGAGAGAGAGAGACTGCCGGAAGTAAAGCAGGAACAGAAGCAGAGTACGACGGTCCCTCAGTCCAGTCCACGTGTCCGACCACGCCGCCTCTACGTTCCGCCGTTGTACGAGTAATCCGCCTTGTTGTGCATCACCAGCTTATTGTCCACAAAGTAGAAGCTGTCGGACTGCGTCTCGTAGGGGTGCAGGATCATCTCTCTGACTGCCAGAACACACACACACACACACACACACACACACACACACACACACAGACGTGCAGAATTTAACTACTCTCTGTTTAAGTTTTTGACGTTCGAGAGAACATTGAATTCTTTCTGATTTAATTCATATTGTTATTTTTTTTCTCTTGATAATCACAGTGATAATCTTAATAAAGGTCATGTATGTTAATAAATCATTTAAAAATATTGATTTTTTGTTTTTAATTGCAGATATTTCATTGACATTTGAGTTTAAATATTTAAATATCGCTAGGGGTCATCTTTGATGGTCTTATTATAGTCTCTCATTTGACATCAGACAGAAGTAATCATTCATTTCCACCAAGAGGTCTTTAATTGGGATTCATGAGGATTATAGGGGAGTTAATATCGAATATCAGACTTAAATAACAACAAATATCAGCAAAAAAAAAAACACTGATATGTCATGTGTGGCATGTGTTGTGTTATGATTAGTCATAAAAAATAAAAACAAGGCAATGTCTGTATCCACTCTATCTAGAAAATCTGAAAGGATGACCTGGGGATAACATTTCAACTTACATTAAGTTAAATAGTGTAAACAACAGTAAAATAATAAAAAAATGAAATGTATTGTTTTGATATTTTTGACATGACATATATATATATGGACAGCAGGTGGAAATTAAAAACTCAGTGATAGTGAAGTTGTGTGTTTAGTCTGTGTGCATCTTGATATTTTTTATTCACCTTTTTATGTCCAAGAATGAATCAATATATTATTGACTATAAGTTATTATTAATCTATCCACCAAATCAAGGCATGGTTACATTTAAGCACAAGCAGTGTTTTAGGTAAAGTTTGCAGAGAATACAGACCACCTTTCACAGTTCCACTAGCGATTCTGGATTTTATTTTTCTTGAAGCCTTCCATGTTCTCTGGAATATGTGTCCAGTTACAATAAGTTGTGCTAAAGTCTACTTCAGTAATTGTTTTAAATGAATCATTTTTTTTTCTTAAATGATAAAAGCACTTGGAATCTGTAGAGAAACTGAATAAAATATGATGTAACACACATATGTCTAGAAGCGTGGACTTACTGATGTCTTCTGAAAGAGGTGGAAATTCATAAATGTGTTCACAGGTGTTCTTGCTGCTCGGCATGCAGAATCCAAATTCGAAGTCGAAGCTCTTGAGCAGCCTCTCACGGAAATAATGCCTCTCGATCATCCGGAAGTTTTCTATGGGCATTTCTCCGACCGTGAACTCAACGCTGCGGTGGGGCGACACAGACCAAAGAAAGAGAAAGTGAGGACAACGGAGGCGTCCATCCTCCGGAAGGAGACTCACATTCATCCGCACTTACGTGGCTCCAACTTGCCGCAATCGCAGAAAAGCGGGTGTGAACTGGTAACGGACAAAGCGGCCTGCATTTGGGTCGATGTCTCTCTTGTCTCCACCTTTATCTGAGGGGAAGAAATCGGACACAAACATTTGTCGGCATTGATGTCGTTCATGTTTCTCTCACCAATGACCATTCATTCCCTCATTCGCACATCTGGGCAATTTAGGGTCTCTAATGAACCTCCAACATCAGGGTCGCCCAACACGTCGATCTTGATCTACTGGTCGATCGCAAAGGCATCGTGGGCCGATGGCGAATTCAGAAACTCCTTTTTTTTTCCTTTTTGTTAAATTTGTATGGATGATTACATGCAAAATAATGTCAATTAAATATTTAAATTGCAATTTTCATTTTGTGTAATTTACATGATAACTAGTTGGCCCGCGCATACAAATTAAATCAGAAATGTGGCCCACCAGCCAAAATAATTGCCCACCCCTGGAGTAAAGCAATGGACAAAAATGTACAGAATTGTATTGTGCCATAAATGTTCATACTGTTATGCAAGGGAAACAATACATAATTTTAAATATTAAGTATACTTGGTGTATACACCGACTCAGTGGAAGAGAACATGCAAAACTCCACAAAGAAAGACTCCCTGTTGGAATCAAAGGACTTTTTGCTGCAAGACAAAAGCGCTAACTCCTGCACCACCTATCAGTAAAAATCATTAGCTGCATATCAGTCGGTTCGATTCTCGTAATTCTACACAAGACCTTTCAAAGACGGGCGGATGAGACTAGAGAGCTTCTGAAAAGCATAGTTTTATGAGCTAGTAAATTTCAATATAAAAAAAAAAGATTTGCAGCGTGTTCCGTCGACTCACCTGCAGACGGGGGTTTGGTGATTTCAAACAGCACAGTTCCCGTCTCCATGTCCCTGATCTTGAACCTGGTGAAGTCGATGTTGTACACGTTCTCGTCCGGTTTGCAGAGATAATCTGAGCAAGACAAACATGGAGCAGGGCGTTGTGATTGGAATCATGCAGATTTATACCGCGGCTGCAGATTATGGGTCAAGCCAAAGGAAACAGGACTATTCATTTTATACAGGACATAGTAATACACCAGTCTGGATTAACTGTGTTAATTTATGCAGGTAAAATATAAAATTTTTCAATACAGCTGATCAGAGCAAAAGGAAAGCTTCCCCTTTCTGGTCCTCACACATCTTTACTGATTTTCTCACATCATAGAAAAATGACTGAGTAGTTTCTTGCCTGTTGGCAGGTTTTTCTTAACCCGATTTGTAAACATTTCCTGGCAATTATCAGTTTTGTTATTTTTGTGACTAACTTTCACACCCCTATTGGCTGGTGACCCTGGAGTGTGTGTACGCACACACACACACACACACATGAAAAGAGGAGATGCAAATAAATATGTTGAAAGTTGGTTCAGCGTTCAACCACAAACTAGTCAATATTTGTCTGAGAAATGAGGCTACTGAAAAGAAAAACAACACTCCAAAGTGAGTTAAACCTCTTCTGGGTCTACAGGAAACAATGTGTTTTGATAAAAGGATAAAAAAACACAGCTAATTTTTGAGATAATAATGATTGAAAAATAGTATCTTTATGACTTCAACTCCCTGAGGAAGGCTGTCCTGTGTGAAGTGTGACACTCAGTGGTGAAATGTGGTATTACTGATAGATCAATTTCCTGTTTGGCAATTTTAAAAACACCTCTTAAAACCATGAACAGAACCATCTGAAAAAAAAAAAAAATCCTGTCTGACATTTAAAGTTGACAAATGCGTCAGCAAAAGCCATTTCTATTTAACCTGAATCCCGGAAAGACACTTTCCCCAAGTTGTTCCGCAAAAAAACCCAAACCAAAACAAACAAAAAAAAACAAACAGCAGGCACAAAGACTTATCCTGGCAGAAGGAAAGGAGTTATTTTTATTCATTTAATCCTTCCTGTCCTCACCAGGCAGTGTCACTGCCTATTAGTTTTCCTCTGCAGCCACATCCTGCTTCCCGCTCAATCCAATGATACTATTGGCCTGCTGGTGTAACGGTGACATCTCTCTTCGGTGACATCTGCAGTCCCAGGACTCATGCGCCGTCTCGTAATTGAATCTAAACAAACACCCACTTGATGTGTGGGAGAGGCTTGCGGGCTATTCTCGCGCTCTAAAGATTTGTCGGCATGTGCTGCTGTTCATCTACCCGGCTTAATATTAACAGATCTATAGCCGTATTGGATGAATGTCACTAATCTGACACGGATATCGATTATTATAGACAGTATTGATTTATTCATCGATTACGACACTTATCGATTCCCTGCAAATGATCCAAAATGAACAAGGACAGCAACAGGCTCTGTGGATGCAATTCTGCAGTGTTCTGTACGCGTTGTTAGATTGTGCTGCAATAATTCAGCTCGAGAACCCTGCTTTGAGCTGTGCTACATAAGCTTCTTTGTATTCCTTCACAGAAATGTTTTGTCTACCTTCTATTTAAATTGTCATGCCCTCGCCAGTTGTCTGCAGGACATCAGCTCTCCACCGAACGTGAGAAGAACTAATGCCCACCCAAGCACCGGTAATTTCCTTACACGATCGAAATTCAGGTTTTTGGTCTCTCAAACCAGCCACGGTTGAAACCTTTGCAACTCCGGTTCCCTGCTAAGGTTTAAGAGACGTGTTCGAGTTGCCGAAAAACCAAACCAAAAAACAGAACTCAGGACTATTCAGCAGGGAGGAAGAAGGCGCTGAAGCTATCGAGATTAGCACAAGGATTACCAAGGGTTTCATTCGCCCCACTGACGCTTTGCACTTTGGGGAGGGGTGGGGGCACAAATGGCAAAAGGGAGGCTCCTTTGACTTCAGTCTGCTATTTCAGTATTTCACTTCCTGTCTCAGGCCCTTTGTGGACCACAACTCCCCGACATTAGGCCGTTGAATGCGATCAGGTCAAAAACTGAGTAGACGGTCAGGCCGGCTTGAATAGGAGCACAGTTAAAATTGGAGCATCTCTAACTGCTCCCCTGGCGCTGATGGCCGGCAGCCTACCGCTCACGGTCCGTCTATGATTGGTTGATTGCAGTAAACGAATTTCCCCACGAGGGATTAATAAAGGATAAAATATACATTATAAAAGCAAATCATTTTTTCTAACGGCACCGAATTCCTGCTTGCATTGGTTGGCGCGACCCAGGTCGCCACAGTGAGTAGCCTTTTACCACGTGGGCAAAAAGGAGTGTTGGACACTGGAGGTAACAAATTTAGCAAGACTGCGGCTTCCCTGAGGCTCCGACCCAACATTCACTGACATCCGTGCGCCGCGATGGAAGATCCACCACACCCAGAAGCGCCATCAGATTCCTCCCAGAAGAATCGACCTCTGGATCATTCTGGATCCTTTGACTAAAACCTCCGGTCATCATCCGCTGATCCAGATCATTTCTAGACAGCACCAGGAGGATTACTGAATCCACACCTGTTATTTTCCAACACTATGTAATAAAGCTCAAGTGTATAAAACCCCATAACTGAAATGTTGCCATAGAGTCCCATCGTGTTGTCATCTCCGCTCATGATTTAAAGTGCGCGCTGCTGACAGAGCGGCTATATCCCTGGTGAAAACGCCGTGTCTGTGCTCTTCTGTCAGCCTGAGTGCTGAGGAGGCCCCTTCTCTATGCAGTTAACGCTCCATGATGGTAACGAATTTCAAACGGTGAGTTTACGTGTGTGAGTGCGCGTGTATGAGTGTGCAGACACTGTCAAACGCCGCCTTCACATCTTCTCAAATAGTTTCCAACTGTTTCTTAAAGAGGGTGTTTGAAGTAAAAAATACGGATTATACTGCGTGAGAAGGTCGTTTTGCCTTTTTTGTGAATTTGCTGGTCACGCTCCCGATTTTAGAAGTCACCTGTCAGGAGTCTCAACTTCATGAAATATATGTCAACACGGCTAAAACACCTGTTAATTATTTGCTATTATTAAGAAAACAAGTGGAATTACAATTGTTTGCAGCCGATTTTTCACAAAAATTCCTTTACAGTCATTGGAATATACAAATCGTACGGAATCGAAAACTATTTTTTTAATTTACACAAAAGGTTATTGAAAGACAAATCCGCTACTTTCTGCTACTTTCCCATACATGTACTGTATTTGGAACAAAAATCGTATTCATTTATTACTAAATAAAAAATGAAATTGGATAAATTAAAATTCAAATATACAATGCAACATTTGCTAATTTTTCTACAACGTGTCCCACTTCTAGGGCGATTTCACACCTTGCAGTTTCGAATAGAATATTACTTTGATCGTCCCACGGTGGGGAAATTTCAACACAGCGCTTTTACACCAGCTCACTTTCACCTATTCACTTGCACATTCACAACCATCGACCTTCTGATCGGAGAGACGCCGGCTTGATACTATTGAGCCGGTAATTTTTCGTATTCCTGTTTTTATTATCATTGGATTATTGCCGGATGTTGCTTTTGCAGGTTTCAAAGGCCCTGTACAACATGAGTAAAACAAAAGTACAGACCCACACACACACACACACACCGGTGTTAATCCAACTCTACTGGCAGAGAAGTGTGTGGATGTGTGCAAGACGGTGTGTGACTTGTATGCAAACTGAAGTGTTTGGTCACCTCGGTCAAAGACGAATTACGCAACGGACTAAAAGCTGAGCTGCGAGTATCAACTCGACGGCAGTCAAACTGCGCAGGCAGCAGGTAGCTCGACGTTTGAACCCCAGCGGGTTTTAGTGAACCCTTTCACCGCCTCGCACTCGGCGTCCTTGCTTTCGCTCGCTGTTACGTCTTCCCCTGCGTGACTGTGAGAAGCCGAGGTGCGTTTTCTTCCCCCGGGAATGATTTCCTGCCAGCACTCGCGTCGCGGATTCCCTTGTTATTTTGGTATCAAAGGTGTCGCTTCTGGATTCTCTTTCATTTTCCCGGGAATGCGTCTGCGCAGTTTTATTTCATCCACGCCGATTTCACATGTAGCTTCGGGCGGGTGAGGTCAATCGGCGGAAAAGACGGTGGTCAAGGAGAAACGTTCGGCAAACAGCCTCGACTGCACCTTCTGACCTACATTCGGCCGGAAAAAGGCAGTTCTGAGTTTCCCGGCTAACATTAGCCGAGGCGGATCTACAGTAAGTGTTTAAGATCACTAACACATGAAACCATATTAAAGGCTTATAACCACAACATGCAGCTGGTGAAGATTACGGGTGACACCGATAATGGGATCTACTTCAATCTGTCCCAAGAGCAACTTTACACGGGGTTCCTCCTCACTGGAGAGTCTCACACACACACACACACACACATGGACACACACACTGGTGTTTTATACCACAATACAAAAAAGAATTTGGGGTCTATATGGAGTGTGTCTTGCGCCACAGACCGATTGATTGATTGACAAGTGATGGGTCCTTGGTGAAAGGATCCCGGGTTTTTTTTTTTTTCAGTCCCCCTTTTCATTTTCGAAGGCATCGCTGTGCAGGAGGCCGCCGCGAATCTCACCATGTTTTGCTGGATGAAAATACTTGGTCACTATATTCCGCTAACCACACCGTCTGCCTCTCAGAGAATTTAACGCGGTAAATAATTAACTTCATGGCTAATTTATGAGTGGAGAGACTTAAAAATGAATCGTAAGCGGACTTTCGAAGCCGCGAGTGCGACCGACAGCCAAGGGCAGCAGGAGCATTAAAATAGACTTCAGCAGAGCTGTGAAGATGAAGCGCGAGGCCGCTCGCACAAACACACACATAAACACGCGCACACGTAGACACAAATAGGATTTTAAATCGACCGACTTCTAATAAAAGTCCCTGCTTTGCTATCGGTGTCAGACAAGCAGGGCCAGCATGAAACAGACCCTCAAAAACAGCAAATTAACGGCGAGCAGTCGTTTCCCGGTTTAATCCGAAGGAGGCTTTGCTTTCAGACATATTTCTACGTGAAACCGTTATGAGAACTAAAAGAAGCAGCTGAGGATCTGGTAAATCTAACAGGCTCATTCACTGTCTCAGTTTTTGACAACGTGTTGCACACTGTCACTTCACTGAGGGCCCCCCATCGGCAGTATTATCGGGTTTTTATTGGAACATTTTCATAAATTCCTTTTGGTTTTGCTTGAATTCTTTGCTTTTGCCTCCCGTCACCAAGCTGGTCGTCGCCTGTGGGGGGCTCGAAATTACATGTGCAAACACAGAGAACCTCTCTATTCTGATGTTTGTGAGTGTTTCCTGAAAAACACTGAAAATCGGGATTTCCCAGATTGTAAAGGATGACCTTGAAAGCAAACAGAACCGTCGTGCTTTTACTTCACCGCTGTCTTATTTAGTAGCAAAAAAATGGGTAACGTCAGCTGTTACGTGTTCAGCCCACCTCACTGAGGGTTGTTGTTTTACTCTCATACTCGGAGTCCTCATAGGTCACAGGACACACTACTTTTGGCTCACAAATCCTCTAAAAGTTACTCTGAAAGTGCAACATGGTACTTTAATAATCAAGATTTTTCGATTTTTCTGCAAATGTGAATTGTCCGCTTTGACTGGAATTCATTTTTTTCATTATCTGCATAGCTTAGCTGCACTCAGGGTTGCAGGCATTGCTGGCCACGCTATTTAAATTGAACCAGGGACGTCTTTGCTCTGAGGCAGAAGCGTTGACCACCATGTCGCCACATACCGAAAATCAACAAAATTCAACTTCCCAAGTAACTAAACTCACTGTTTATCCAAAAAAAAAAAAAAAAAGAAACGTAAAGCCCAGTTCAGATCTTCAGGAGATGCAGACAGAAAAGCAGCAGTTTTCTGAATGGAGCGCAAACAAGACTGGGAAAGTTTCATACATTTCTGCCGCAAGGGGATTCTGTTTCACCAAATCACAAAATTGCTGGACTGAAGCCCAATAGAACTCGAAGGTTGGGCTCCATGGCTGATATTCCATTTCATTTTTCCTGATCAGGATTTGTAAACATTTGACACGAATGAGCAGAAAGGGAAACGACGGTATCTCTACGACAAGGCCAGTTGTGGCTATAAATCTTAAGACCGGTCAGGATTTGCAAGATGTCGTTTTGTTGTTTTTGTAGCTTTGCAACTTTGGCTTCATTCCAGGCATAGAGGGGTCTAAGAGCAACATCTAAAAAAGAAATACAGACACTGAAGTCCAGGTCTATGAACTGGAAATCGAATTTGGGTAATACACTATATATATATATATATATATATATATATATATATATATATATATATATATATATATATATATATATATAATGTGTATTATCCCTCTCAGGCTCAAATTAAGTTGTAGTTGCAGGAAAAATCTGATATTTGGCTTTCGCAAATCTGCAACATCTGCCTGGAGAAGGTTAAACAAATTCGATTTTATATATATATATATATATATATATGATATTATATTATAGTATATTATATTATATTATATTATATACACACACATCATATATATATATATATAACATTTATATATATATATATATATATACATATGAAATGTGGGTTTCAGCCCTCGGAGTGCAGCTGAGAGTGATGTGAGGAAGTGACAGATGAAGATTTAGTTAAGAACACCAAATCCTTCAAGTGAGCAGAAAGCCTGTTCTGTCCACGCAAGTAATCTGGACAACCGTGACGACTTCGCACTTTTGGAGAAAAAAGTCACTTTTTTCCTCTTTTTTTTTTTTCGGAAAGAATCCGACCAAAACAAACTGTGACACGGCAACCACCTCTGCATTCCGAACGGGCCCTGATTAAAAGAACCGCGGGAGCGCCGTCGAGGCCCGCCGGGCTCTCCTCCGCACTGTCAATAGCGTTTCACGCAACATAAAGGGAAAAAAAATCCATCCCCGCCACTTGAGACGGTGCAGCGGCGAGACAAAAGGCAAAAACACAGACACAACCGGTCTCGCCGTCTCGTGGGGGCTCTCCAGTTCCTCCCCCCCCCCTTTGTTCGAGCATCAGAAAAGGTGTCGTGCACACATGCTCGTATTTATTTTTGTCTCCACGCGGATCAATAAACAGCAGCGGGCGAGATGGAAGCTGAGAAGGAGGTGTGTGAGAGAACAGAGACGCACGCTCCGCCGGCTGTAACCAAGGGGAGATGCTCCATGTTGCCGTAGTGATCGGAGCGCGCATCCAAGTTGCCGCGATGATTCACACATGCGTCCTCTCTTGCCTCCGGCCGTAATACGGGGGGAATATGAAGTGAGTCAAAACAGCTCCCTGAAAGTGACTGCGTGGACTCACAAAACTAGAAGCGAGGAGAACGCTGACACGAACACGCCGAGAGCGGACGGGGATTATCTACCGGGGACGTAAGCTCTGGGGAATAAGTGACGGGCGTCATCGCAACTTGGTTTTCTATTGTGGCCCCTGAAAAAAAGCACCACTGTGTGACGCAAAAAAAAAGGTTTGAGGGGAGTTTTAAAACAAACGTCCCTTGTGTCACCTCTGGCATTTGGCGGGCTCATGAGGAATTCTGCTCGGCGGGCCTCAAGAAACGGATACATCCCGTCGGGGGGTTGTCTCTAAGCCGTCAACTCAGCCCAGTTAAGAGATCTAAAACGTTTCATCATCAAAAAGATATTGAACAATAATACCCAGAAGCTCCTTATGACCTGTTTAAATATAGCGTAACTCCAACATCCACGGCTCCGGTCTGACGCGTGGTGTCGAAGTTCTCTCGCTCAGTTTCTATCAATATATCGCTGTTGCGTAAGGACTTATACCTGCCTTTAAATAGACAAATACCCTGCTGGCAACCTCCGAGTTCACCGTGGGCTTTAGGATGCTTTAAGGTCGAAGATACATCATGTGTTTCGTCATGTGCGGCATTTTCACAATCAGCAAATAAGCCATTTGAGCGAAACGCACGGGGGGGATTGCTTTTAAGTGAGTGTTATTAGTTGGTCATCTCCATGCGACGTGCAGCGACCCCTTCCGAACATTAAACCTGTAGATTCAAGAAAGCAAACGTGTCGACAGCGGGGGGGACGGGACATTTCGAATCCTGCGGGTGTTTTTTTTTTTTTTTTTTGCACGATTTAGCCTTCCTTGGAATCAGGATCCACCTGGCCGAAGGTAAACAAACTCCGGGCTGCCGTTTGAACCCCTGGAGGAACGAGGAAGGAAGGAGGCGGACAGACGCTTCATGAGATGCAAAGGAGGCATGAAAGGAAGAGAAGGTTAAGGATGAGAGACCCCCCCACTCCCACTCCCACTCCCACCCCCTCCATCTCCTCATCCTCCTCTTTGCTTTGATTGACAACCCAAGTAATTCACCGCCATCAGCGTTTGGAGTCTCTGTTTTGGAGATGCCGCCACTTATTCCCAATCTTTGACTGACCGGCCAACTTTGACCTCCTCACCCAGGGGTCAGGGGAAAAAAAAGGCAAAGGGACCGGAAGTGTGTGTCGGCGACAGAAGGCCCGCACAGATTACATAAAAGAGAGGAGACACTGATGACGTGAAACGTGACTCATATCCAGCGGTAACATGCGGCGGCTCAGACCTCCTCTCCTCCTCTCCTCCACCCCACGCCGGCCGGTCGGCCCCAACTTACTCTCCGTGATCCTCTGCAAGCCCAGCACGTCCTCCGGGCTGATCGCCGCGCTGGCCAGCAGGTCCTCCTCCGTGGTCTCCGGGACCCCGACGTCCGTCGATTGGCAGCCCTTCTTGACTTTCATCGCCGCGCTGCTCCCACCTCCGCCGCCTCCGCCTCCGCCGCCGCTGCCGCCGCTGCCGCTGCCTCTACCTCCGCCTCCGCCTCCTCCTCCGCCGCCGTCTGCGCCTCCTGCGTTTCTGGCCGGATTATTACCGGCAGGCTTCTTAGCGCTCGACGGGTCTTGGCTGTTGCCTCTGCTGGTACAAGAATAGCTCATTCTCCGCTCCTCCTCCTCCTCCTCTCCCCCCCTCTCTCCTAACACACAGCTTCCGAGATCCACCCCCCCCCTTCCTTCCTTCCTTCCTTCCTTCCTTCCTTCCTTCCTTCCCTCCTTCCTTCCTTCCTTCCCTCCTTCCCGAAGAACGCGTCTTGTGTCCGGCGTTTTAAATTCAAATCCGCTTGGTCTCCGCCAGGACGCGCTCCGTCTCTCTCTCTCTTTTTCTCTCTCCCGCGCTGAGCGCGCACTGCGGTGCGCTCTTTTGCGCCTCTCCCGCCCGCGTCCGGGCGACGCCGGGGGGTGGGAGGGACGTGCGGGGAAAATGATCGTGCGGGGGGAAGGAGGGGGTGGAGGTGGCAGATGGTCGCTGGGGAGGAGGACCCCCCCCCCCCACACACACACACACACGCACGGTCGCCCCCCTGTCTCTCAAGGTGGCCGTTAATGGAGCAGGTGTATTATTATTATTGTTATTATTATTATTATCGTCATCATCAGAATAAAAAAATCGGAAATACTTGATTGATTCCGGGTGGAAATGGTGTATTTTTTTAATTAGTGGTAGTGTTAGTATCATTCAGTCAGTCAGTCATTCTTTATCTGTGCCACTTATCATGCCCTCATTGTTGCAAAGTTGCTGGAGCCCAACAAAGCTGTCATTTGGGGAGCGGTGGGGTGTTACTATCATTGTTATTACTGCTATTATTATTGTTATCATCGTATCCATCCATCCATCCGTGCATTATCTACAGTTTTTCCTGCTCTCAGGGTAGCGGGGATGCTGGAGCCGATCCCAGCTGTCATTGGGGATGAGGCAAGGTACTACAATTATATTATTGTTGTTATTCAATAATTCATTCATTCTTTCCTTCTTAATATGTGCCAGTCATCTGACACTCATGGTCGCAAAGTTTCTGGAGCCTATTCAAGCTGTCATTGGGCGAGTGGTGTTGTATTATTATTATCATTATTGTCCATCCATACATCCATCCAGGCAGAGTATTATAATAACAATAAAAAAGTATAGTAACAATAAAAATAACAATAACAATACTACTGCTAATAATAATAACAATGATTATTACTATTATTATTAGTAGTAGAACTCATAGTAGTAATTGTATTATTATTATATTGTTTTTGTTGTTATTTGTAGTAGTTGTATTATTTGTAGTAGTGTTAACACTATTTTCAAATTGAGCACAACTGAGATTAAAACTGATAAACTTAAAGCAGATTAAACCATGTGTGCTGCCGTTGGATTAAATGACAGTTTCTATTTAATCTAACATCTGTTCTTTCCCTCCCCCTCCGTTGTCTGTTTTTATTCCCGAACATTAAGAAACAGATTTACAAAAATAAAAAAATGGCGCGGGATTCATAGTCAAGTCTGTTACCACTCTAATAACATGCATATAAACCGTCTAAGGTCAGTAGGCCAGGGCGTCCCTGCAGCGTTGGTCTGGACCCCCACCCACTTCTTCCCCTCCTCCACCCGTCTCTTCTCTGGGGGTGAGAGACACAGATGCGAGTCATGAGATAATCACACATAAAATGAAAAATTCAAATAATCAGAAAGAAGACATGCTGTTGTTATCAATTAGGAAATTACGCTTAAATGTGGACAAATATATCTTATTAATCAGTAATGATTTATTTGTATAATAATCAAATAATTAATTTGGTTATGATTGACAATTTTCATAATGTTGGTGGGCAAATTAATGATTTCAAAACTTCTTGAACGACAATCAAAATATCAAATTTGAAAACAGAAAAAAAAATCTTTTTAGAATGGAGCAAAAAATTTCATAGTGGTATCTTACATTTTTCTAATTGGTGAAATGTTCACCTTATTTTCAAATGCCACACACATATGTGTGTGTGTATGTGTGTATGTATGCATGATATATGTGCATGAATATATATATATATATATATATATATATATATATACCACACTACTACTACTATTTTGACCACTACAATAATACCACTACTAATATAATATAATATAATATAATATAATATAATATAATATAATATAATATAATATAATATATTAAATTTTAAATGACCGCCTGTATACTTCAATTAACCCTAATGGTAGTGTGTGTGGGGGGGAGCGTCCAAGTATTTAGCACCTTTACTGCTTTACTGTTGTGACCTGTAGAGTTTAAAAGTCTCAGCCCTGCGTTTCTTTCCCCACTCCTGTGTGAGTCAGTGTGAGCGGCGTAAAACTCATCTCTCCTGTCGTGTCTAAGGTCTTTTGAGAGAACAATGTCTGAATATGTTAGAATATTAGAATTTATGTAGCCTTTGTTTTATTGCTATTTATCATTATTCTGTTGGTGGGAGTCTGAAGGACATGTAGTTGTTCATACAACAGGCGCAAGGCCATTAGTGGAGGAACGTTCATTTTTTGCAACTTTTAAGAACCTAAATTCCAGGTTTTCTGTGTTTGGATGATTTTATACATAATTTTAAATTGATGACTAATGAATTGCTCAGTCACTGTTTGGTGTTATTTTGCACAACCATCCTACATTGCCCATTCAGATGTCTGGGCAATGTAGGATCTAAACTACTGCATGTTTTTGGACTGTGGGAGAGCCCAGAGGAACACACAGACTCAGACTCAACACAGAAAGTCCCCTTGTCAGCATCGAACCAGGGATGTCTTGCCGCGAGGCGGAAGCGCATACCACCACAATATAGACAGACAAGGATATCACAGACAGATGATGTGAACCTGAATATGAAAGCAGGCAATTTTGAAAGATGGGAATCTTTTTACTGTCTGAGAGATTCATATGGAGCCTGTGTGACTCACCAGAGGCATCAGACATTGTGAAGACTTACCACGGCTGATCATGGCGACATATCACTGCCGTCCCCAAGAGCAGCAGCTCATTCCCCTCTCATAAAAAAAGGCAGCCTGCAGTATTCACAGTATGTGGACGTTTCAGCGTCTCAGATTCTTCCTGACAATTCTATCTTCTTTTACCATCACCCTCTTCGTGCATAGCTGTGTGTACAAATGCAACCAGACCTGTTGATAAAGGCAGATATATAGAGTCGTTGATCAAAGGTGCTAAGACGCAGGCTTTCTACATCACACCTGTATGCTGCTAAATTAGGGCCATGATAGGCTGCTTACATTTTGTGATGTCACAAGTGATGACTGGAAGCCTTTTAAAGTAAGCGTTTAAACATCTACAAACTGTATTCAACTATATGATTCAAAAATAGAAAAAGGCCAGGTGAGTATTAAATTTTTATTTTTACAATTATTGTTTTTAATCATTAAATCATCATTTAATCATCTTTTTTTTTTTCTAAATAGGCTCTCTCATTGCATGTTTTGGCCCAGAACTGAGCTACATCGTGACATGAATTTACCAGTTATCACGCATCGCAAAGCATGATAAAAGAGGGAATTCAAATCTGGTGTTTATTTCTTCAATCATGTTTTTATTGTGCCATTGTATTGAAGAAACAGGTTTTGCGGTATGGATGTGTGTGACTCGTGTGTGTGCAGACCGAGATTCGGCTGTATGGGCTCTTCACATCGGCCTGCTGAGTTTGCTTGTCCTTTTGTCACATTTGAGAGGCTGCTATCATCAGCAGAAACACACACACATATGCACACACACACATTCGCGCGTGCACACACACACTCATGCACGCGCACATCGACATATATGTTATGTCTCTCTTCTGAAAGGAAAACTCATTTTTGATCATGAATGCATTGACCTCGGCGCAAAATCCTCTGTAACGGGTTCATATTTCTCTCTTAACCAGGCAATTAAACAAAAGCACGCACGTGCACACACACACACACACACACACACACACACACACACACACACACACACACACACACACACACACACAAACCGAGTCTGCACAAAGTGCTGACCCTAGTAATCCATTCTAATGTTTATTGTTCAGTGCAGCCAGAGGAGAGTACACGCTTTTGTACCTAAAATATCTGTTATCTTTTTGTAATTTATTTTCTTTTTGTTTCATTGAGAGAAGACCACAATCAGAAAATGAGTTTCAACATTATAGTCGCAGCACGAGGACAGCGCGGTGGATCGTTAGAAACCTGCATTTGGAAAAACTGAATTCATGTTGCAGTTGTGTATTTATTGAAACATAAAGCTCATAATGGATGTCTGTGTTAGTTACAACAATAGTAGATTTGAAATATATTTACTCAAGTACACAAATGCCACGCTGCCAGCACAGCTGATTATCCGATGCCAGAACACTGCCCGTCCTGCCAACGAGGCCTTTCAGTCCCTGCCGTTGGCTCTTTCCCACCGTTTCATTCAAAATAGCAACAGGTACTCCATTCACAATTCCATTCAGTTTATTTGTATCTCTGTAATTTTCTGACTCTAAAACCCTTGATGAAATGAAAAAGCATTAAAATGGTACTAAAATTGTGAAAATGTATTGCCCTGCTCTTTAGTAATTCTGCTATTAGTTTTGATGGATGAATGGTTTCCCAGCAACAGGGTAAATTCACGATTTTCAATATTAATCACCGTGTCACATTCTCACTCTGTAAATAACTTTTCAAAAAGATGTTATGGTTTGTGCTCTAATTATTGCATGTTATTAGCCTGGTTTTCAAACAGTCCATACTACCTTCTTCCATTCATTCTGATTTACAAATCACAGCTAATCACAGCTGGTTATCCAGGACGATGGGCTAGATAGAGGACTGACTAATAGCCGCTGGGGAATTTGGTAAGACAAGTATGATAATAAAAGATGGTGTCCACTTGGAAAGTGGATACCTAGATGGTAGAAATACATTTACATCTCTTTTTGTGAAGAATAAAACCCTTGTCAGACTGCTTTTGAATAAAGACTGTTGTCTGTGTGTGTTTTTTTCCTGAATATTCGTAATGAACCGAGTCAATTTGCTCCTGACCTGCCGGGCTAATGAACACTTGATGAGTGAAAGCCCTACATCCATTTCTAATTACGGCCGCAGGGGATCTGAGTGAGCCCCCTGAACCAGTGCTGACATGTAAAAAAAAGGTTGAACAGGCGTCTCTCTGGTACCACAAGATCCAGTTGCCAGTTAACTTCTGTTAAATGCCCAGCTCCTGCATATCACCCAATGATTGCATTCTTATGATCAATACTACTACTCAATCAGGTTTCCAAGAAAGACGCCACCTCCCTGTTTGCAGTCCGTTGATCACATCATTGATCAGGCCGTCTCCTATTCAGCATTCATATTCTACTAAATGAGCTCCGATTTTATTTCAGAAGGGAGGTGAACAAGTGACCTTCACGCCATCAATCTTAAAAGCTAGAATAATAAGGATGTCAATTCATGCGATGCAGTCTTTAAAGTCTGCTAAGATTATGTTTTACCTTATGCACAGTATATAAATATAAATATATACGCACACATGTGTGTGTGTGTGTGTGTGTGTGTGTGTGTGTGTGTGTATAATTTATGTCAGCACAAGAGTCAGATATAGATAATCCACTCACTGTGCACACTTTATGCCCCTTTAGATTTCATGGATTTTTTTTCCACTAAAATCCATGAGAGTTTTATTGTAAATTACATTGTGTTTGGCATATGCACGTACACACACACAGAAATAGACACGGGAAGAGTTGACTAATGACTCTGTAATTAGCTTCCCTCATTAAAACCCGGAACAGAGGAAATGCTATGGTAATGGAGGAAACACCAGAGGCAGGATAACAACTAAAAAAAGCGTGCGGTAAATAAATTGATATCAATCAAGAAATAAAGCCCCATTAGGAGATAAAGATCAAGGGCCTAATTTAGCCCAGGGTTTTAGGCATCCACTAAAGTTTTAATGAATGTATGATTCTAAGTAGAATTTTTCTGCACTTTTCATCAATGTACAAACCTCCAAAATGTCATATAACATAGGTTTTCACAAACTGAAGTAAGACTGAAACTGAAAAAAAAACCTCATCATCAATAAAGTTGTCATCTTCCCACTGATCAGACATGCACTCAGGTGTTTTGCCACACCACAGGGAGAAAGCAGCCATGCCCCCCCTCACCGGCACCCCCGCGGTGCGTATAGACAAACCACACAGGCGTAGGTATCACAGCATAGCCACTTGCCTTGCCTCTTTGTGTTTGAATGAATCACCGCGTGTCTGTGTGTTAACCCCTCTGTGGCTCACACAACAAAACAACGCAGTCAAAAGCAAAATGCTGACATGAGTCCCGGCGTGCCTGCCCCCCAGCCCCGGACACCCGCGGTGTATATATACCCCCATACACACTGTCCAGGCAGACCCGTCAGTGGAACCCTGCGACACACAGCTCAACAGTTTGGGTAGGTCAAGCTACTTAAACTGCACAGCAACATAGCGGGTTTTTCCAAGTCAGTTGTAGAAATGGGCCTTTGATACAACAAAACATCATATATTCATTAATCTAAGCGAAGGTGGAGTTTGCGTGATTGCAAACGGAGGAATTGTTTCAAGAAATAAAACAAATGAAGGGGAAGTTACACGATAAAGGAACTAGCGCAGCCAAGCCCTGTAGATGTAGAAGCCATGAAGGGTGACGGCTCGCTCAGTGAAGAAGAAATCAAGTCCGATTACGATGCGGTTCTTTTTTTTTTATGGCTATACTTTCATGTCCCTACAGGTGATACTGAAAAAAAGGACAACATGGCTTTGACAACTCCCACACCAATGGGTCCCTGGAAGGTGAGATAATGGTCGTGTTTCCACACGTGTGTTTCTTTAGGAGTAGTTTAAAAGTCAGTGGCGGTCCCCTGAGCTCCCGTTTGATTCTCCCGTGTTGTGCAGATCACCGTGTACGATCAGGAGTACTTCCAGGGAAAGCGCATGGAGTTCACCGCCAGCTGCCAGAACATCATGGAGTGCGGGATGGACAACATCCGCTCCCTGAAGGTGGAGTGCGGCGCGTACGTATCCCGATGGAGAATGAACGGACGGCAAAGCTTTTATTTAGATTGAGTCGGCGCTTACAGATACTTTATTCTTGTTCGTGTTCTCAGCTGGGTGGGCTATGAGCACTCCAGCTTCTGTGGCCAGCAGTTCGTCCTGGAGAAGGGAGACTATCCTCGCTTTGAGGCCTACAGCGGCAGCAACTCTTACCGCACTGAGAGGATGATCTCCTTCAGGCCCATCTGCTCCGCTGTGAGCTCCGAATAGAAACCGGCCTCACAGCCTGCAGCCATCCAGACTTGTGTAAGGTTGTGTTGAATCCTCATTTCTTTTCCTCTCACAGAACCATAAGGAAGCTCGTATGACTATCTTCGAGCTCGAGAACATGATGGGCCGTCAGTTTGAGCTGTCCGATGACTACCCATCTCTGCAGGCCATGGGCTGGCTGAACAATGAGGTTGGATCCATGCTCATCCAGAGCGGAGCGTAAGTCCCTTTTCTCTCACCACGACAGTGTTTCAAACCACTAACACAAAGTGTTGGAGCCGATTCTCAAAAATATCTCAAGTAGTTTTCAAAAACAAAATGATTATTTTTCTAATTGCACTCCGTAATTTGTTACTTCAACATTAATAATACCCATGACTGTTTACAGTACTGTTTACAATCATATGCAATTGGTAATATTCATTTAGCGATGTTTTGTCATTGCAGCTTTGTTTGCTACCAGTACCCTGGTTACCGTGGCCACCAGTACATTCTGGAGTCCGACGTCCGTGGAGGAGAGTTCAAGTGTTATCGTGAGTTTGGCTCTCATGCCCAGACTCCACAGATCCAGTCCATCAGGAGGATCCAGCACTGAGAGGGGAGCGTTTCCTTCACACCTCTTCATCTCCCAGTCCTTCCCTTCTCCCTCCTCTTGCACTACCATCCCTGCACCTCCTCCCCCATCCACCCCCACCCCCACCCCACGCCCCTCCCCGGATTCTCTGGTTTGGCAAGTCAAAGCAGGATCTTGGGCTGGACTTCAGGTGCTTACTGTCGGTCACAGCACTTTTGTATTTTTAAAGAAACACCAAAAAAAGGAAAGATGTAAGAAAGACAGAATTTAGGAGCGACAGAATTGAAAGAAAAAGCTGATCAGTGTGAAAGAGAGGCCCCATCTGCCGAAATGGGTCGCAAGAATGGTGAAAACACCTCAAAGGTTTTGCTCTTTTTAACCTCCGCCATCCATGGCGCCATCATCATCGTCATTGTCTTCTACATCAACTCAATCACGAGTCTAGCTGTTACTGTGATATCCATGACTGCCTGTGTTCAAGACGATGAATAAAGAGAATGAGCAAAGAAAATGGAGAGAATCACGGTTCGAGTGACAAGTTCCTCAATCACATCTGTCTCTTGTGCTTCTCTTCCAACATCATCCCTCATTTGATTTCCCTTTAAATCATGATTTAGATCTAGCAAACATACATCTAGGATATGACGGGCTGTCGGAAAATGTGAATAAAATAAGTCAAAAGTATATTTTCCATTTCCCTTGAAAGTTTGACCACAAAAAAATATGCTGCTGTATTGAATTATACCCTAGTAGAAACATTAGATTTCTGTATTAAGCTGATAAAACATATCACGCTGCCTGATTGTGCACAATAAGATGTGCACGTACACTAACAGCATTCACCTCCAAGCTTTTTCCTTGCACTGAATACAAACCAGGAGAGAAGAATCACCTAAATAGCAAGAACAGTATGAAAATGGTGGACTTACAGGTTTGACAATTAAATTTGTTTATACACTCATAAACACAGAAATGCACGTTTGTCAATTCAATTAGCATAAATTATCCCCCGCAAGCTGCTCGATGCGCTTGTGAATAAGTGCCACTAGAGGTCGCTGCTCGTCGGTAAACTCTCAGGTCTTCCGGTTGACGGCAGATGGTGACGTCTGCAAAGATGGCATCCAGCAGCAACTATTGGGAAGGTAATTTCTTCAAGAACTATTTTTACAAAAAAAGTAACTTATGTCGGCATGTACCACGTTTCAGTGTTACTCACCATTCCAAGCGAACCGTGTCTAACGCTTGTTGCTTTATTTCCGCTCGAAAGAGATATCTTAAACTAAGTTCATGCTAACCTGTTAGCATAAAAGTCATATTCTGATAGACGCCACAAATCACGCCAATAAAGTGCAGCTATGAAGATGGCGAGGATGACAAGTCAAACGGCCGAAGACTGTGTAGTGGTTATACATTTTAGATCCCTAAAAATTGACCTGGAGTCAGCTTCTGAAACTGTAAAGGCTAATATTTAGTCTTTCTGAAAGGAACCTCAACTAAGAGAGGGCAGCAGATTTAACCCATTCCGTCAATCTCAGTTCCAACAGGGTGGACACAAAGATATTTCCTATCTTTGAGGGAAAAGCAAGGTTTATTTATCTACAGAGCCAGCACACAATGTGATACTTGACAGATGACTAACCACCTGTTAAAAAGCCGGTGCACTTATACATATTTAGATTTCTGACCGTGATAAAATGTTACAGGGCTATTATGACAACCACTTTTCAAGCCAGTTGTTTCTGAAAACTTCAAAATGTTCTTCTTTACTGTTTCATCCGGCAGATTTACGTAAACAGGCCAGGCAGGTGGGGAATGAGCTGGACATCAAGCTGGTTTCCTTCAGTAAACTCTGTACCAGTTACAGCAGCAACAAGGACCAGCAGACCAGGTCGGAGGGACAGTCCTCACCATATGATATATTTTTATTTGTATATATATTTGTATTTCATCTAAATCACTGAATGGAATGCAAGGCCAGAGATTGTGAAAGACAGCAACACGATTCTTAAACATTTCTTCGCCATCTACCACCATTGTTACTATTTACTCAAACTCATGAAACTTACGTTGCAAAATTTAAAGAACTTTGTTTGAAAGTAAGAATATTATGTGAATAATTTTGCTTGATTACTTGTTTTTTTTTATGGTATTTTCACAAGCATTTGATTGTTGCATATTCACTGCTATTTTTAGATTAAGTGAACCTTTTCTCTCATCATGTCAGGTCGGACTCAATCGGCTCATTTCATGACAATAGACTTGCCCTCATGACTACTGAGCTTGAGCAACTCTTGGCTGAAGTAAGTAAATCACTATAATCGAATACAATGAAAACTTAAGATTGGAAGATAAAAACATTTCAAGGGCCGAATTTACTGTAGATTTAAATGTGAATGAGCAGTATGTGGATGTACCATATCCATAAAACTTTTAAAGTTCAGCCACTTCCAGAAATAAGAAAATGATTTGTTTTGATGTTAGTTTTCTCTCTTTGATTGACAGCTGTCAGCACTCAATGAAAAAATGGCTGAATACACAAACATGCCAGGATCTTCTTCACATAACTCAGGGCTGGTGCACACTTTACAGAGACACAGAGATATCTTACAGGTAAAAACACTGAGCTCTCCTTTCTTATCACTTACTCACCTTGATCATCTGTCAAAACTGATTATTTTCAATATTTTATACAATAAATATTATAAAGAGTGGTTTTTAATTATTGATTTGCATATTCACCTGGGCTACGGAAGGACTACACCCATGAGTACCATAAAACAAAAAGTAACTTCTACAGCCTGCGACAGCGAGAGGACCTGCTGGGATCCATTCATAGAGACATTGAGTAAGCACCCTCATGCCATTCTGCAAATAACTTGGTCTATTGTGATCAAATCAGTGTGAGTTTTCTCTGTTTTACTCATTTTGGACATGTCGCCTATTAGAATTAGTGATGACAGCATCTTTTGTGTCAGTATCAATGGTGTCTAGGTTAAGTTATAAAAAAATGAAAATCACTTCAAAATCAACCTTAGGAACAGTAAATTGTTGTGGGTATCAACTGAGAAATTTCACTAATTATTGAGTTGCATCCCAATGGTTAATGTTTCACAGGATCAACTGAGGTTCAAAGGTATGCAGGATGAATGTGTGCACTTGTTGTATGAATGATCATTTTTGAGGAGAATGAGGGTTTTTGAGTTGGTGAAATATTTGACATTTTTGTTCAAAAATTTCTACCATAACGATAAAAATCAAAAGAAATGAAAATGATATGTATTCCTTCATAATTACATCCATTCGTGATATTTATAATGCCGTCATAAACCAGTAGGAGGCAGACATGTTCACTTTGTTGGAAAAACCCCTCCATGATTGTGTCCATTCCTTTTATGAAGTTAATCTCCTAATAAAAGGCACCTATTACTTGCCAATCTCTCTCTCTCTCTCGCTCTCCCTTCACTCTCTCTTCACTCTCCCTCCCTTTTCCTCTCTCTCACTCTGTGTCTCTGTCTGCCTCCCTCTGTGTCTCTGGGGATGTCTTTCCTAAGTGCCTCCTACAGTAAATCAAACCGCAAGGCTTTCATTCATCCGAAGCGGAGAAGAGTGGTTACATCTGGCCCGCCTGATGCACAGAGCAGTCTTATCATTGGATGGGAGGGAGAGAGAAGCACTGAGAGATTGAGTTCCTTTTGATCTGATTCTGACTGATTACAAATACAACAGCAGTCGGTGAATATTTATCATGGGCATATAGATGGATGGGGGTTACAGGTGAAGAAAGAGGAGCTTCAGATGATGAACTGATTAGTACTCCAAATAGGGATGAGATAGTGTAAATATTAGACAGAGGACAGTGTGTGTGGGTTAAGCAGCTCTAATCACTTAAAAGCCTCAAAGCAGGAAGTAGGTATTCAGCATTCAGTCATCGGTTCATCTGAGAGAGGTTAAACCTCCACTCAGGCCAGAGAAAAAGCCAGGGAGAAGCCTGTTTTTGGTAGAAACTTCAATTTGGAAGCTGTTTGGACACAAAGTGGTCAAAGTGGCTGCAAATCACGGATGGCGATCAGCTGTTTTCATCATTCATACAAATTACTATTTCCTTCTTTTTCACTCAACATGACAGGAAATGGTTAAAATGACTGTTTTCTGAATGGAATTTGGTTCCTAACAGTCTACCTCTGTGCAGAAAACAAATCAGTGAGTTAATTAAGGTAACTAGGGGCTCTTCACAAAAAGAAGTCTGATTGTCCCTTTTTTCATTTTCAGTATATAGACGAACAGAATACCTGTAGTCTTGTTAAGCAACTGCTGTTTCCATAAATCAAACATCACTTAGAATATTTTGTGCGTGTGTTGGTCTTACTTCATATTAAACAAAATGGATCGAGAGTTTTCAGTCCTCATGATTTATCCCTAAGTCCTAAAATCAGTAAGAGCATTGTATATTCTCAGGTAACTTCACATCCTTAAAAATGAACCTTTTGTTTTTGACGCATCCCAGAGCCAGTGTTCAGCCCAGCATCCAATAATGCATTGCATCTGTTTTATTGCGCAGGAGCTACAAAAACTCCTCAGGGACGAGCAGCAAGCGGTCCGATCTCTTCCTGAAGGAACATGAGCATCTGATAAAGTAAGCACCCCTTCATATTATCCACAAATCTGTTATTTACGGTATCGTATCACTGCCACGCCAGGAAAGAAAACCTAGGTCAGAATTAAACAAGAACATTAGTAAAAATCCTTTGCGTTATTGTGCACTAAATCTCATCTTATATTGGAAAGTATTAATACAAGCAATAATGGTAAAATGTTGACACTACAAGTTGATACTGATCTTTCATCTTCTTCTCTCATGATAGCAATGTGGCCTTTGGCAACAAAACTCGAACATGAGAATATTAACAGCTGACATATAGGAAGAGATGGGGTGATAATTGTATCATCGTGACAAGAATTAAGGTGAATCACGTCTGAACAGCAATGCGTTCATCACGTGGGCGAGGCCAGCCATGCTAACTCAGTCATCCACTCAAAACAGGAAACAATAACGAAAAGATGTTCAGCTGACTTGGTGATTTGCTGCCATCCATAAAACCAGACAGAGTATTTCTTTCCCTCATGTTCACACTCCTGGACTATTTTAACACCCTTTTCTCATCCGTTAGCCGAGCAGCCACTCAAGAGATCTCAGGTTAGATGTCCTCGTATCCAATCATAGTCTTGTCTCTCCCGCAAATATAAGGCTGCTTAAACTTCTGGGTCTCTTCTGGGTTTACTGTTAAATTGCAAGACTGAGTTTATCTTATTTACTAAATGAAGGCGGTTGAATCTGATGCCATATTATTCCGCGGAGTGCTATATAAATCAACGCCTGTATTGTAACCAGTGTACATAAAGGCGGGTCAGCACAACTTGAATTTCCTGAAAATCCTGGAGGGTTGTCCCACAAGAGGCCAACCACCTGCTAATAATCAGACGCCACGGTTTTGAGCATCTTTTTGAGAAGTAGGTTGACAATCAGTGGGGAGGAAATCCGTATATGTATGCATCACCCATGAGATTAATGTCCAGCGGGGCTGATTTATATCACAAGCGGTTCGCGTGAAACCAATCTGTAAAGTCATTCTACGATGAGCATGACACTGGCGATACCTGGGCAGGGGTCTAGATACAGCCCGCCCTCGATACAAAGTCTCGGGTTACAAACAGAGCGCGGTCCGAGGCTGTGGCGACAGGAGATGAGAGCTCGCACCTGCTGCTTTGTTGATATTTCTCCCATGCATGAAAAGAACCCTCAGGGAGGGGCGAATTAGCCTAAACTAATACAGGATCAATTAGGATCTAAGTCGATGTTTGTCTCCTTTTAAACAAAAGGATTTAAAATAATGAATGTGACTTAATGCCCAGCCCTCCTCAATTCTTGATCCCACAAGACTCTGCGGGAGGCACTGAGCATCACATGTTAACTGATACTCCCACAGGTGGGGTTGTTTTGATTAGGTGCAGGCTGATACGCGGGGAAAAATGAATTTGATGATGTTTGCAAAACCTCTATCTGACATGGATAGATTTCATTATATCAGCTTTAACATTGAAAATCGCCTGAGAGATTGAGTAATTAAATTCTGTTTTTATTCAAATGCTTGTGAAGGTTTCGTTGTACAGTATCAGTACAGTCATCATTTCAATACAATGTCTTTAATAGAAAGCTTTCTTTTATTAATTCTTTATTGTTTTTTGCTCATTTTCTATTGACTTTTAGAAGATGTAATCATTTGCACTTGTCTTGAAGATTTTCTAGCAGTGTCGTCAATGTTTTGGGAGGGTTATTTCTTTTTTTGATTGTAGTTCATGATGCCAATTTACTCACGGCTTCGTCCCGATGGAAATAACAGAATTTTTTCTTTTGTTTATATATTGTCAACAGATATGAAATAATCAAAGGGAAAAAAACACATTGATAAACATCAAAGAATTTGAAATGGATCTTAACATCCCCGAGCCCTGGCTGCGAGCATTTTGAGTGAAATGTAAACCAAATATGCAGCATCACCTACAAACACCGCTGGCAAATGAATGGCAAGAACTCAGAGGAGAGGCGAGCAGTGAATAGAGAGATATCTGAGGGAGTGGACGGACTGATGGAGGAAGTATAAAGCGCGGTATTGATTTTTGGTCTCCAGTGGAGTCAACCAGGATGCACGCTGCCGCCCTCATTATTCTGCTCAGCCCCGCACTGCTCTGTCCGTCACTCCCCTCGGCAGCTAATGGCATCCGATGTAAATGTGCAACAACAACAAAAAAAAAACAACAGCCTGGGATGCAGCACTGATGTCCAGCACCGCCAGATTTGTGCAGTTGAAACATGTGTTTACGATGTACTTACTGTGTATGATGTGATAGGGATTTGACCAATCACAGTCTGACTTTCTCAAAAATGTGTCTTGTTAAGCAGCAGTTTTATGGCTAAATTGCTGTGTCAAGTCTCATTTTGAAAAGTACTGTATTTCAATTAAAAGGGAGTTAACTTCATTTGGGGAAGGCGGTGGATCTATACTAACCTCCTCATGTGCCTCACCTCCACAGCTCTGACAGACTCATCGACAGCGCAATCAGGTAAGTACCCAGCACCGCTCTGTCGTTTAGAGCTCACCACCTTACCTCTCTGTTTTGGGCTCACCGCCGAAACATCCTTGCAAAGTTCATGTGCAACTGTGAGAGACAGCCACACCCCCGCTACCCTCCCCAAGGACTAATCCCGATTGTTCCTCTCCGTCTAGTATCGCCATGGCTACCAAAGACAGCATCACATTTCAGCGTGGGACACTGAAGTCTATCCAAACTCGGGTCACAACTCTGGCCAGTATCCTTTTTTCTTTCATATGACTTCTCGTAGGGGCTGCACAATGGCATGTTGGTTCACGCTTCTGCCTCATAAGCACAAAGCATCCTGCCCCTCACAGTCCCAAAACATGAAGGAGGTTCATTGGAATACATTTGACAGATTGCCCAGATGTATGAGTGAGAGGGTGAAGGTTGTTTGTCTCTATATGTGGCCCTGCGTTAGCCTGGTGACTGGTCCGGGCTGCACCATCCCCGCGACCCTGACTGCAGGATAAGCGGTAGATGATCGATGGATGGATGGATGGCTGAATGACTTCTTGTATTTATTGTTTTTCTTTAAATAGTTCCCCCCCTGCTCGTCACCTGATGTCACTGACTAGGTCTGAATGAATTTAATTCTGTGTTTTTGCTTCAGCTGCACATGAACTGACCAAAACACATGTAAAATATGGCCTCGCCTTCAGTACACAGGTGTGACGCTCTGAGCGCACCGCCATTAGTCTCTATCTCTTCTTTTTTTATTTTCCACTCCCACTGACGTAATCTCCCTGCTGCTTTATACCTCCTATTGACCGCCGCGAAGGGAAAACCCTCCTTAGATCTTATTTTCCTTCATCATGCTCTCCCACCCCTCAGATCGTTTCCCCACCATCAACAGTCTCATCCAGAAAATCAATTTGCGCAAGAGGCGGGACACTTTAATCCTCGGCGGGCTGATTGGCATCTGTACGTTCCTCCTCCTGCTGTACTTGTCCACTGATGCACCGGTCATCTGACTGACCCAAAAACAATAAGTCTCCATTTGAGCTGGACAGGGTACAACAGGGTAAAAAAAAAGGAAGAGGCAACTACCACATGAAATCTTAACTCTGGGAGTTTATTGTTTTGCAAATTATACTAGGGCGGTGCAGTGATTAGCACTCCCATCTCAAAGCAAGAATGCCCTTGCTGGATCCTGACAGGGGTCCTTTCTTTCATGTTCTCCCCATGTCTGCTTGGGTTTCCTCCTGGACCCCTGCCACCCCCCAATGTCCAATGTCATTGAGGAGGTTCATTGGAGACTAAATTGGCCAGACGTGTGAATGAGGGAGAGAATAATTGTATGTCTCTATCTGACTTGTAGATAAGCGAGTGAAAGGTTGTACATCTCTATGTGGCCCAATGACAGCTGGAATGGGCTCCAGCACCCCCACAAACCTGAGTGCAAGATGAGCAGTAGAGATAATGAATGAATGAGTTCTGAATAAGGCAGACTATTTGATTTACAAAACTTTTTAAAAATCCAAACTCCCAAACTACAGAAAATTAGTGAATGCTAATTTACATCTAGGGATTTTTTCATTGCAATTCATGTCTTTGTTTTGATTCTGTCTCTTCGTGACTGTTGCATTGTATGGTATGGTATGTTTGTTTTCTTTCTCACCGGTGCCTCACACTTTCTATGATACGGGCATCGTCTTAATAAAATGAAGGCGATAAGATCACTTGCCACTTGGTCATGCTCATTCATGTTTATTTCAGACATGCAAAACTATGGCACAATAAACCAATCGTACAGTATAAATATAGAAACATTAACATCAGAGTGCATACAGGGGCTGCAGCCCCATTCATTTCTTGCAGTATATGTAAACAGTGGAGTTTATAGATCCTAGCAGTCCACTCTGGACGGGAATCTGGTCAGTTTATCACAGTAGCACGCAAAATATATCACGACGGGCCGGCACCAGATCAAGCCTGGTCCTGGACTACAATGGAATCTGTCTGATGACTTTCGTGAATCGAGTCCAGGACCAGCCTTGCTGTGGGTCTTGGAAGACATCCCTTAGGTTTTGAAAGAGCTTTTTTTGCAATGAATGTAATGGGGATTAAAACTTGACGGTATTCAGTGTTTGATGTCATCTCTTTTTTTTTTAATTCCCAGAAGTCCCATGTTGATAAATCAGAAAGCAGATGGAATCCATAGTTTTTGCAGATCTGAAGAGAAAGAGGGCAGGCAGTGGCGGCGTCTCGGCTCGAGAGTGATGAGTTTTCTGATTTCAAAGTTGAATTTTCTTTTTTTAACATCCGATTTGAAATCTTTCCTTTTGATCGGATGAGCAAAATTAAGACAGATGCTGGAGGAGAACTACTATTTAAGAGTATAGTTACACCACAGGATTGCATGGCCCTGGATTTCTTTACTTTGTTCCTGAGTTTGTGGAATTCTTGGGCCAGGTGGACGCAAAAACGAAAGAAAAGAGAAACATTTTGAAAGATCTTCACTCTTTTACCTGTAGCAGAAAAAAGCGGTAGGTCGTGTGATAAGTCTTGTTTTTTCTTTTTTTTTTTTTTTCTTTAATAAAACGTTGTGCTTTTTCCATCTTCAGGACGAATCACCCTCTCTTCTTCTGTGCAAAATTCGAGATCAGGTGGAAACTGTCGCTCCTTCCTCGACGCGCCTTTCATTTCCGGATCTCTGACACGGAGAAAAGAGGGCGTTCACAACTTTAGTGTGTGTGCATGTGTGTGTTTGTATGTGTGTGTGTGTGAGGGGGTGGGGGTGGTGTACCTATTGTAAACACGATGAAGATGATGACCGCCACACCCAGGAGCATCGCCAGGCAGCTGAGCAGCATCGACAGACGCCCGTACTTCCGGGCTCTGTCTACGTCTCCCGAGTGAAGGACGGATCTCGACTGACGGAGGGGGAAAAAAAGACGCGCATCGTCAGTTTCTCACAACAAAAAAAAACACCTGTAGTACTCCCAGCTGAGGCAAGTCGCACAAACACACACATACACCCAGAAAAAAATGGGGCGATGAGACGCACGGCACTCACCACACTTGCGTACCACAGGGCGCAGATGTTGAGCGGGACGGCGGGACAGAAGCAGGACAGAACGGCGAGCCACAGGTAGCTCTGCGGGGGGGAGGAGGAGGCGGGCTGCGGGCCCGGGCTGAGTCGGGACGAGGGCGTGGGTGGGGTCGCCAGATGCCCCACGGAGCCCGACTTGAGCGGCGATCTGTGTCCGTCCTGGTCCGCGTCCAGGGAGCGGACGCTCCCCTTGATGTTGAGGGAGAACGAGTCGGACGGCTTGATGTTGCTCTGGCCCGTGGGTTCGCTGGTCACGGCGCGCAGCAGCTTCTCCGTGTCCTGGAAGTCCGTGGGGTTGGAGGCTTCCCTCTCGCCGAGGGCGCTTTTCTCGAAGGCGGCGTCGGTATTGATGGCCATCACTGGTGCGTGAAAGCAAACCTCCCGAGTGTTGTTGTCTGCGCTTCCCGGTGGATGGAGATGCTGAAGAGACTCCCTTCAGATGTTCTCCATCGGGAGGGTCATCCAGAAGGAACTCTCGTCAAATTTCGGGGAAAGTCCTTCACGGCAACTTAATTAAGCAACTCCATTAACATTTCTTCGTGCGGAGCGAGATGTTATTGATGTCTGAGTCTCTATCCCGCTGACTTGTGAACGTCCGGACGCACGCTTTCGCCTATCCCCCCCCTTCCCTTCCCTTCATTTCCCCTCCACCCTCCTCTATTATGTAGTGAGGTATTACCGCATCCTTTCAACTCCACGGCGCATCCCCAGCGTCGAAGGCCTACTTATGCACCCTGCGAGGCGTGTGACAATGCAAAAAAAAAAAAAAAACACATTTAAACCTCTTTCGGAGTGAACAGTCGCGGTGCGTAAAAGCTTTCCTTTTACGCACGCCGAGCGCGTCGGCTGGATCAGCATGTAGGACGGCAGGCAATGCATGGGGAAGATGGATCCACGACATGAACCCTCTAAAATATGCCCCGCTGACTCAGGCCAACCTGGAAAAAACTAAAAAAAAACAAAACAAAACACTTTGCTTTGTCCTGCGTGGCTAAAGTTAAAGTTGATCCGAGGATCCACGCAAAGAATGTTAACCTTTCTGGATGTTTTTTGAAAACCAAATTGAAAATGTGCCTGTCAGACATCTATGACCAACTAGTGTTTGTCCAAATACCAACGGAGATCAGTCAGTGTATGAAAATCGCTTGTAGTTTTCAGTTTAAGGCCACTATACGCTGCACTCTGTTAATGCAGAGGAATATCACTCCAGTATATTAATGTAATTGTCATAATGTTCTGAATGTTTGATAGGTACCCTTCTGCCCAATCTCGCTGTATCTAAGAGTTGGACATTGTTCTGTGAATCATGCTCAAGATACACTGTATACATTAGAGCTTTTTAGCCTATAAACTGCAGCTTTTTCCTGCAAGCGAGGGGTTCTAACTTAATTCGTGAGTACAACAGCTGTCATGTACTAGTGAAATACACACAAATTTCTGCTGAGATCCATTTTGCTTGATATTTTGGGCCTTTAAGATGATAAAGGTTGATAAGAGTTTGCTGCTTGGCCCAAAAATGAGTTCTAAGTCTCATTAAGACTGGCAGAAAAAAAAACTAGTAGGCCTGCTGTGTTTGTTTGTTATGTTCAAGTTTCTCAGGCTTTATTCCTCAAAAATTGAACCAAAACCATTTTAACCATTTTTGTGTGATGGGATATGTTGCACGTGGGCACACCTCCTCAACCTGGGCCTCCAATGAACATCCGGATTTTGTGAAGGACTGGTGGTGTGGAACCCCATTCACATCATGTAACACAGAGTGAATGTTACATGAGGATAGAAGAAGTAGAGGAAGATGGAGAAGAGAATTGTAGAGACTCCTAATCCACGGGGGAAGCGGTTCCTCCCATGGGAATCAAGAATCCAGATTGGTTAATCCTGTCATAAAGCCCCGCGGGTTTTCCAACGTTGGTTTACGTGTTTTTCTGCCATCTAGCGGAGACACCGAGCAACATCGCCCAAACCCCAAAGGTCGTTGACCCTAGTGCGTCTGTACTTCCCGTCTTGTTTCAAACAACCTCACGCACTTACTTGCGCAACGATTAGTCGCTTTACAATCTGATTGACCACAAAAAGAGAGCTACACCCCCCTTTTCTTTTTTTAATAAGCGTGTGACTTCCCTGATCTGAAGATAGATCTTGAAATAACCCTTTGAAACTGCAGGTGAAGCCTTCAGGCCCGGGACAGACATTAGATCTTTTTTTTTTTCCCACCCTCTGGTTTCCCATCATGCACTGGATTTAATTAGAATCTAAGAAGGATTCATGCAAGCCTGAGGTTTCTGATGTTTTAACGTGGCGATTAGTAACCCAGAGAACAAAGAACATACAATTATTCCCCAGTCCTACTCATCTCAGTCCAAGTCAGCATCTTTAGATCTAAATTTACTGTGATTCATTCTTGTTCCCCTTTAATAACAGATAGGGTTTCACATTTTTTGAAAAAAAAAAAAAAAAAAAAAAAAAAAAAAACAGGCTACTTTGTGTGAACAGAATCCATAAGCGTGGCTGCGGCATGTCTCATGGTACAACGTGTGCTTTCTTATTTTTACACGACAACAGTTTTGCGAAATATGTTTTTATTATAGGATAATAGCACAAATTACAGATCACAATGCCAAGACAAAGGCTACACTTGTAAAAGCAGATTAAACTTTCATTCAACGGGCTTCATATAAGACCACTTGTTAATGTCCCGAGAGAAACCAGTGTGTGAAGCGTCCAGTTCCGCAGGCTTCCTCCTACGACCCCCCCCCATCTGCTTCCTATTCTTGAGTCATCCGGGGCAGGGCTGACCAGAGCAGTTCTTCAGCTGGCAGCTTTAGCATTTGTACAGGAACATAAAGCTTGCCAGTGAAGAACTGCTGTGTGTCAGCCGTTTGGGGCCGAGGGTGAGGGAGCTCTGGGAGTCCGCCAGCCAGGTTTGACAGCCAGCCTTTTTCCCGAAAACAGCCGGGATCGACAGACGGGCGGACGGACGGTCCGGTTTTAAGGGCTCACACACTCCCTCTCGCTTTGTCCTCCTGCAAAATGAGAAGAAGCGATTGTTTAGATTTCCTCTGTTCTCCCTTTTTTTTTTTTTTTTTTTCCTCGCAGCAGTGTGGGTATGAGGTGGCGTGCAGCCAGCCACGCACGCACGCACGCACGGTTGGTGGGTGTAGTGTGTGCCATCAGCTGTGAGTAAGTGGGTGAACTGAGCTGATATGTAGGAAAAGACTCGAGATGCACACAAGATCACGCTACAGATTAGCAGCCAAGCTCTCCCGCTCCTTCCGATGCAGCGTTCCCTCGTTCCCAGCGTTACGATGCTCAAATTCACTGAAAACAACCCTGGAAAAGCAATCTAATAATATCTTTTTTTTTTTTTTCATTAGTTACCTCGGTCACACACCATGATCTGGAGGAACAGATAACTTCGGCGTGTTTATTAAGTTCTTCTCGATAAAGAGTACCGTAGATGTACGAGCTACATCCGCACTGCAAATATTGCAGAGGTCTCGCTTAACTTGCCAATTTCGGCTGGAATGCGGAGCATTTAGACAAAAAACACAATGTACCTTCAGAAATCATCGTTGTCACCCTTTCAAAGACAATTTCCCCAGACATTCTTAGACAATCTTGATGATCCAACAGACGAGTAGGTTTCTATGTGGACGAACTGAAGGGTCAGATCCGATTAGAGCTGCAGATAATTGTGACTATTATTATAACTCTGCCGGTTGTCGACACATAATCGAGTCAAAAGAGAAATACATTTACCTTGTTAAACGGTGATGTTGTCAGTTTTGGCTACCTACCAATCCTCTTCAAATGAACCGATAACTGGTTTTCGTTTCTGGAAAAACAGCATCGGGAACTCTGCCGTTTTTCCTCGGGATAATCTGAAAATACTTTTATTTGTCCCTTCACGTTTACTTTGCATACAACAAGTGAGCTAGAGTTTTTTAAGTTTGGACGGTGATTCTACAACCTAAATGTTTCGGCTAGTTGAAAGCACTGTCATTATTTTTAAATACATGTATTTTTTTAATCTTGTATTTGTCAAATGCACGGCAGCTTCCGTTTACATAAAACCCAGAGACGGTTAACACTCAAGAAATCCGAGAATAAGCTTTCTTGCATTAAGGGGATCAAATCTTTCGGCGATTATGAGATATTGAGGACTGGCTCTGCCTCCTTGCCTGACGATGAGGAACACATGCTGTACATTCCTGCAGTAAGAACAAGAATCATCCAGGTATTTCAGTCGCTTACAGCAGCGGGTGGGGTCAATTTTTCCATCACACCTCGTGCACAGTCACTGTCATTGATTGAAGACGAATTAGCTTGGCTGGAATTGAAAAATGACGCAAGGACAATTACCCGTATTTTCGAAAATGTTTCGGAGCAGGGTGAGTCAGCCGACGCACGCGGCCTGTGCTGGCTTGTGACTGAAGTTCGCTGCCGAAAGCATCCTTCTTTAAAAGAAAAAAAAAAAAAAAGGTTAAAAAAAATGCAAAATTCCGCCGAGGTTTGCAGTCGCGGTGACACACACTCACACACGCGAAAATCTGCTCCATTCGTTGTCCGTTTTTCAGAAGTCATGTGTGTTTGATTACTGGATTCTCAAAATGGCACCCGCGGATTCCAGTGAAAGTTGTAATGTGGCTCCCTCCGTCTCTGCCCCGCTGGATTAGTCTGCAGGGCCGAGCTGAGGCTCTTTAGCTGATTGTTGTGGCACATTCGGTGAGTCCATGTAAGCCGGCGCTGCTAACAACTCTCTGCCTCTCCGGATGCCCCCCCCCCCCACCCCACCCCAGCCAGTCCCTTCCCTCATTACTTCGCTTTGTTTATTAAAAAAAAAATGAATTAGCATCGAGACTTGCGATGAGGCATTGAACTCGGGACGAGTGCAAAGTTACCTTTCCTCCTGGTTTGCTTTCACCCTGTGCTGCGCAGACACAGGAAAGTTTCGGAATTTAGAATATAATGTGTATATTCACCAGATTCTAAATATAGGTGTTAGCTTACAGAGGAGCCTTTATATCAACCCCAGGCAGGGGGTCCTGACAAGAACCACCATGATGGTCTCATATAGCGCAGAATGGAAACACTTTTACCTTTCTCTATGCTTTCCCCTATAGCTCCACTTCTTCTCTTATTCCTTCTGGTAAAATATTTCCTCATATTTAGCGTATGGTTTCCCAACACTTGTCGTTTAATTATCTGCTTTTGTTCACTGCAGTGTTTTTTTTTTTTTGTTTTGTTCTTTCGGCGGGGGGCGGAATTCAAACCTTTTGAGGCTAAAATATAAACATAAACTTAAGCAATTAAAAGGCAACGCAAACATGCACTAGCTCGGCGCGCTTGTGTCCCATTTCTGACAGGTGTCTACAACAACCAACGGGAAAAGACAAACAACCAATCAGTGACGGGATGTGTGATGTAACGATGAGACGGGAAAATGTGAGTGACGACGTGGCGCAGTCGGATCCCACTGGAAGGCCGGTAAAGACAAACACCTCGTAGCAGCTGTGTGTTTCTACTAATCTTTTGTAAAAGCACGTGCACGCCCAGCGTTTCGGCAAGTGACGCTACATTGCATCAATCACTCCTCTTCTTCAACAGTTCGTGCTAAACCCCCCACAACCGACAGCTGCTTGTGATTGGCCGAAGGTTTTGTTGCAGGAAATTGCAAAGGTGCTGAGCAAAAATTATCAATATAGTCACGAAGGGGAAAAACCCTGAGAACAAGGACACGGCAGCCACATCACGAAATCACGAGCGGTAGCCTCATAAAGAAAAGGAAAAAAAAATCTCACGGTTGTCATGAAAAGCATAAAGTAAAGGTGTTCTGCAGAGCGGCAGGTCCTGAAAGGACGCTCATTTTTTGTTCTGCTCCATATCATAACGTAAAGCCTCCTCTGCCCGGAAGGCCTGCCACATGCACACACACACACACTCTCACGCCTGCGTTGATCTGAATGAAGCAAGGGAGGAGGTTGTACAGTAACAGTCCTCAGGCCGCGCACACACACACACACACACATACACACACGCCACTGAGTCACAACGGCCACAGCCTCCCACTGAAACTGAATTAGCTACTTGTTCTATAGTCTGCCACTCCCTCCACAAACACCGATGCCGTCGCTTCACGTTCACAATGACCGGCAGTGTTGAGCCCGTCTCCCCTCTCTTCTGCTGCACCACACGTACCGATATCTCTTCTTTATGTTGTGTGTGTTTCCCCCTCGCCCGTCTGTCTTCTCCGCCTTCTCTGCCTCGCACAGATCAGACTGTCTTGCATTCCTGGAATTCCAGCTGTGTATGTTAAAAATTCCATTTGGCTGCTGTGGACTAGCCGTCTCTTTCCACTCCTTTTTTCCATCCCTCTATCTGTTACCCATCCCCTCCCTATCTTTGCGTCTACATCTGGTCTGTACCAGACTGTGCGGCAACAGGCGGCCGCGCTCACGTCCCCTCTTCCACCCCCCCCCCCTTTTTTTCACACCTTCCTCCTTCTTCTTCTTCTTCTTTCCTTTAAGGCCTCCACCGAGTGAAAAAGAGCCAGACAGCCACCTGACAAGGCCTTGAGATGGGCTTTCACACGGGTACTGTGGACGTGTTTTCTCCACCAAAGCCAGGAGGGGAGGAGGGGGGCGGGTAAGAAAGAGGAAAGACACGCTGGAGTTGATCAGGCAGGATGTGCGTGACACAGACAACAGGAATGATGGTGTGTCAACAAGAAGGGCCTGAATGAACCGTGTGGCGCCTGCAAAGGAATTACAGCCATTTAAACTGGGTGAGAGAGAGCGAGAGAGTCTCTTCTAAGCTAAGCTTCAAATGCAGGATAGCCAGGGTTGGTGTGATTTATCCAGGTAAAAGCAAACGCTGGGTCGGGTGTGTGTGCAGGGGGGGCATTAAAGAAAAAGGGCTGCGGCGGACGAGCGTCCATCACGATGCGCGTCTACTCATCCTGACCTGCATGCATTTAGGGTCAGGCTGCTCCTTGAGCCGATGAGGAAGAGATAAGATTGGTCCCCGGGCTCTGAATCATCGGTGTTGAAGGCTGTCAGCAACGCGCATGCGATAATATATAAACGGTAGAACGACGCGGGGCGACTTTTAATTTTATTTATGTTCCTTCAAAGACCTGGGAATGGAGACGCGTGGCAGTTAAAGGGCGCACGTGTGTGACATATCGGAGCAGGTACATTTCCCCGCTGTAGGTGTGGCCCCCGTTGGAAAGCATCCGCTTGCCCCAGATCGCCACACAGGCTGATCATTTAAGACGGGGAATGGGGACAAAGAGAGGGAAAGGGCGGCGGCTGATCTGATCAGAGTGCAAAGAGCTCCTTGTGCGCTCCTGCTGGACTTGGCAGGATATCTGATGTGAGCCTTAAGATAAGGGGAAAAAGCCGAGTGCCATTGAGAATCCATAACATTTGCTAATACGCCGTTTGAGGACAGAAGCCTCCTGCTGAGCTTTTTTTTTTTTAAAATCCATTCAAAACCTAGGCACACGACACATCCTGTCTTGCCCGTATCTTCCCTTGACATGACACGCATCAGGAATGAAGGGTGTGACCCAAGATGAGCAAGATGGCTTCAGCTCTGCAAATGTTAGTCAATAAAAATGTTTAAGAAGAAAATAGGATAAGGTGCTCATTCCGCCTGATCGCTGGGTGAAAAAAGATGAATTGCATTTTAACTGACACCCTGTCACTGCCATGTGATCCTCATTGACAGGATGGCTTATGTCACACCGAGAGGTTGCAATGGCACAAATGCAGCTCGTGACACAGCCTTGCTGGTGCAGTGAACTCTGGCAGTACAATTATGTAAGAAGGCATTCACTACGGTAACTTCCAGCCTCTGGCCGTTTATCGCCGAGAAATCAACTTAGAAATGATTCAATTATTTTGGGCCTTTCGACGGAATGTGAAAAATCTAGAATTCAACATGTCGGGAGTTTGGAACGTGAGGCCCCGGTTACTTTCGTCACATCGAGCGCTTTGAAACATGCGTTTTGAAGCGTCAGAATAATGACTTCAAAGTATTATTTCTGCGTGTCTCCGCTTGCGAGAACCCAACTTGGGCCCGTCGGCCCAGGCTAATTACGAATGCAAAAATTTAAGAGGCTTTGGACGTTCGGGTTTAATAGATGCGGACGCCCATTAGCATAACTTCATCTTGGAAATTTCTAGATCGTCAGCCCTCTTGGGAACAAGCAGTGAAAAACCAAGTTCTCAACACGGTCTGGTTTCAGAACACACACACACACACACACTTGAGCATACTGCTTTTCCCCTTGCACTTGGAACAATCTGACCCCCCCACTTCACACCGAAACACACCTTTTTTTTTCCTGCGTGTTGCACAAACACACCTATCTGTACTTTCTCAGAGGATTATCTTAAATTAAATTTTTCTTTTTAACCCCTTTCCCCACCCACTCTCACAACCACCAACACCCTTCTTTGCCAATCATGCAGATGGTGATAGAAGCTCTGCAGGAGCTGGGAGGAGGCGGTGGGGAGGCTAAATGTCACATTTCTGTGGTGCCTTATAAATCCTGCCACCCCTCCTCCACCTCCTCCTCCTCTTCCACCCCCCCCCCCCCCCCCCCTGCCGTCTCAGCGGGCCCCGGACCGTGTGAGCGACACTCCGGCCTTCAAACACCCAAAAACCGTCCCGGAGAAAACGACGACGACGGGAATGTGCGGAGACCTACCGCCGGAGAACCGGGACCCCACCGCCTCACCTCACCTCTCCTCACCCCACCCCCGCCTGGAGGGGAAGAGGAATTTTTGTTTTTAAATAGTTACGGGAAATGATCAGCCGGTTCCGAAATAAAAAAAAAAAAAGGCGAACTGGGTCACGGAGCCGCCGTCGCCGCCACCGGGAAGGGAAGGGAAGGGGAGGGGGGGGAATCCGCGTCTTCGACGGGGGAGAGAAGCCGAGAGAGAGACACCGAGTGTCGGTCCGCGCCCCACCTTGACCACCGGCCGGGTCGCTCCGGGGCTGCCTGCCTGCCTGCCTCGCCCACCGCTCCCCCCGGTCCAGGAGCTCCGGATCCCGCCGCCGTGAGCCGCCGTGAGCCGTCTCGCAGTCTTGCGTGGCCGCCGTCTCTACTTTTTCTCTTTTTTTTTTAAAGCGCTGCGGCGGAGGAGACCGAAGCGGAGGACTTCAGCCCTTTTTACACAACTCCTCTCCGAGTCCTCCCTCCCCTCTCTCTCTTTCTCTCTCTCTCTCTCTCTCTCTCTGTCACACGCACACGCACGCACACACGCCCCAGTCTGCCGGCTTCCCACTCCGATCAGCTGGCTGCGCGATGACGTAGCAGCCACGAGTTGGCGGACGTCAAAGTCTGCCGCACTACGGATATGACGTCAGCACGCTGCGCTTGAATGAGGCAGCAGATTGTGGGATTTGAGACAAACCGGCGTTTTTCTTGTTTTTTTTTTTTTTTTTAAATAAAAAAGTAAAAAAAAAAAAAAAAAAAAAAAAAAAAAGGAGAAAAAGACATGACGCTGCAGCTTCCGGAAGTCTCGGGTTGTATTGCAGAATACTACACCCGCTATAGATCCAAGGGGACATTATGCAGTACTTAAGTGCTGCAAAAAAAAAAACAGCTAAAATGGGCCATTGGAGTATTAATATTGGAAGCGGGCCAGTGGAGCAGGCTGACAGGAACATTAGAGGGACAGCTCGACCCATTAACAAAAAAATCACCCTCCTCCCCCTACCCCGTCTGCATGGCTCTTCATCCGTCCAGACCGTTCGGTCGTGAGATACTGAATTTCGGAGAGGCCGCGGAGGCCGTCCGCTTTCCCCTCACATCCAGTGAGGGCCGAATGGGTTTTTGATTGCGGTGGTCATAAAAAAAAATCGTTTTTGAAACTCAATAGCTGCATATCTTAAGTAAAAAAATCGTCAAGCCGGTTACTCGGTACGGTAATAACGACACGGCTCGCGTTAGCATTTGCTGTGAAAAGTTTCTGCATGAAAAGTGACTCATAACAACCTGCGGATTACCTTTTGCAAACTGAGGTCGTAAATTGTAGAAAAGAACTCGCTCATGCATTTCTTCAAAAGGATTGCAAACATCTCTTCTACATAATTTAGGCCGTAGGGGAAAAAAAACAGCCTCCATTTACGCTTGCTTTCACATATCTGGAGTTGCTTTGTCTCTGACATCAGTACTGATCATAATATAAATAGCTGTGACGACTGCCGTCCTGTTGTAAAACCAACAATGACACCCTTGGATTAGAATGAAGGGAATAATTTAAAGGCTGATTATTTCCTGGCAAATGTTTTGGCTTCTTACGTTGCAGCAGAATTCCAAACACAAAGGTGCTGGAAATCCAGACTGCAGCTCCTGACACCCGATAACAAAGTTGAGCCTGCTCCCAAAACATGAGTTGCTAATTTATCTCTTGTGTCCGCCTGATATAATTCTGGATATCCCCCCTGCCCACATTCAGGCTTTATGGTTGTTTTTTTTTTTTTTTAGAGGATTTGTGTTTTCTGTCTACAAAAACTAAGAAAGACTGTCATTGTCAGTGAATGCGGGGCTGGATCTCAGCGTTGGCTCGGACACCGGGGGGAATGACTGGCACTGTTTTCGCCTGCAGGCTCACCTCCGAGCAAATCTGTGGCAATTACATTCCATCTTGGAGCCCTAAAGGTGCATTCGGGTTTATAACATTATGCACCGGGCTTCACTTGAAGACAGTCATAGTATTTTTCTGCTCCCAAGCATGGGTGTTCCTGATTGAGAAAGAACAGTAATACGAAATCAAGGGTAATATTATACTGCGCAATTATGCAACGTGCTTTGCAAGCACAGACACGTAGGTCAGCTGGTCGATAAACACAATCCTTTATGTGAGACGCAACACATGCGGCCCACATGCGGCTGAGTAAGACGCGGTTTAGGGAAATATTCATGAGTTTGCAGAGCAGGCAACAGTCAGGCTGTCTTAGTGAAACCAAAGGCAGTCGGAGATGAGTCGTTGACACGTTTAAAGGGTCCTTACGCTCAGCCCAGAGACGTCAGCTGACCGATCAACCACACCAGCGCTTATTTCTGTCCTTTCCTCCTATGACGCAGGACCATTCTCCCTCTTCACCTCTGAGAGAGACAGCTCCTCGAGCGTCACTTGATGCAGCAGCAGCAGCAGCGGCACCAGCAGCACTGTCCCTTTGCTATTATACCTTTTTTTCCCCGCTTGCACCATTGGGTAGATTTCGACACCTACCAAGGCTGGGGGGCATTATGTTTTAGGATCCAAGCAACCGGCTCATTGTTTATTTATTTTTAATTTTTCCAGGAGTGGGGGGGCTCTTTAACGTTTGGCTGTAAAACACAGTCAAAGGTCAAAGGTCAAGCCCACCGGCAACTCACACCCCTCCCAGTCTTGTGAATGTGATCTCTTCTGAGCGCCCAGGGGGAATTTAATTACATCTGGCAAATATGTCCACTTGGACTGAAGAAATGATCTCAGAGAATGAGAACTTTAATAACCAAGGTGGCGAAGATCAACCCTAAAAACTGTCAGAATTTTCTCTACCTATCAGGGCCGTTATTAAATTCCTCTAGAGTGCGTGTTTCATGTGGACACGGATGCAAGCCGTGATTGGATGGTGGAAGCACATAATGTCATTCAACGACTGCATGACTAAAGGTCACAGATCTTTTGTTCCTTAATGGGAAATGCTCACAAAATTCCTGACTGCTTTCATTTCCCGCATGCATATATTATGCGGGATGTTTTTGCAACTGATATGCGAAGCCATGGCTCTGTTTTCTTCAGATGTCAATTATTTATACTGCAAGAGCGATTGAGAATTAGATTTAATAATGACTCCAGGGCACCTGAAGTGAGAAAAGACACTTTAGCAGAGTGGATAAAAACAGGGCTGATGAGATTGTGTCGGTTTGGTTAAAAGCCCGGCAGCTAACTACTGTTCACGAGCAAGTAACATCCCGCCCAAACACAATCCGGTGTTTGCAAAAGCCACCGAATTGTCAAACGCCGGCGTCATGCAGTCACTTTAATTCAAGACCTGTTTGTGCCGTGATATCGGTGGCAGACGGAGTAGCAAGTCATACGTTCCCCCCCTACTGCGTGACTTGCAAGCTCATGAGGGCAAGACAACGCATAAAACCATAGCCTGTCACATAAACTTGTGCAGGAAATTGTCGCGTGTGATAATTAAAGCAAGCTTAGCTGTCAGAGCTGAATGTTCTTTGTTTTATCTGTCAGTCTATCTAGTTCCTGGACGGAGAGCTCTTCATGTAACCGTAAGACCTGCATCTCCCTGTGATCTTTGCCACTCCTGTTTAACGTGTCCTCATGACTCAGCATTTTTTTTTCCACCGTGTTACGGGATGCTTGCTGGAAGACATTGGTTGTGAAGAGGAAATATAAAACCAGGACAGACTTCCTTGAGCTCAAACATTGTGTTTATTTTTAGTCCTGGTGGGTGGTTTAATAGACGCAGAGTGGAACATAACATGCAGGGGCCAGATTTTTTTCTCTATTTCTTTGAACCTGGTAATGATGACAAAATTCGCACGATTGAATGCTTTACCGAGGGGAGTGCCGCAAAGGACTAAATGCATTGACCGCACAAGTTCATCGGTTACGTGATTGGTCTGCCGTTGACCTCCATGTGATATCGGTTTGTCTGAGCGGCTGAAGTCCAGAGTCCCTACAGGGACACGCGTTAAACGTGGGCAAGGGGGTGGGGGACTCCCTGGGAAATACCAGGCTGAGGATGCCGTCAGAGGCCGCAATAGAACTCTCATTTGAAGAGACTTCTGAATAATGTTCATACACTTGGAAAAATGTGACTTAAAATGCATTTATCTATTAACATGTATTTATGTATTGTAGCGTTTTAGTAAGGGAAACACCCAGGTGACAGTAAAATGTCACGCCACACAAGCCTGCAATCTATCTATCTATCTATCTATCTATCTATCTATCTATCTATCTATCTATCTATCTATCTATCTATCTATCTATCTATCTATCTATCTATCTATCTATCTATCTATCTATCTATCTATCTATTTTTGTATAAATCCATATTATTGTGGTTAAAAATATATATTTTCGATGAATACATTTACATTTGAAGACATTAAAATGTATTGCAAGATATAGTCACGTTTAACCAATACATACCCCATATTTTTTTCTCGTCAATTGTCGATTCACTCTAAATATAAGATTAAACACACGTCAATTTAAGATATAGTGCTACATCACTGACATTAAATGTTGTGTTGTCTTCTGCTTCCGGTACACAGTCAGGTGACCTCGTGGCGCAACGGTAGCGCGTCTGACTCCAGATCAGAAGGTTGCGTGTTCAAATCACGTCGGGGTCAAAACTTCCTTTTCCTTTTGAGAAGTCATAACTAAAACCCAATCAACTTCTGTTCTTAAGAAACCGTCACCAACACCATCATATTGCGATGACTAAAAAAAAAATGGCGTCGGACACATGATTTTACAGCCTACAATTTGCCTACAATTAAGATGTCTGACCGCTGGGCTCATCAAGGTAATGTCTGTCACCTTTAAAATGTCTAAGGAGTGGAATGGATAGTAAAAAAAAAACCATTAAGACACATCCAATAAAATGAATACAAATAACAAATAAACATTTCTTTTTATAAAGTCCTGTTTAATTTAAAACGTAAAACTAAACTTTCCTTAGATGTTAACTCATTGCGACTCGATGATGCATTATTGTAGCATCTGCACATCAAAATAATATATGCATTTGATGAAAAAATATATCAATAAATTAATTTAAAGCAAACAAATACATAAATAAAAATAGGGATGCTAATCTGAAAAAAAGTCCTAAAAACCTCATTCACGAGGTGATTTTACTTTACTCCTTCTGTTTACCGAGCAGACGCCAGGACGCCCCTACTCATCTAAATAGTGACAAGTTTCACTGAGAACAGGACAATCTGTCGATTTCGCGTTGTGTCACGTTGTCGTGGAAACGCGTCACCCGGCAACGCTGCAGTCAAGAGTGAACGTGGGAGCAAGTAGTACCCAGTATCTTGCTGCCTTTTTTTTGCTTGTTTGTTTGTTTGTTGTTTGTCGTTGACTTTTTTTTTAAGCTGGGAGAGGTAGGGGATACGTCCCACTGACTGGAGTGAAACAGATTTTTCCCTGGCGACCTATTTTTTGTTCAGTCGCTTCTTCGTCTGGAAAACAAATAAACAAACAAAAAAAAAAAAAAAAAAAAACGGACGAGCTGAGGCGCAATGCCTGCAGAAACCTGCAAGGTCCTGCAGGGCTCCAGGAAAACTCAAAGGAAAAAAGAGAAAAGGAGAAAAAAAACCTCTTCAACAACTCTGGCAAGAGATACAGGTTATTATTATCATTATTATTATTATTATTATAGCAGTAGTGGTAGTAGTAGTAGTAGTAGTTGTTGTTGTTCTTGTTGTTCTTGTTGCTGTTGTTGTGGCCTTGAAAGTGCAAAGTAGTGATTCACCTATTGATCAAAAAAAAAAATCAAAATAATATTACATACAATATCAATATGATTTTCTGTTTGTTTTAAAATAAAGATGTTGTTTCAAATATTATATTCAGGTTGACGTCAGCGATTTTTAATCTGGATGTTAATTTAAGTAACCGGAGGATTAAATAGGGATCGACAGAGTCATCATTTTGAGTAATACTTTCAGTTAAAATACCGAAATGTGTGATTCTAAGTTAAAATACTTTTTTTGAAGGGAGAGGGAGGATGATATACAGCTTATCATTAGAATAGTCTATGGCAGGTTTAAGCCATTAAAAACTGCTCTGATCAAAATTTTGCACCATTTATAAACATAACAGGGTAATCAAGGAGTCACGGAGAAAAAAAAAAGAATTTCTTTCAGCAATTTCTGGCAATTCAATTATACACTTGTGGGATGAGATGCCAATATGTGCTGCACCGGCTTGTTGCATACCTTCAAGGTCACTGGTTCTTTAAACTCATTGAACGTCAAAATAATCTCCCTGCCGAAGCTTTGTTTCTGCATGGTCCCACATGTCGACGTTGTTCACAGCGAAACCTCGGAGTGTGTCGTCGCCTCCTGAAAACCGCTCGTCTCGGCCTGTGGGGTTTCCTGCTCAGCCTCAGGGCCAGCGGTCCAAGAAGGACATAGATTCTCCTGCTGGCAGGTCCAAGAAACACTCCAAGGATCCAGCGGCCTTGCTGACACTCATCGATAAAACCGGTGGTGGAAAGACTCGGGGTTGCGTCGCGGAGTCGAACATCCAAGCCAGAGAGAGCGTGAGGTGGGTGGGAGTGCTGGAAGACCCCCAGGCTGAGGAGAAGAGGCTGGAGATATACAGGGCCAACAGGCGGCGGCGTTACAGGGAGGCTCTGTTTAAAGAAACTCCACTTTGAGACAAACTGTGGGACCAGAAGATGGGCGAGCCGCCACCGCGCTCCAGACCAAACCGGATTATGGTTATTTAGCCGCCGGTTGTCTTTTCACATGTTTCTTCAGCGCTAGCAGCCGGTTTCCACGGATTGAGTACGTTAATGAGTACTGGAGAGTTCTTATCTGTGCTTCTTAAAGCAAAGAGCCAAAGCTAAGTTTTGAAAACAATCTCAATCTAATGAGGAACGGTCACATGACCTTTTTTTTTTTTTTTTTGGCCGCCACTTTAAATTAGGGACTTACTGGTTGGTCAAATTATGGTTGTGGGGTAGCATGGAAAAGGCATTGCGTGTTCATACCAGAACAAAGTGCAGTACTTTGTTGGCCCATAAATGGCCAAAGTTCACATTGAGACCTTAAAGAAAAAATACACATAGCCGTTGTGACTGTGATTTTTATTCTAATGCATGAACAAAGCAACAAAAAAAGAATTGAAATGACAAGTAACTGGCATGAGAGTTCAATTTCCAGAGATCATAGAGGTACCAGTGGATTGATATTTAGCATGAATTCAGCAGGTATTTCAAAAAATATATATACATGCGTGTATGTGTCACAGAGTTGCATTTTGTATCCAAACAAATCATTAAAATGAGGAAAGTTTAATTTGCTTTTCTGCTGGGATGTTAGTCAGGGTTGAAATCTGTTAGTAAAATGAGCAGAAAGATGAAACTCCTTTGCCTGAAACTGGACACTAAGCTAGGTATCTGGGCCACTATGATATATGATCATATGAAATTCTATCAGATTCTTGCAACTGTGTTAGAATAAAACGATTATCTTAGAATGTGTCTTATAGCATTAGGTGAATATTGAATATACCAGGGAGTAGATTTGATATGCACATATATTTTTGCATTCCCAGAAGTAGAATCTTGATTGATCAGGTGTTTAATTTTTCCATTTCAGCAAGGACTTATTAGAAGGAGTTATTTTTTTCCATTGAGAACTTTGTAACATTTAAACAACTTATAAAGAAATATTACAATTGGCCTGACACGCTGACAATCCCTATATAGTGTATCTGGGTTTCAACTGTAATAGAGGACAGATTTGGAAACAATGGGGACTTATTGACATGCAGCCAACTTAATATAAAGTAACTTGCCAGTATATCAGAAACTTAAATAAGAATAGTAAAATCAACATTGTCAAATCATGTCTGAATGATTTATGATTTTAATGCAATCATCGTGTCAAGGATGTGAATGTCCTCTGCAAGGAAAAGATGCATAAAAAGGGGTCAATATATTTTTTTGCTACGTTTGCAAAGCGAACAAGTCTCGATGTCCCAATATCTTGAACTAAATAGATAGATGAATAAAAAATAAACTGTTGAAGTGTAAACAGAGATGGAGCAGAAGAGATGGGGAAAGAGAGAAAAAGCCAGCATTTCTTTTGTGAAGGTTTCGCAACAGTTGCCTCGGTCTGCTGTTTGTTGGAGGTCTATTGTTGCCTGTTGGTGTGTTTTGTTACCGTTGCCTATTTCAGCACCTCTGCCTCAAAGAGTCCCACACCCTCCCCTCTGTTCTCCTAATCCCCCCCAACCTCCCTGGCCAAACCTCATACTGTCACACGGCCACTCAGGGCACGCACTTGTGTTTTTCTAGTGTTTCCATCAACAGATATGGAGCTCTAGTGGTCTTGACTGTATCTGGAATACTCCCGGAGACATTGAACTACAAAAAAAAAAATGCGGATAAAATCTAATAGAAGACTACAAAAGTTTAAAAAGAGGTCCTAAAATCTTCATCTGTCTGAGGTATCTGTTGTTTGCAAGGGGGAGTCTTTTCTCAGCTGAAAACTCCGACTGCACGATCCTGCATTTCCACACAGTCTGCATCCAAACAGTATAGATACAAAAGTCTTTTCTCGTGTGAGCCGAAGTCTCCGAGTATTCTACCTCTGGGAAGAGAGGCTTTGACGGATGAAGGACTTTCTGGCTTCAAGTCATTACGCAGAAGATGCTTTGAGTAACTGAGTGAGTGAAACTGTAGGTCGTGAAAGCTGCAGCCAACTCATGTCCTCCAATCTGTCAGGGAAAACAAATAACAAAAGGATAAGAGGGCTGTTCTACATTAAATATATATATATATACACACACACACACACACACACACACACACACACACACACACACACACACACACACACACACACACACACACACACACATATATATATATTTACATATATAGGTGTAGCCATGATTTTACTTTTTTGCATTTTCCTCTCTGTGTCGAGACAGGGGAATAGTGAGAAGCGGAAACAAAAAGCGTCAGAGTTGAGGGAATTATTGGGCTGGTTTAATGAAAACTTAACTTTTAGTTTTCACAGCCAAATACTTCAGTCATTTAAGTGCCAGTGTTTAAACTGTTACTGAGCTGAAAGACACCTCAACAAATAATGACCTGGAATGATCAGTGAGTGAATGATTTCAACGTGACTGAACAAATCAAATGACAAAAACAAAAAAAATCAAATTGCCTATTATTTGAAATACATTTAGGACTTCTCACTATGTTTTATGTTTAAGGGCTTTAAATACAGGAAAAGCTATTTGCTAAAAGTAACAACACTAGTAGTTAAGTTCAAGTGCAATGACGCCCACATTTCCACTGAATCAGTACTTTTAAGTATAAACAAGAGCTTTCAGAATAAGGTATTAGTTTTACCACAATACTGATCAGAATCAATTCATTGATGGCTTAAAGAACACATATGTGAAGCATTTCTATGCTGGAAAATTCAGGAAGTAGATTTGATATGCACATAGCCTCAAATATGCATTTCAAAAGCTTTGGGTCCAGGTTAATTGATGTTTTATCAAAAAAAACAAAAAAACAAACAAACAATAACAGCAGGAGCAGTGAAGCACCCCCATCCCCTTCCATTCACCCAACTTCAGAACAACAAGTGAATAACAGAATTAACTGCTGTTTGTTTAAAATGATCCGAGAATTTTCCGGTTATAGAGCTGTAGATGCAAATATTACATACAGAGCCTCGGCCTTTGTGATGATTCGTCCTGTCACAAGTCTCTCAGCTACTGCAGACACAGCCGGGTCATAGTTTAGGCTCGCTGCTGCTATCACCTCGTCTTTCCTTTGGGCAAAACAATGACATCACTAGTTGGCGGGATGTTAAATTGATTCTTAAAAAGATTCTTGATTGTTCACAACTCAAATGTTTGTTTCATTTTCTTAACTTACTTGATGTACAGTGCCAGGAATGTCCTGTCTTCAAAATTTCCTTTTAACACTATTTCAGTGTAGCCCTCCCCATAGCCTGCATATAACCAGTCCAAAAAATATCATATTGTTTATATTTATGCTGATAAACAGTATGTAGACTAAAAACAATAGGGGGGCTTTTGAGAGCAGGAGATCACTTGCACTGGATTTGCATGCAGGGAACCTATGTGTCATTTCGAAAGTGAAATTCAGATAAGAAAGCGAAAACTGCTGTGTGGTAAAGACAATTCTGCAGAGGAACTTCCACTGCACATTCTCGAGTATTATGGGTGTTTTTTTTTCTTCCCTTTTCTTGGAAAAGTGATTTATCTTTGCTTTGTTAAAACCAGAGAACCAAGCAACCTATTATAAAGGATTGTGAAGTATCCTCTTGAAATCAACTGCATTTAACTGATTCACTGTGTAATAATTACTGATGACTTATTTGTTTTTTTACCAAAGTAAACCATGACTAGCTGGTTGTGTTTATTTAATGTGCTGATGAAGCAACTTGCACCAATTATGCAGTAATTTTACGCGATTAAGCTGAGATGACGACCCGAAAATGTTTCCATTTAATTATCTGTATTTGCAGATGTTTGCTGCCAAACCGCATGATGTTCGCGACTGTTATGGCCTTCTGTGGGGATAATACACACACTCACACACACACGGACGCACATAGACCTTCATTAGCGTATATGTGTGTGTGTGTGTGTGTGTGTGTGTGTGTGTGTGTGTGTGTGTATATGTGCATGCTCACACCTGTATATCGGATGGTTTTACCCAGTAGGACGGTCCAGTAGAAAGGAACTGAATTGAGTTCAGTGGGTTTGTCCAGCATGTTCAGAGCTGCTATCCTGCCTGAACAGTTAGTAACAAGATTACAAGTGAACATAAATACAACCAGATATTCACAAATAACACAAATAACAGACACATAACTGGTGAGCAAGAATAATCCTAGCACTGAGGGTTTTGAGGTTTTATTTACTTTCTTTTTCTTGCCTTCAAGCCTCATCCTGTGTTTGTGTCCTTTATCCCAGTGCTGACATTGAAATAGGAAATGATCACTTTCAACAGACTGGTTCCAAGAATTATGTGTGTTATGGAGAAATAGAGTGCGTCTGCATTTTTTCTCTCAAGTGGGCCGAAGTGCAGCGTGACAACATTTAAAGTGGTTTCACTACGTTACCATGTGCTTGCGCCATCTGCCAGTGTCCGATGTTGACGAGCTTGTTTCCGGCCATGGCCAGGGGGAAGGAGGATAGATCCCCTCCACAGAACACCCCGGGGATGTTGGTACCCATGAACTGCAGGGTGGAAAGTCACACAGAGCGCTGAATAATATAGCGTTCCTAGCAGGGCAGCACAAACTCATCAGTAAATACACATGAGGGTTACAAACCGACCTTGTCAACTTGAACAAATTTTTTCGAGTCCATCTGTATTTTACTGCCCTGAAGGAATTCCGAGTTCGGTATGATACCTGGAAATTATTTGTTTGGAAATGATAAACTAATACGCATGAAACATGAGAGCACAGGATATAGAAATCACACATATATAAAAAAAGTTGAACAAGTGTTGCACCTACCGACAGCAATAATCAAAATATCAGCTGGGATAACTTTTCCACTTCGAAGTACAACCTTGTTCACCTTGAGGAAGAGATAAAACAGAGGACTTTTTCAGAGAAATGCAAAAGATATGATTTCAAGTGTCAATATACCAATCAGATCATTTAGAGAAGGTTGAAATCTACAACATTTTCTATCATACCTTTCCGCTGACTCCTCGGACCTCCGTCACTTGATCGTTCATGTAAAATTTGACATTCTGCTCTGCTAGCATCTGCAGGAGCGACAAAGTTGTTAGTGGTTTGAAAGAATGAAGGCCGCTGTCATGTACTGGACATGACTGACTCACCATCATGGTGACTCGACCAATTTCGGGTCCCAGGGTGTTCTGGTACGGAAGTTCGCTGCTCCCAATGACTGTGATACTGGATGCTTTGTCAATCAAATAAGATGCGACTTCCATCCCTGAAATCGAAAGGTTCAAACATGTTGGAAATCTATGACAAACACAACTGACTGGACCCCTTTAACGGTCAAATAGAACGGACAGCAGGAGATTTAGAAATATAGCTTAATTAATATATTGTCATTGCTGTAGTTAGCATTGCGAATTTCCCCATTGTGGGATTAATAAAGGAATACCTATCTTAAATCAAAATTAATGATTTAAAAGAGCAACAACTATTCTCATTTGTTTTATATTTATTCTATAGACGCATGGAGACTTTGATATCAGTGAGGATTGAGATATCAATGACAGAAATTATGAATATTCACACCAAATGGCATTTAACACAATAAGTCCAGAGCTGGATTTCAATATTAACCAATTTTTCCCTTTTCTAGCTTCTGTCCAATGTGATCTGGCGCATATAAATGTCATGCGAATTCCAGCAAATTTAATTCAGTTTTATTTTTACACTATATAGATAGTAGCCCATAATGAAATAAAATAAAATAAAATAAAATAAAATAAAATAAAATAAAATAAAATAAAATAAAATAAAATAAAATAGAATAATACTCAGGGCAGAATTTAAAAAAGTTATCCGAAGCTGTCTCGTGTTTTTGTTTAAGTGCTATCGTGTTAAAAACATATGTAAGAAACCAAATAAAATAATTTTAAAACAAGCTGCAGTGTCTATCAATGACTTGTGTTTAGTTGCACCGTCACGCAGTGAGTGCTGCACGAATGATTGACAGCTGCCCGTCATTCCCGGTTGTGAGGGTATTACCGTAATGGCCGGCGGCGTCATGGCACCAAAAAGAAATCATACCAATTTGGTAGAAAACGCAAGAACAAGAAAATAGAGGAAGAAAAACGGCCAACAGTGTAAGGTAAGGCGGCATTTTTTCGTGATGGGGTGGACGGAGGTGGAGGTCTGACCTCGAGTTTTTAACAAGTTTGTTTGTTATTTTCCCTGCTAGCTAGCTCAACTAGTCAAATGCTAGTCAGCTGGCTAGCTTGGATGCTCACAAACCCAACTTAAGCGTTTTCTTCGTGAAAGTTGGCTAAAATAAAACGAATATAATAGATGTGGATTGACTGAGCTGACCTGTCAAGGGGTCACATTATTGCAGGGAGGGAGGGTGTGTTGTTGTTGTTGTTGTTGTTGTTGTTGTTGTGGCTGATGCTGATGTTTTTGTTGTGCGTATTTCTGCCATGTCATCGTCCAGTGGAAGGTGTCTCTCATATATTTGCCATTTATTACTTTGGATTACGTATGATTACTATATTAAGTTTGCTTTATTTTGATGGCCCTCTGTCTCAAAATTGGAAAGTGAGAAATAAATACCAGATGTAACATTTAGACATTTTTTTCTAGGAATATATATTTGCCAATTTTAACAACCCTGCCTCCATTGTTATCGCTGAGTTGGATTTTTGATGCTGTACATTTTATTCAAATAACTGTTTTCAGGAAGATAATACACAAGATTGACATTGAAAAGTACTGATATTCAAGAAGTTTTTTTATGATGTTCATTTTCATTTCAAGTTTCAGAGTACATCATAAGTATTGTTTTTAGTGTTGTTGTTTGTTTATTGTTGTACTTTAAAATCAATCTGCACTGTCTATGCAATGCAACATTCTGTGGTGATTTCTGTTTATTATGGGCAGTGGGCAATCGAACTATAACAGATCCAAAACGGTCCTAAAGGGGTTGATGTTTGGCTTACTTATTCATTGATTTCATTCATTCATTTATTTGGGTTTTTACAATTTGTGTTGCTATGAGAGCTTGAACTGTGTTCTGGCCTTCAAATTTTAATGTTAACTATTTTTACGAACACTTCTTTTTTATTTATTGACATTATGGGAGGATTGATGATTTACTTGTATTATCATTTTTTTAATCAGCTGCGCTTGAGTTGCTAACCCTTAGATGTTTAAAATGAGACATCATTTCATGGCTACAACCGGTTTAGCTTGTGAATGCTAATGGATTGAGGCATCTAAAGGAATATGAATCTCTCCATTGTAGTTTGGCAAACTGAGTTTAAGTTTCTTTAAGTTTTGGGGCTACTTTTAACTGAAAACAAAAACAACTTTCGGACTGTCCCAGTCCGAGTGAATGTCCAGTCCCGATAAATATAATACTCTGCGTCTCCCAGAAGTACCAACAAAAGATGTTCCCACGAGGACGACGTTGCAGCCCAGACAAGCTGTGTGGATTTGCCGGGCGTCTTCTGGCGTCTGTAACATCTTGATATTTTCCAGCTTCATGCCGGGAATCTCCAGACTTCTCGCTCTAAAGGAAGGGCCAGGACTCTATTCATAAGCAACATATTGTAGCACTGCTCTACAAATGACCACAAATTGTTAACAGGAAATAAGTAATTGCACAGATACTGCCATACTATTAAACCAATAAAACACAGAAAAAAACTATCTCTGTATTTAGCCAGTGATAGCTCTCCCACGGGTTTCCTTCACAACCTTAAATGCCCCCAAAATGGTGAAATATTGGGACAAGAAGTCACTAATAAAATGTGGCAAATTACATAATTACTTAATGGGGAACTGATAAGATCAGAGACATGGACTTCCTCACAAAAATACAACTCTTTAAGCACTGCCATAATAGGTCCAAACTGGGCCAAACTAAATAAGCGCATGTTAGTGTCATTTTAGGTTTTACTTTGAAGGATCCCATTCACAAAACCAACCGGGAACAACCGGGAACAACTTCAACAAGTGGCGTGATCTTTCAAAGGAATGCATATTTTACCTTTTTTTTTCTTCTCGGTTTTCAGGATGATCATTTGGTGTCGTAGCAATATATTCCGTACCTGCAGCCTGTGGCGATGAAGAGCTGATCATATCTCTGGACTGAACCGTCATTAAATTTGACTGTCTTCGCCTCTGTGTCCACGGACGTTGCCTGTTTACACAGTCGGAGTCCAGTTACTTGGAGTGTGGTTGCAGGAAGTATTAGACACCTGCATATGTATTTGTGATCCTTTTTGCAGTGTCAGTGCAGAGAACGTTTTACATCAAATCTTGGCAGAAAAAATCGAAATTTCCTTTCAAGTGAATAGTTCTTACTGGACAGGTAACTCACTTCTTTCTTGAGCCACAATTCTATGTCATGCTGATGATAAAACTCCTCCCGCCTCAGCAAGATACTCTCGCTCTCCACATTCATCACCTATGGGAAGACGGTACATTTAAGTAAATATGAGTGGCCAGCGCGAAAACACACATCAGTCGTTTTCGCTGCAGAACCTTGCTGAGTCTGGTTTTGTCGTAAGGTAAAAGGTCATCTCTGGTGACCATGATAATTCTGCCGCCATAGTTTTCTTGCCGGAGAGTCTCGGCACAGATGAGAGAAGCAGCCCCTGCACTTACAAAAAGTAAGAGAGAAAGATTTACCGCCCCAACACATAGAAACCATTTATTCATAGCGTGGCATATGGGCACTTAACACATATGGCAGGGGATATGAATGGGCCATATCACGGTAGTAGTCCAGTTTTATCAATATAAATGAGTATATAAGTACGTTAATGTCACAAATACACCCACGCAGTGTCTGACACTCACCTCCTCCCAGCAGCAAAACCGTGTGAGTTACTCCTGATACTGCAGCTCCCATTTTCTTCATCCTTTTCTCTTTCCCCAGATTCTGAATGATGACCATACAACACACTGTAAGTTTATCGAATAAAATCTCGAACTACGTATGTAAATGTTGATGTAAATTTTTGTAAATATGTGATCACATTTTCCAAAGGTTTATTGAAATTGTGTGTGTTCTCCATCTGATAGGAGAATAGAAGGTCAAGTTACTCACCCTTTTGTTCAAAGACACGTACACTTTGCCATTTTGAATTTCAACCTTTAAAAGAGAAGAAGATCGGCAAAAGTGACAGCGAATGTCCCCAAAACCAGAAAGTCATGCCGGTTGCCATCTTTGTACCTTGTGTCGAGGTAAACAGTCCATGCCAGGATACTCCTCCAGATCCCCCGTTTGGATGTTGAAGCAGGCACCGTGCCAAGGGCAGCGAACTCTCTGACCTGAAATAACCCCTGAACCCACACATCGGTAGGGTATTTGGATCATGAAATGAAAGAGATAATTTCACAGGAAGCAGAAAATGGGATTTTTATTGTCGTAGATTTAATCCTAGAGTTTGACACTGGCAAGCTGTGTTCACATTTACAACATGCTCCTTTTACCTTTGCTGAGCGGGGCACCGTAATGTGTACACTGGTTGCCAATGGCGCTGTATCTACCCTCGCTGTGTGTCAGAAGCACGCTGTGGTGCCCCACTTCCACTTCCTTCATCCTGACACACACACACACACACACATATATACGAATGACGTTATAAGTTTTAAACACAATTTATCATAGATTTATGGATTATTACAATGTTTAAAGCACAAGTTTTATATGCATGTTAGCATGCGCTGGTAAATACCAAACCTGTCAAATTGTCAGTCTGTGAGATTTTGCCTGCACCCGCACTGAAACCTGTTTTTTAATGAGGAATTTTATTCATTATTTTACATTTTTGTGAAATACTCTGATAATTACTTATAAGATGTGTCCAGCTTTAGTTGTGACGTATTATTCATGTTCTTGCATCCTTTTTTTCCCGATGAACTTAATTCACAAATAGCATTAAGAGCACTACAAAGCTTGTTTTAGTAATACATAGCTTGAATTTAATACATCATTAATTTTAATTCATCAAAAGTGAAGAGTTAAATACTGCAGGTGTTTTAATGAAACAGCCCTACTTGAACAAAATAAACAAATAACAAGTATTAACATACAATGTCATGCAAGTGCTTCTTCATATGTAGTATAACTGGAGAGCTTCAACCTGTGAATTGTAAGCTTTATGTTAAATTAATCTAATATTATCTAAGTCTAATATTATCATGTAGTCTAACAGCTCTTGTCTCTGTGCAAACTGTTCAGCCAGAAAATGCAAAAAGTAGTGATCAAGTGGCTGAAATGAAGGCATCCTTGACTTAAAACGGGGCGAAAGTTACACTTTAGACACAGAAATCCACAACGATACACGGTTTCAAAGCTATTGACCTACTTTTACGCTGCAAACACTTTTAGTTGAAACTATTGCACCATCTGGGTGGAGTGAAGGACTCAACAGATAACACAAGCTCTTCACTGTTGGATTAGAAACTAATGTTGATTTATTCTGGGCTAATGGCACTCTGGTGAGGTCAGCTGGCCAGAAAAATGACCAGGCATGCTTAGATGATGAACTTAGAGGCACAAATGAGCTCAGGTGATGATGATGATGATTGATGACAATGATTGTGACAATGTCACAGATAAGACTGTGGTTTAGAAAATGCAAACACACATACAAATAAAGAGAAAATGATAGGATAGGATAGGATAGGATAGGATAGGATAGGATAGGATAGTAAAAGAAGAGAGGAGAGACGAAGGTGATTGGGGAGCAGGAGGACAAGAAAGCAAAGCGTTTTTATCATTTGTGAGAATACAAATTGTTTTTGAGTCCAAAAAGTGCCTTTCAGAGAAAAAGAAAAAATAATAAATAATAAATATATAGACTAATGAAATATAAAAACATTATTTAGCCTTCCTTATTATTATTATTATTATTGGTAGTGGTAGTAGTAATAGTAGTAGTAATAGAAGTAATTGTAGAAGTGTATTTAATAATTGGGCCAACTGAAATACCAAGGTAGCTTATTTAGATTATTTGTTGAAATCTAAGATATATGAAGCCATCCATTTTGGTTGGTTATTACTCTAAGACATCATATGATATACAAACAAGATTCAGTATAGTGACGTATTGAATCCTGGGTTTTCTGTTCAATATAAAAGAAGGGCAAACCAATGTTTTGTAATTAGTGAACAATAGTGAACAATTTTCGATTTTTGTCAATTTTTTGTACTGGAAAATTCCCAAGATATTGCAGTCAAGCTGTTTATTACATATAGTAACACCATTACGTGATACTTCATCAAATGGAATGGTTCGTCAAAGGTTTATGTTTCATGTTTCAGCTGTCAACAACTGAACGATCTCCGTGACCCCTGTGACCTTTTACACTGAGAAACTCTGCAACACTCTTTTAGCGTCACCAGAGTTTGTTTCAAATGTCAGACGCATGCATGCCCTTTGGATGCAGGAGTGGTTTTAGGAATTTTCCTATAGCAAGTGCAAGAAACTGCAGGCGACATTACCGTGACAACGTTTTGACCTTGTTTTTTTGGACAATTTCCACTAATCGTGAATCCCTTATTGCTTTTACATCAATTTTTATATTTCAGTAATAATTAAAAGCTTAATCAAAATAAGGTTTTTGTCAGTCAGGCTGGGAGACCCCCCCCCACCCCCTTACTGTCCATCCTGCAGGTCTGACTCGTCACACACCATCTCTGTAAGCTCCCCAAGTGTGTCCTCAGGATCGGAGTCCAAAAACTCCTGAAGAGCTGAACACACACACACACACACGCTGCTGTGAAAACCTTAGGTGCTAACTGTCTTACAATACAGCATTCGTCACAGTGTTACTCACGCGTTTCCGTCCCAGACATCTTCTTGATTCAACAGATATGGAAGGCTCATCACATGAGAGAGGTTTTCCTCCGGCAGCTGTCTGAGTTCACAGCTGGTTTTCCGCTCATCGACCGAACGATGGAATGTGCGTCCATTTCCATGGCAACAGCTTCATTCCCAATCTTCATCCCTCGATCCCGGTAGGTTGTGAAAAGTGGACGATAACGGAACAAATGAAAAAGAGTTAGTTTTGCTGCTGTGAGGGAAGAGTTTGGGTGACGTGTCCGCTCATTTTCAGCTCTGTTATTGTTCAACAGAAAGGCGATGCTCTTTTGTGTGTTCAACAGCAGCAGTAAATAGAAAGGCTGACTGGGCAGTAGCCACAGACTGTGAATGGACAGACAGACGACAAAGCACAATTTCCAAAAAGTAGAAATATACCTCTTGTGTTCCTGATACTGAGATAGAGTTTCAAGGATCAAATAATTATAATGCGAGTCTGCTGTGGGTCTTGATTTCAGTCCATATGTATTTAGAATATTATGCAAATGATAATATACCTTGCAACATATTCAATAAAAGGTTCACGTCTTGTTAAGGGGACATTTACAATTCTGAGTTAATTTAAGTTTAACAAAAAGTGTGCCAAATTGCATTGCAATGAACCAGATTGAGAGAAATTCAGCTTTTCAAGTGTGGTTTCCATTTTAAATAGAAACACCCCATGAATAATAATAAAGTTTAGTAACTTCAAACTAGATTTACACCTGAATCATTTTAAATGTTTTAATTGTATCCATTGCCTCAGGTGCCACTGTTTGTTTGAATACAGTACCTCTATACCAGACTTACAGTATTGAAAATTGTGTTGGCTGTTTTTAATGTAAGTGAGATTAAATGTGCATTTATTGTTATTGTTCAGAGTGCATTCAACGCACTGGATTAACATTTGAAATAGTTTTCCTTCCTATTAAATTCAGCGTGATGAAATCCCAACTATACATGTAAGGTTTTACGATGGACTTTAGCACATAAGCTAATGTTGCTAAATGTGGTACAATGAGATTTTGGCACCTGAACACATCACAGTTCTACTTTTTGAATCCACCAGTATAGCAATCGGCATTGTAAAGGGAACTGAGCTTGTAGTGAGGCTTTTGATGCCACAATTGGTCACTGTTTAGAATTACCTTCACATCCTTGTGATCAAATTATTATTCCTGTGGCTGATTTTATAGCATTATTATTATCGTTATTGAAAAAATAATTTTCTGCCTCTTTTTCCAAGATAACGCAATGTCTATTTGGTGATGGAATATAAAAATGTCTAGTACGAACCAGATAACAATGTGGAATTTACTATTTCATCACCTTCGTGTCGTGTCATATCATCAGGCGACCTCGACCCCTCACTCAGTTTATCACTTTATTACCACACGTGTGTGCATGTGTGCGTGCCAGAGGTGAGAGATTGCAGAATGCATGACATGTGTCTCTTCTTGAAGACAGTCTAAGCAAACCCTCTGCAACATGCAGCAGCTTAATATGGATTTGAGAGAGACTCTTCTGGTTGTCGGAGCATCTGCATGCTCTTTCAAACTGATAAATAAGATTGTCCAGGTTCTGCCAATACCAAAATCTGCGCAACAGAAAGCATGGAGATGGAGGAACATCATCACATCTTTAACACACAGCTCACTGACAGGAGTGTGGGCAGTTCTATGGTATGTAGACTTGGCCATCAGACTTCTTATTCAATTAAGATATTCATTCTTCATGCGCTTTCGTTCTTCTGTCGTGCAGTTTCTACGAGAAACCTCAGATGGTGAAGGACCTTATCTCCTCTCACTCCTTGTTCTCCTACAGACTCGTAGCTGTGTCTACAGGTGACTCACGTGCACCAATAAAACACTTGTTTGGATATGCCTCTGTGTTATACATAAAAACATGTCATCTTGCACTGTATCATATACAATGATTTGTTGAAATCATTGATCCATAGAGTTTTTTTCATCATTTAATGTTTCATCACTTTCATACTTCATCACTTTCACGGTCTCCTTTCAGTTCAGTTTGAAATCCTTTGAACAGCCTAAGCAAATTCAGTGTGTTTTTCAGAGTTGTTTTCGAATGCTCAAAATGACTGTGTTGCGTGTCGGTTTTCTAACTGGTGTGATATTTAAATGACGCCTTTTGTCTGTTAGTCTGTTAGTCAAAAATGATCCATCGGCATTGGCAAAAATGACACAATTCTCATCCAGGTTATTTCATCTATGACATCTCTGATGCCGCCATGAACCAGCCGCTTCATCAGTCTTGGGAAATCCTCCTCCATCACTCCGTGGTAATATACACAACCGAAATTGCAATGAGAACTTCCATTTTTTACTATGTGGTACATAAAATGATACTAAATACAACTACGCTGTAACAAGATCATTTAATTTCCACTTTAAACAATTCCCATATAACTGGAGACTTCATCAAAATATACAATTATGTATCTCTTTGACGTATTTTGTTCATCATGTTCATCATGTAGTGTCTTCACAAAATAATTGTCCTATACATTAAAACTTTTTGTGGATGTACAATCTAAGACACGATCAAATATAGCATCAGAAATATCAGGTATTCTTCGCTGAAGTGTTGACGATGAACCTCAATGACGCCATTTGCGTATTTGCGCTTATCCTCAAAATACATCCTCATTTTTTAGTCATCTTCTGCCGATTATCCTGCACTCAGGGTTGGGGGGGGGTTGCTATCCTAGCTGTCATTGGGCGAGAGGCAAGGTACACCCTGGACTGGTCGCCAGTCAATCGCAGGGCCACATACAAAGACAAACAACAATTCACTTATTCAGGGCAATTTATCCCAATTAACCTGCTGCATGTTTTTGGACTGTGGGAGAAAACCCACACAGACACGGGGAGAACATGCAAACTCCACACAGATCAAAGCTGGGTCCCTCGTGCCGTGAGACCGAAACGCTAACCACTGTGCTACCGTGCCGCCTACTCATTTTCTGGACTATAGGACTAAAACGCGAGCAACTTCCATTTTACTTTTGTTTGCACATTTTTAGATCATCTATAAGTAAGGTGTTTGTCTTCTCTGCACACCTGTGAGCTGTGAGAATGACCAGCTCAGCTGCTGAAACTGCAAGTCATCCTCCATGTTTTTTTTTTTTGTCCCTCAACATCCTGCTCAGTCTGTCCATGTGGCAGTTAAATCTCTCCGTGATGCAGAGGGGCAAAGGTCGTGACCTCGCTCACCTCTGTCAGGGAAACACTGCTGCCTCAGTGTGACACTGCGGTCACAGCATCTTTTAACACACACGCAGACACACGTGTCACAAAGCAGCTCCAACTGTCTGTCAGCGTGGATGTTGACTGATAGCGGCCAGTTTATTAGCAGAATTCTCAATACCAGTTTTTCTTTTTAATTCAACTTTGACTCTTGAATCCACAAGTTTTTTCATAAATAAAGTGTTGACCGTAAGGCTCTTCTCTCAGGTGATCTCTTGCTTCAGTCTTGCTGTGACGTCCCGTCTCTACCTGGGCTTCGCTGTGGTGTCCCTGCTGGTGGAGATTAATTCCATCTTCTTGCACATAAGGCAACTCCTCCTCCTCTCAGGACGGAAGCACAAGCCAGCAGCCGGGTTGGAGGAAGACGCCAGCAGGCCCTCTGTGATGTACCGCCTGAACACTTGGCTCAACCTTGGAACGTAGGTGGCAGAGTGTTTTCGTGCTAGAGACGCGTCATGATTGAAAATGAGGGGTTCTTTAGGGAACGAGCCCCTCACCCTAGCATTCCTCAAGAGAAGCTACGTATGCTCATGAACACATTAAGGCAAAATGTTTGCTAATGATATTGTCGTCTTAAAGAGACAGCAAAAAACAGACCTACAGTTTTTCCTCTTTGCCTGACAATTTAATTTACTCAAATGTAATGGGGCTCGAAAAGGGGTTTCTATGTAACGTAAAAATAGTCTGGAGAATTTACAAATAAAGAAAAGCTGTGGAAAAAAAAGATTGTCACAGCAGTGAGCCAAGTTAGTGGGTCAATTTCAATTATGCCGGGGAGATGACACACACAGAACCCAGACAGCTACTGGCAAGTGCGCTGAACAAGCTAAAGGCTCATCATCGACCGATGTTCACCAATGCGGTGAATTTGCAATGTGTGCGAATTTGACATCACATTATGCGAACTGTTCGGGATGGCGTGCTGGGGACTGTTTTTTTTTTTAACCTGTTTTGCCTTGTGAGTTATATGAGAGGACGGGAATGGGTCTTTATAGCACAGCTGAATATGGCTAAGCACTGGCAGCATCCCAGTTAAGTGTCAACATTGCCTAGAGAGATTGATACAGAACCAGATGTTTTGGTTCTAAGGATCAAGGCAAAGTTGCAAAATTGAAAATGAGTATCCCACATAAAAATAGTACGTAGGTTTAAACAGCACAAAACCCCAGGAAAAGTTGAACACCACAGTTATGTGGATATGGAGTTAGTGCAGGCTTTTTTTCTGGCCATCCACAGTTCAGATCTCTTACTGTCATTGCGTTTTTTTTTTTATACCAAAAGTTGTAGGAAAAATCCTTGCAATTCAAAATCAAGCTTTCAAAGATGTTTTTGTATCACTGTACTTTTAAAAACAGAAAAATGAAGATGTGGTCTTGCAAGAAAATTTGAACCTCTTGTGCCTTGAAATGATCACATACGCAGGTGATGGAGACATTGTTCCTAAATGAAGTCAGAGTTGGACGTTCTTGCTGCCTTTCTCATGGGTTTCTGGGTGTAGATCAGACGTCGGTTGATGATGGATGCTGCAGGGAGTGTGCCTTCTCTCGGGGCTGCTCAGTAGGGAACTAGAGCACATAGTTCTCGTTAGATATGATTTATTTGCTACCTTGTCACTCAGGCTTCACTTGTAATTGATCCCCATGCAGGAAAACATGTCAGCTCCCTGTGGTGACGCAGAGCCTCACACGTTCTCCCTCCATTGCAGGTTCCTGGTGTTTCGGGTGTGCACGCTGGGTTGGATGAGCCGCTGGCTGGCGGGTCACAGGGATTGTCTGCCTCGGGGCATCCTGATGATGGGCGCTGCAGGCCTCTCCGTCATCTCCACCGTGAATATCGTTTTATTCTACAGACTCCTGCGAGCAGATGTCCTTAACACCAAAAGGAGCCACTAGAGGGCGGCAGCACCGTTTCTCCTTTGATTACTACGAGGGAGGGGACCAGGAATGCCTGGAATTTATTATTTTTGGACATCTGTAGCCAACTGGGGGATTAAACAATGGCACACATGCACCTCTCGGCTCCCCAAGAATATGCTCAAAAACCTATTGACATGTTTCGTACTATTGTACTACTTGTTTTGAATAACAAGCTATTACTCAAAGGTTTATTATGTATGTTTATTCACTGTGTGTAACCCAATACCAGTAAATCAGTCTTTTATGGATATGTATCTGAATTCTCTAGAAATATTATGTTTATAGGAAAAGATCACACATTCTAAAATCTCGCGTGTCACTGTAAGCGATCACATGAGTCTCTTCAGGTTTTATCATGACCGTTTCGCTGGAACCAGGAAACCAGGGTGCGGCCTTCGGCTGGGACATCTCCCGTAATGCACGGCAGGAGGATCGGCTCTGTTCCAGACACTCTCTCGTAAAAAGGACATGTCTTCAAGTGCTCTGACATGGAAGGCACATCTTTAAATCGCCATGAATCCACAGGGGAGAAGAGGGTGCTGAACTGCCACACCTGTAGATGACATGGAGAGAGACATCTGAAATGTTCCTCCATGATTCCCTCTATTGTTTTGCCCCGGGGAGACTTGGCTACAATGTTTGGAGGAGTTGGAAATCAAACCAGCCATCCCTGAGTTAGGCATTTACTCTATCACGGTGCTAATGCAACTACACGATGAAGACCATTTAACAGCTCAAGGGCAACGTCTCCTGCTCAGGTACCGTGAAAATCATCAGAGCAAAGTGCAATTCATGCATGTGCAACTGACCAGCTGTTTGGCAGAAGTTCTAAACAAAGCCTTACCCTTTTTGTCACCCCCCACTTCGCTCCTCCGTGGGAGGGCGTCTCCCTCTCCCAGCAGAGGGTGACCATCCCTCTTTCCTGCAGCAGAGACGAGCACACCTGCCTCATGAGCCGTGATACCAGAGCCAGCTGCGACAGGGACAAGCTGTCCAGGAAAGTGGCCACGTAGCACAGGACCTCGTAGGGCAGCGAGCTGAGAACGTCTTCCCTGTCCTCCTGTTCCACCACAGCGTTGGTGACGGAGGAGTGCGTCGACGTCTTAGACAGCGAGGAGGAGGGATGGAGCCCGAAGCAGCCCAGGTCTTCACTGAAACAAAAAGAAATGTGCAACCACAGGTTTTCAAACTGTAAAATCACAAACCTGGTTACAATTCAGCGTCCTGAATGTGATTGCACTAACAGCTGAAACTTTTTTGAGTTTTGTCTCACCTGAAGGTGATGTCAGCCTCGTGGGTGGAGGGCTGGAACTGGTTCTGGCTGTAGGTACAGCCCAAATATGCCAGAGGGCACCTCTGCTGGAACCAGCCGTTCGCACACATCTGGATGTCACTGTGGATGTTTCTGCAAAACGGACATAATCAATCAATATGAATCAGAAGCATGTCCATCAGTATAAACAGTTTTAATAACGTTGAAAACAAGGATGCTTTTCCTTTGTAACAAGTTGCTAAAATATAATTTTATAGGGTCCATCGTGAATTCAATACACTGGGAGCAGTATTTTGGGGACTGAATTAAAATTGAGTTATTTCTATTTCACGTGGCCATCATGTAGGAAATTATGTAGCTATGATTATTTAACCCTAAGAATTGAATTTAAAAAAAAAAAAAAACACACTTGAAATGTTTTGCATATTCCCTGCGCTGGAAGGTGTGTCCGCAGAGGAAGGTGAATGCCGAGCTGGCCTTGTGGTGTCGGCTGGTGACGCTCTCCAGCTGCAGCTGAAGGTGCAGCTCCAGCGGTTTTTGGGCCGTCAGGTCAGCCAGCGAGGTAGTGGTCAGGAAAGGGGAGGACAGGAAGTTGTAGGTCTGCGTCCCTTGGTCTTGTAACAGGGGATCTGTGTTGACACTCTCTGCAATAAGGTGACCCCGCTGCTCTTTCTCCAGACAGCACAGCAGGGAGGCCTGCAGGATATTCAATGAATTTATTCCTCTAAAAAATATTGAAACAAGATATAATATTATCATCCTATAACCTTCAATCCCTTCTATGAATACATTTCTCACAACAGCAGTAACGTGTTGACACATTCAAAACCTTAAAATCTATGAAATAATGAAATCTGTTATCCATTTTACTGTCTTTCATGCCAATCTATGTTATTTGATGGTAGTTATAATATTGACTCAATAACATTGATTCAATGATTGACTAACCACCTGATAAACGTCAGGTTTAAAACATGTCTGTCATAGATGATACTTGGGAATGGGAGTGTTAGAGAAAAGATAAAGTCACCTGAACTTCCTCCCATATTGGTACATCCTCTGGCACCACTCCCAAGTCACTGGTGTCCACACCCTTACTCTCTCTTTTGTAGAAACCCGGGTTGCGGATGCGGGACTGTCTCGCCGCGAAACTTGACGGAATCTTGAAGGTGCGAACGGTGATAATCTTCATCGGCTCTACGTGTAAGTACTCGAACTTTTTCCTCAACAGATAATCAGGAATAGTCGAGGAGGATGACGAGGAAGGCTCATTGCACGCGCCGCTCCCCATTTTGATGGCGTGAGATGATGCGCCGACGCTCCAGGTATCTGCCGTCTCTCTGCCCTCCTCCATCACAGCGCCCAGCCTCTTCCCTTTCGCCCGCTCCTGACCTTTGCCGACCCCAACCGTCGCCTCCCTGCAGCCGCCCATCTCCATACTGAACATGCGCTCCCAAGTGTTGTAGTTTTCTAATAGCTCCTTGCTGACGCCATTTTCCCCCCTGGCAATGGCTTCTCTCTCCTCCTGAGTCAGCTCTGGTTCGGGTTCTGCTTCAACATCATCCTCATTAGAATTCTGGTTACTGAAGGTAAACATGCTGAAAGATTCCCAGGTATGGCCGCTATTTTGTTTCGCTGCAGCTTCCATCTCGGAAATGGAATCGATCTCTTTCCCCTTCTCCCTCTCTTGTTCCTCTTCTGTCTCTCCACTAGATCTCTGGACAAGTTCAGGAAATAATTTCTTCATCTTCAAAGAGTGAAACAGCATTTCCTGGTCTCTCAGAGCCATGGCCAAGTCTAGGCACCCTCCTGGCTTTCTCCCCCTGAGCAGGTTCTCATGCAGTTCTGTGTTGGGATAGGAGTGGGCATCGTTTGCTGGCCAGCGGTTCCACTCCATGGAGCAGCACACCACGCTGGCCGGACACACCTGGAGGTGCGCCGCCCGCGAGGAGCGCGTCATCTGGAAGGGGCAGCCGTACACGGCGTTGAGGCAGGGCACGCGGACATTCGGGCAGAGCAGCAGGTGCTCTTCTTCCTTGCACAGGTGGAAAACAGCTCCACAGTGCAGGCGGCAAGGGCCGACTGCGCAGCACACGGAGACCTCCACCCGGGCCCTGCAGCGCCGGCTGTAGCAGGAGTCGCAGTGCACGTGCTGTCGCACCCTGGAGGCTCGAGAGCGATGACTCTGGTTGGGTGAAAGGAGACAAAAAGTTACATAAAAACACAAAGCGGAGACTTTACGCTTCAGGTGAGTGAAGTGTTACAGTGTTAAGAAGTTCACGTACAACAAATCTAATCTCTAATGCCAATCTATAAATGTTATAAACTCATCAGGGTATGATTTATCCAAAATTCAGTCGTACCATTTTTGTCCAGATGACCTAGATCGTCTTTACTGTGTGTAACCGTAGCTCTGTCCCGTGAATGGAGCTTGATCTATAAATATAGGCCGTGCAGAGCGGTCAGTTGATAAGTGAAAATATTTGAAATCGTAAACAAAGGCAGAATGGAAAATATGAAGCCTACCAGATGAGAGGATTCAAAAACGCACCTCGCCCTGGGTCATGTGTTCAGACCAAGTGACTGTGAGTGTGTCTGTGAGCGAGTGTGTTAAAAATAGAGCCGGTCGGGGGCCGTGAAATGTTACACAGGTGGCTATGGTGGAGACATGGTTTAGGTTATTGGCCCTCTGGCTCATTTAAAGCCACCCGGCCACTGTGTTCTTCCCCTTGCTCACGTCTGGGCAGCCGAAGTCGTCTCCTCCAGGATTTTAATCGAATCAATAATGGGTATTTACAGTTGCAATATTATTAATCACAAGCACAATGTTTGTCCTCAAGAGTCATCAACACCGGTTTAAAGAAAGAATATTACTCCAAAGAGCATTTGAAGTTTTGTAGCTTGTAGTCCAAGTCATGCTGGAGAGGCAGATTCTCCTCCTCCTCCTCCTCCTCCTCCCGCTGAACTTACTTGGCTAATTTTAACCTGCTCGTTCAAACCACTCACGGACTGAAAGACGCATTTAAATCTCAAAGACGGTAAACGGCAGTGGCACCTTGGTAAGACCAACATTTTGATCGCATCGCGAATGTCTTTGCTAATCCACCTTACAAAAACTTCAGTGTGTTCTACTGTTCAGACACATAGCTTTGGTTTTAATATTACTTCCTTTCAGGGGAGTTTGCTGCTACAAATAAAAATGTCCTCCTCAATTGATAGCGCTGATTACATAAATAAGAGTGATTAGAAAAAGTGACAAATTGTTGTTTGCGGTACAGAAGAATTGTGTGAAGTCTTTGAATAAACAAATTTAAAAAAAAAAACAAATCACCTTAACTTCAATCTAACGTCAGCGATTTGATGTCATGTCACCAATTTGATGATAGATGTGAATATATTGGTGTTTTCCTAGAAATACTGAAAATACAGATTAGGACTTTAATTTGTACTTTTTTTTATTTTTTTATTGAAGGGTTGTGAAAAGTCAGATACAAACATCTGGAAACATGGTGAGTAGCTGACTTTCTACGCTGAAATGTAACAGAAATCTCAGGAATCCGTGAATAAAAAGCTGTATTTATTCTATGAAAAACTTTTTGCCCATTTATTCACCCTTTTACCCGCCATGCTATCCAACCAGAGTCACCGCTCTCGAGCCTCCAGGGTGCGACAGCACTTGCACTGCGACTCCTGCTACAGCCGGCGCTGCAGGGCCCGGGTGGAGGTCTCCGTGTGCTGCGCGGTGGCCTTTTGCCGCCTGCAGTGTGGAGCTGTGTTCCACCTGTGCAAGGAGGAGGAGCACCTGCTGCTCTGCCCGAACGTCCGCGTGCCCTGCCTCAACGCCGCATACGGCTGCCCCTTCCAGATGACGCGCTCCTCGCAAGCGGCGCACCTAAAGGTGTGTCCGGCCAGCGTGGTGTGCTGCTCCATGGAGTGGCTCCGCTGGCCCACCGACGACACGAACCCCCACAGCGACAAAGCCCTGCAGGAGAACATCATGAAGGAAGCCGAGGGACAGTGGGACGCCCTGGACCTCGCCATGACCCTGGTGGATCAGTCAGACCTCTACGCTCGGCTAAAAATGAAGCCGCTCTATCCAGAGCTGATGGAAGAGGAAGAGGAGGAGGAGACGGAAAAAATCGATGAAAAGAAAGACGAGGGGGGAGTTGCCGATGACATCACAAACAAAGACACCAATGCAGGTTATTATTTGAAATCATCTTGAGATATTCCAAGGCAAAACATATTTCTAGATTGTGATCATTTTTCATTAATATAGGAATTTTTGAATTACACGTAGCGTGTGTTTTATTTTCAGTGCATGAGTAGCCCTCTCTTGTTTGTTTGTATCTCTCAAACTATAATGTCCTCACAGATCTCCCCAAACCCATCTCAAGAGAAATCAGTACATCTGAGCCCGGCGTTCTCCGAGACACCGCTCAGAGGGAAACCTCGGCCCCGCAGAGCGCAGGCCTCAACAGAGCAACGCACAACCTGGCGGAGATGATGTTCAGCATGGAAAGAGGCGGCTGCGCTGTCGCCCAGGCAAATCACGAAAACGCAAAACACAACAGCACTGATGCTTGTGAGAACAGGAGAGAGAAAACCCAGGGGGATCCAGAAGAAGAAAAGAGGCAGGGCAAACTGCGGGAGAAAACAAGCTCGGACCGCAGAGACGCAGAGGGGGACGAGGCCACGCCTGCACCCGACACGAGCAAGACAGGGCTGGCCCCGTGGCAGGATGGGGTGCTGGAGCGTCTCGGGCAAGAGCTCACCCCGCAGGAGTTCAACATGTATCTGGTGCATCACGGCCGAATGCTGCTGGCTTTCGGACAAATCGAGGCCTGCACGCCGAGAGAGAGAGACTTTGTGTACGGCAGCCTGGAACCTATTCCCGTTCAAACACTGCGCTCCTTTAAGGTGATGATTTTGTGATTGTTAAAAGCCTCATAAAGTTGATAAAAGAATTGTATTTTCTGATGTGTGCACCCACTTCGGGCACAAGGAGGGGGGCGGTCTCTCTCTGCGACCCCATTATTCTCCAAACATCCCCTGCATGTGTCTTAAACAAAGGGCAAATTCAGGCTCCAGCTTCACTTGTTGCACAAGAAGGATAAGAATAAGAATAAGAACAACTTCTTTTATCCCGAAGGAAATTGTTGTGCCAGAGTTTCAAGTAAAACATAACAATAATAAATAATAGTAGGAAGGATGAATAGCAGGTCGCAAACTTCTTAACCCTTGCAAAACTTTTCAAATAACCATATTTGTATATTTCTATATCAATGACAGGCATTTCTCAATAATGATAATGTAAAGCAACATATGGAATATACCCAAAAATATGGCCACCGGCCAAAAAGAGTCTAGAAATGTCTTATGACCATTTCAAAAAAAAGGCGGATTTGTCTGTTTTCCATTTGTCACGCAATCAAGTGGAAACGCAAGGTCGACCAGACATGAGAATAGTATTTTTTAGACTTTTTGACTTATTTTCCTTTTGCATTCCCGTCGTTTTCATCCGCCAAGGTCCCTGACAGTTATCACTACAGGAGGCGGGTTCACCTTTACGACGCAGCTTCCCGAGCTCAGAGTGAGACTCGCGCCGTGGACACTTCTGACCTCCCGGTCAACGAAGAGGACTGGTTCAGCGACGAAGCGGCGGCCACTCTCCTGGGCTATGCAGAGAAGGAAGTAATGGGTCACAAGGTCAGTCAAGGACCCTCATGAGGATGAGAATTCTGAATTCGCTGAATTCTGAGAAGTTAAAATTACAAATGTTGTTGAATGCATTGATCAGACAATGACATTATGTTCTTCGCTACTTAATACAAATGTGTAAACCCATGAATTGTTTGTTTACATGTTCGAATCAAGATGTTGCACTGTGTGGCAACTTATTTCCACCTTAATCAGCAACACTTTATCCTAAAGAATGAGTCATTTTTTGACCCCGACGTGAGTTGAACACGCAGCCTTCTGATCTGGAGTCAGACGCGCTACCGTTGCGCCACGAGGTCACACGCTAGTCCAGGGATCAATACATCGAGACCACATGACCTAACGAATACGACAACAGGATGCGAGTTAAGATATGAAAACGAAAGAAAAACGCAGGAAAAAAAAATTTGTCTATCGCTTTGGTAGTCTCAAAAATACACACAAAAAACAGATGAAATGGGTCATATTTTCCCGATGCATGAGAAACAGTCAATGCAGGATGTTAAACACCAGATCAGCTGTGCAAGCAGGACTTACCTTGGTTGCCATAGTGACAACAGCCTACTCACCGACAGGGGGTATCTCCTCTTAATTTTGCTCCCCATTTGCATCAACCCTTCTGTTATCCTTGCCCTCCATAGCGACGTCCTACAATTTATTTTGGAGTGACACTTCCTAGTGATGAAGGACTTTGGGCCTTCATGTTTCAAATTCAATTTATTTTAACAAGAACGAAAACATAGAAATAATCACCCAACAGTCATGGTAACTGTATTAGCATTCTATTATGTGAAGCAGGGTATTTTGGTCTTTAAGCCATCTAACTTGTTTCTACACAGATCAGCGAGTCAAAAGCGGCCGACGGGCTTTATGTTGACGTGGGAACACAAACGCACTCCTTCCGTTCGGCTCCGTTCGGAGGGAGGACGACGCTGGCGGACGTGACGGCGGGCAGGACGCCTCGGCTTCACCTGCAGCTCCAGGCCCGAAGCGTGAACAGCAGACACAACCGAGCCAGCAGCGTCTTCACCTTCCTCTGCGGTCACTCCTTCCGCCGTGAGGAGTTTGCCACGCATTTCAGGTGACCCCGATACTGCTGCGTTTGTTTGAAATTCACCTTTGAAAGGGAGTATCTCATTTCAGTAATTCAAGAATCGTGGCAAGCAAAAGGAGGACAATGGTTTATGGACTTTTGAAAATGGAATTATGTCTCTGGGTGTCACCCAAACATCCCATGCTTCAGTTTCATACTCATGTGTTCACTGCTGCTAGTGATATCTTATGATGAATACAAATTATCATAGAGATTTCAATGTATAGAAATGTTTTGGTCATTTCTAGCTAATTTACCAAACTCAGGGGTCGGCAGCCTTTACCACTCTAAGAGCCATTTGGACCCGTTTGGCCACAGTAAAAAAAAAACGGGAGCCACACAACGACTCGGAATCTAAAATTACTAAAAACGTCATATAATGTTGTTTTATTTGCCTTTATGCTATGTATAAACAAAATACATGTTGCATTTTTCAAATCAATGAACAACTGCAGAGAAAATGAAATGACATTTCTGCATGCAACAAAACATTTTGAACATTTTGAAAAAAAGACATTGGATTGAAGGTTTACCTTTAAACAAAATATTCAATGTCTATTAGAGTCCTTCTTGTATTTATGAAAAAAAAAAAAAAGTCTAACTTAAATTATCCACCGGCAGCAAACCAAAAATGCCGTCCTATCTGTGTGTGCTGTCATCCTTTCACTGGCGCGTGCAGAAAAACATTTTAAAAACGTTTTATTTAGATATTACAAGATCGCCACAATCTTCAAATTTGAAATTTCATTTTAAAAATGAACAAACTACAATAAAATACATTTTGATTAATTATTTTCAAGCCACAGGGAGACTCATCAAAGGGGTCAAAGAGGTGCCGCGGGTTGACGACCCCTGACCCCACTGATATACCGTTGTAATGAGTGTTTCCTCTGAAACAGAAACGTCCACTGTGACATCCAGACATGCCTGAGCGGTTGGTTCCAGCAGAGATGCCCTCTGGCCTATCTGGGCTGCACCTACAGTCAGAGGAGGTTCAAGCCCTCCACACAGAACGCCTCCGTCACGTACAAGTGAGAGCAAATCAGGATGATCACATTTGGGTCAGACGTTTACATGATATTGTTTTACATCTATGGGGATTTTTAGTTGTGCGTTAGATTAATGTGGACCTTGTGCGAATTGTGAGAAATTATAATCGGCACCATCAGTCTCCAGCGACAACCCCAAAACGCTGATTTAGTCAGGGGTGGTGTTAAATATATGTTATCTACATGGTTAGACATTGAAACCGCTTCCACATTCCGACCACACTATGTAATTACGCTGTCATATAACTTGTAACTTGGCATGCTTGCTGCAATACAAGCTGTAAATCAATGGATACATCCTTTTACATGTCCTATCTGCCATGAAATGACTCAGTTAATCATCAACATTTCATCTTTTTGTTCTTAGAATTACAGAAAAGTATAAGATCCGTGCCGGCGGATAAAATTTGTTAGAAGACAAATGACCGCATCGATCTGCTTTGCTTTAAAACAGCTAGAATCGCTATTATCGATGACTGCAGCAAATCAGTAGCATCTGATTTATTGTTAAAGGGATCATGTGTAATTATTTAGACTCCTCCGTCACGCCATTTTCTTTCCTCCAGTCAGCAGCTGAGGAGTTTCAACTTGCGCCCGGCCCCAGAATCCTCACTGGGCGGCGACTCCCTGCTTTCTGGCCGCTCACGAGACTCGTCCTCAGATCGAAGGTGGAGAGAAGGTCAGACGGGAGGAGGGGAGGATGCTCTCAGCTCGCTGCCCTACGAGGTCCTGCGCCACGTGGCCACTTTCCTAGACAGCCTGTCCCTGTCCCAGCTGGCTCTGGTTTCACAGCTCATGAGGCAGGTGTGCATGTCTCTGCTGCAGGAGAGAGGGATGGTCACCCTCCGCTGGGCGAGGGAGACACCCTCCCATAGAAGAGCCAAGTGGAGGCCCGAAGCAGTGAGCTATCTCCTCCGCGGGTTATTTTAATACATGACCGTGAAATCCTCCTCAAATCATGTATTTTTGTTTCCTCTTTCCAGGTATGGGAGTTCAGTCACCTCTTCTCTTCAGTGGATTCGTGGCGTATGATTGACATGCCCCCGATATCCACTCATCTGAAAGTCTGTCCCTACTATGAGACCTCTCTGCGCGATCAGCCCGTCGCTCTCCTTGGCTTAAGTGGAGAGGAGAGGCGCAGTCGGCCTTCACCCAGCCTAGTCAACCATTTTAAAGCCAAATAAATGAAATCAGGGTAAAAAAAAAAATTGTGATTTGTTTCACACTGTCGCTTAGAAAACAAAGAGAATGGGGTTGTGTCTGCGGGGTAATTGCTGATATTCATGTTAAGCAAATATATGAACCCTTTTACTGAGTTCTTGCAAGAATTCTTATGATGAAGATCACTTTTATTACTTGGAACTTATTTAACCGTGGAAAATAATTTCTGGTAATTTCCGTGATCCTCACAAATCAGGAAAAATCATTCAAATCAAGCAGATTACATGTGGAGAAGTGATAAAAGTAACTGCAATGTCACTCCAGTCCAGTAGGTGGCGATAAGAAGGAGACAAATGCCAAACAAGCTCGATGATGACCGGTGCATGTGACCGCTTTTCCTCACACTCTCTGTTTTACCGCATCGGACCGGGTAATTCAATATCCAAGGTAAAAGTTTCTTTGACACCAAAAGGAGCTAAACTTGTATCACTTCTCCCAATTTCTGAAGCGTTTGATAGAATCCCGGCTCTCATCGACAGAAAGCTATCTGACCCTGAAGGGGGGCCATTCCAGATTATCATAAATATTATGAAGTCTGCTTCATGCCAAGCTGTGTAATGACCTAATTTTAGGGATGCAGATGACACTGTGATACATGTTTGATTAAGCACTTGCCACATAAATGTACCCCCCACCTGTCATATAGCTGAAACAAAGAGCACACTAGATTTATTCTTTTACAACAGGTTGGACTGACCTTGAAATAAGCCCCGGTTTTACCCACGACCCATATTAAAATACATTTATCGAGACTAGGAGTCGGCAACCCGCGGCTTTTTGATCGCTCTGATGCAACTCCCCGTGGCTTTTCAAAATAATGAATGCGAATTTAATCAAAATCTATTTTATTTTAGTTCGTTAATTTATTTTAGTTAATTTTTAAAATGAAATTTTAAATATAAACATGGTGAGCTGGTGATATCTGAATAAAATGTGTTAAAATATTTTCGTCTGAATATTTAAGTTTGGCTTTTTTTTTTTTTTATAAAAACAAACACTCAGATAGACATTGAATATTTTGCTTAAAAGTAACTTTCAACCCAATGTCATTTTTCAGAGTTCACAATGTTTTGTCGCATGCAGAAAATCATGTCGATTTCTCTGCAGTTGTTCATTGATTTAAAAAAATAGTAAAAAAAATAATATTACATTTCATTAACGGCTTTGTTGAGCAGCATTTTGTTATAACAGTGCATTTGTAATAAACTGCCCCAACGCATTTTGTAATATATTTTGCCGCATTATGTAATAAGTTATTACATAATGAAAAGATTATTAAAAAATGCACTTGCAACTTTTCTATTCTCTAGGAAATGTAATAACATGGTGCATTATGTAATAACAATTCTAAAGCATAGTTTATTTGTTCGTTGATTGTATTTTATTTTACTTTAAAGTATTTGTAAAAGCTAGGCCTATTATTAGTATCACTGTATTAGCCTAGTAGCAGTACTTAGCAATTACTATCAGTACACTATTCAAAGGTTGCATTAACAGAGAATATTCTATAAATTCCATATTATTACATTTCCTAGAGAATAAAAAAAGTTGCAAGTGCATTTTGTAATAATCTTCTCAAAATGAAATAACTATTTACATAATGTGGCAAAATTTATTAAAAAAATGCGTTGGGGCAGTTTATTACAAAATGCGGCTTTATTACAAAATGAAATGAAAAAGTTATGACATTTTGGACGTTTATTACAAAATGCGGCTCAACAAGGGTGCTGCTCCTTAGCTGATGTGACAACAACAACAACAACAATGCAGAAGTGTAAATAATCTTCGAGTAGCAGATATGACCCCTGAAAAGACTGCTTCCAGACTGCAGTCCTAAAAATACTGTTTATGAGTCTGCAGTAACCCAGTATGACCCCCCCTTTGCCCGGGTGTTGCTGAGGCTGCCGTGCACGGTGGCACTGATCACCCCCCATACAACTGCCCGGCTGTGCACGCAGCAGTGCAACTCTGCTGCACGTAAACCAGGAAGGTTACGAGGAGGTTATTCGGAGTCTGGATGTAGATGGATTCGTGCGTCGGCCGGCTGCAGCATCCGAAATCCGCTTGCTTGAGGGCGAAATCGGCTTGTTTCTTTGTGCGATTCGGACGTTTTTTTTTTGTTTGTTTGTTTTTTGGCGCGGATCTTTTGTTTGCATCGTTTCTGCTGCAGGAAGGACAAAGATACAGGAGCTGCGCGGATCCATGAAAGACGTTTTGCGGAGTGCACGGTTTTAGTGTGAGGGTAGGCCAGTGCAGGGCGACACACGGCCTCATCTGCAGGCTATTTAAAGGAAAACCAGTCATTTTGGTGATAAAGGAGTGAATGCATTAGCAAATATAGGGGATTTTAAAGGGGAACACAAGAGTACCAGTTCAATAAATCTAGTGAAAATGATCTCATTCAGGTCATTTTGACTGACAAGAAAGGCTTACGTTGGGATTATTTAACCACCTTCCCCATCATAGAACTGGACGCCCAGCCAGAGGTGTCTCCAGTCCGCAGGGTGAGGGTGAAGGGTTGCAGAGGAGGAGGAGGAGGAGGAGGAAGGAGAAGGGGTGGGCAATGGATGCGGGGAGGCTGAAGCAGCAGGTGACCAGTGTGGAGAGAGGCATCGCCTTCCTGAAGCAGGAGCACCTGGCCCTGCTGACCGGCCTGCAGCTGGAAATAACGCACCTGAAACGGCGCTGCCATGGTGAATGTGCATGACCCGACGGCCTCGCGTGTTTCCTTGACCTCTAGTACTAACTTCTCTGTGGTGCTTCTCCTGGTGTCCGTAGAGCTGAGCTGCGAGCTGGACTCCAGGTTTCCCGAGAGGAACACGGCAGGTGAGCGATCGCGCCTTCCTTGCTGACGACTGAGATGCGTGGAGGAAGTTATGACCACGATTGTGCAGAGTAGGACTTTGCTAACATGTGATGCAAAGCTCAAGTACAATCTTGAAATGTATTAGAAACAATGTTTCCTAGTATCTACCATTTTTGACTGTAAGGTGTAAAGTGAGCTTTAAAACCTTACTTTTGCTTGTCATTGTAATCACGATAAATAATGATTTGCATTAGACTTTTTTTTCGGGATGCACCACGAGCGCTATTGTCTAATACATTTGTTATGTTTTGTCGAGCAAACCATCCAAAAGAATTCTGAAGTATCAGAAAACCAGATTTCATCGACCGAAAACACTCTCTTTATTGTTATTTAAATTGGCTAACAGAGCTTCCTAATAGTGGAATTGATGTGGATGGGGAGAGATGGCTGTTGCGCCAGTGGGGAGGTTGATGGTTCGATTCCCGGCCCCGTCCTGCCTGCGTATGTCCTTGGGTGTGAAAGCGCTGGATAAGTTGAGACCATTTAGCATAGGGTGTGTCAACAGGAAGAAGGTCCGTTCTATTCTATTCCTTTCTGTTTGGAGTTTGCATATTCTCCCCGTGTCTGCGTGGGTTTCATCCAGGTTCTCCGCTTTGCTCCCACAAACCAAAAAAAACATGCTGGAGGTTCATTGGAAACCCTAAATTGCCCAGACGCGTGTTTGTTTTTAAACGTGGCCTTGCGATCGACTGGCGAACCGTCCTGGGTGAATCTTCCCTCTCTCCCAATGACAGCAGGGCATGGCTCAAGCACCCACCCCCTCCCCCCGCGACCCTGAGGGCAGATAATGCGGTAGATAATAAATTATTTAGAACGGATTAATAAAAAAATTGAAACGAAGGCTTGTCTTCTCTTACGTTTATTTACTGTCACTGTATGTTTTAAAGCGTGTATTAAATCCCCCTATCGCACAATCTTGGGGAAAAATGTCAGATGAGAGGGCAGAGATGATGCGGCTGGAGGCGAGCGACAGACAATAACGCAATCTGACTTGGCTTGTGTGTCACAGAGGAGGAGGAGGAGCTGGTCGCTCGCTGCGAGGCAGCAGAACGTCTCCTCGAAGACCAGCAGTGCATGATGATAGCGGCCCGCGGGGAGCTGCGGGCCGGCAGGGCCCGGGCGTCCGCGCTCGGGAGGAGCCTCAGGGACGAAGAGCGCCACTTCCTGGAGGAGCTGAAGCGACGCAGCCACAAGATCACGCTGCTGAGCCGGGAACTGCAGCGCCAGAACGTCACCACCTCCGCCCTGTGCCGCGAGCTCCACGCCGCCCGCTTGAAACTCTTCAAACAGCGTCAGAGCGCCGAGGGAGGCGCGGAGGCGCCGGAGGAGAGCAGCGGGAAGGAAGAGGGCGAGGAAGATGAGGACGAGGAAGATGAGAACGACGAAGCGGGGGACTCGGATTGGCTGCCGTCTCCGCCTCCTCCCCCGTGTCCGCACCAAACGGAAGCGAGACACAGGGGGCGCGTCAACGTGAGGGAGGAGCGAGTGCGAGCGTGCGTCCCACAGGAGAGAGTGACGTCGCCACAGAGACCCCACCCCATGCCCGACCCTGCCCTCTTCCTGGTGCCTCTGAGATACCGCCTGCTTCGCTGGAACCGAGCCGTCGGAGCGGAGGACGAGGAGATGGCGGACGAATGGGAGGACATAGACGACGGCGGGATTCACAGGAGAGTGGACATGGGAGCCGGGGAAGGAGAGACGGCCCTGTGACCCCGCATGACCCGGGAGGGCGACCGCGTCCTCCACCCCGCTCCCCGCCGCTATAGACGCCCGATCGATTCCAAGATGGGAGATAGTTTCCAGAAAGTGACTTTGGTATTTTAGACGTAGAGAGTTTCACGCCGGCACACAGCTTTTCGGGAGCAATTTGTCACGTCGATCGTGCGTCTTAAAATGCCCTAAAAAGACACTCTCATGCGGCTGACTTTTCATTTCCACACCTCCGATCGCGGCTCTTGCCTGTTTTTAAGTCGCCTTTAGTCTGCTTTTTTCACCACACTGGCTACATTTCAGACTGGGGATGCAACTCTTAAGAGGCGTTTTGTATTATTTGCACTTTATTAAATTCATGCAATGTGCCCTGTGGCGGCAGAACTTTACTCTTGGTGTCAGGCGAGTCTGCTTTCAGTGCTTAACTGGTTTCTGTTCAACCATTTCCAAAGCACACAACCGCACACTTTGGTCAATAACGAAATGAATAAATTGCGACTATTCTACTAATTGCATTTGCCAATCCTACATCCAGCTGGCATCGAAATGATGGAATTACAATTACAATTACATATGAACAGTGATAGACAATCTTTATTTTTAAATGTTCATTTTAAGCTTCTTATCGCAGTCCAATGTGCATTGTTAAAAGACTCTGAGACCTACTCAGGTTTTGAAGGAAATTTCTCATGAATCGAGACGCTTGTAGTATTTTGATATAAGTGGCAAACTAGTTTTATTTGTTAAAAGTAAAGATTCATGATGATAGTCAGGATTAGGGTTTTTGATTTATTGTAATTATTGTGTTCAATCTTTTGCGGTAAAAGACAACTAGAGCTGAAGCATTATAAAGTGCTCATTTTTCTGTTTTTGAATAAAGTTGCAGAAAAGAAGAAAAAAATCTAAAAACTATCATATTTTTAGGGAATTTTTCAGCTGGCATTAAATCCTCCACACACAGGATTGATCATTTCTTTTTAATGTTTTTATCAATCTGACATAAAATGACAACAAAACTGATATATTTTAAGCTGAAATTAAAGATGAATTATATATCACAGAGTGACAGATGGTGGGCAAATACAAACACACACATTAGCGCTCAGTGAACGTTCCTCTCTAGAAGGTTCCCTCAAAAGGACACCGTGCAGAGAATGTTAATGTGTCTGCAGCGCTGCCATGGCGACCACCGGCATTCCAGCTCCATGGCAAAGACAGAAAAGGAACGAACACACGGATGGGTTCGTCTCGGATGTGCTGCGTCGAGCCCGGTGCAGGTTTTTCATGTGGATTGAAGCCTGAAGAAGCGCCGGAGCTTCTCTCTGTGTTATTCATAAACCTTCTGCACATGCTCAGCAGCAAGGTTGATGGAGAGTGCACCGACTGGTCATAATACAGGAAGTTACATCACGAGTGGCGGAGAGGGAGCCCTCTTCTGGATTGGGATGGGTACTTGGGGGAGGGGAGGGGGGCTGGAATGGATTTGTGTGTGAATGGAGGACTGGCAGGCTCCTTCACAGCTCCTTCTCCGCCCATGAAGGGCAGACACACACTCACATGCACTGACTCACAGTTTGTGCAGCGACATTTGCGGTGAGAACGGGGGCGTCTCCTGCTCTGGAGGACAGCAGAGGCTCCCGAAGAGGCTGGCAGTCTGTCCCTGTCTGCAGAGGCTGGTAGGGCCCATGGATGATTTTTTTTTTTTTTTTTTTTTGTTTTACCACTGATAATGATGCTGCTTTATTCCTCGTCTCCTGCTGCACTCCAGCGAGCCTCCTCCTTGTTTTACCTGAACTGGAAATAAACATTTATTTAACTAATAGACACTTGTAAGACGGGCTTTTTCCACCTTACAAAATCATGACAAGCTTGACCTTGCATGTGTGTTCCAGCAGTTTAGATGATGAGGTTTTTACGGCGTAAGGTGACACCTCTGCAGGAGCACCCCATCGTGTTGTCGGCTCGCATGCCTGTAGTGACACGTGCCAGCGATGAGACAGGCAGCTACAGTTCACACTTTTGAAAGGTCCACTATAGCTAATCAAGGACTAAAATGGAAAAGGACACATTCGAAAATGCTTTCCCTTTCTAATTTAGATGGTTTTACAACTCTGTTGCGGTCATGAACGTGATCTCTTTGCTCCTTTGACTCAGCAAACACACAGGGTTGTAGCACGGCGACAAACTCCAGCTACTTAACATCCGGCGTGATGTCAAAATTTTCACCAGGTGCTTTCCAAACTCATCCTTTGTGAAGTTTGTTCGAGATCTAGGCATTCTTGATACTTGTGCATGCGTTGCTGCTTGTCTTTACTCATTCCTCCGCAATGCATGGTGTCTTTGCAGACTCTGCGCAGTGAGAAACTTCAAGCTCAAATGTTTGAGCGGGTTTAAGGAGCGAAAAACCCCCAAAACATTTAACTGAATTTGTTGAGGCAGATGTTTGCGCCCTGGAGCAAGAAGGTCCCTGGCTTGATTGCAAGATCCAGTATCCCTGCGATTCTGAGAGCAGGATATATGGTATAAGTAATGAATGAATGCGCGTTCAAAACTTCCAATTGTAATAACACCAATAGAAGTATTAACACGGAATTGTAACACGAAATCTTCACCATCTCTGAAGAGGTATTTGGGCCAAAACCTCATGCGACGGAGAGCCGTGCTCACAATAACAACATTTTGAGTGACATCTCCTGTCAAGTCTTCGTAGACCTCCCGAATCTTGGTCAGGGAATTTTACTATGCATTGCGTCATTCAACATTCGGTTTAAGCTCATGAATAAATATGAATGTTTTGTCGATTTGATAGGTCTCCCGCCAAACCGTCCACCTGGTTCTGCGCATCTGCACCATGGGAAACTTGATCCAGTGCTGTCGTACACTCTCAAACTACTTCAAGTGTGAGGATGCGCTGGTGCAGGGCGAAGCAGAGAGATCCCCTCTGCTGTCCAGCGAGGACAGCGAGTGTTACTCTCTGACGCTGCCGGACAACTTAGAGGAGGATATGTTGACAGTTTCCACCACGGCGGCAAACTCCCTGGAACCAGAGCACTTCCTGTTCCCGGACATAATTCTGAGCAGCCACCGCGGGGGAGACGTGGCCCTGGTGGAGCCGATGGTGTGTCTGCTGGTGTCCGAGGAGGAGGCAGGAGGAGCCGAGGGACTGCGAATGGAAGAGCCGGGAGAAGGGGGCGCCGGGAGGTTTTCCGAAGTGGAGACGCAAACCGAACACGAGACTCAGATGGGATCCGGCGTACGGACGCCGACCGACTCCCGCGCTGAAGTTCAGACACAGACGGAAATCTCGTCGTGCGACGCGGCGGGCCAAGATGAAGAAGGACGCGGGATGAGAAGTATCGGAGCGGGGTTAGATGTTTGGGAAGATCGTGCGAAGCTGAGACAAGCGGATGAACGCCCGGAGGCGTACGTTTATAAACGACAACCACATGACGAGCGCGCGGAAGAGACGATCGAAACCGGGTTTTCACAACCGACGCAACGGGATGGGACGGACTCACAAACTCGGTCAGAAACAGACGGAAATAAAATGAAGATGGACAAAACACCATCGGACCCTGACGGCATCAACAAGGAGGAGGTGACTGAGAAGAATCTTTCTTTTGATTCGACGACGCAAACAGCAGCAGCTGAAGAGTCTGCAGGTGGAAAAGATGAGAAGCTGCATTCCCCGGTGGAGCACGGCGCCGCTCAGGAAAACGCTGACTTTGTTTGCACTTCGCAGGTGCAGGAAATGGACAAAAGTAACGTGAACTCCGCGTTCCACAAAGTCGTCGTGTCACAGAGTGGCGATCGGCCAACAGGCCGCGACTCGGACGACGCCGACTCGACCCCGATGTCCGCCGATCGGTTCGGGCGGCCGGCCGAGGTGTCGGATAACGAAGGGGACGAACAGGATGCCGCCGATACGACGGCAAAACTCAATCTGACCGTCAGGGACACAGATTGGATTCAATCCCGGGGAGTTTCGGTCTCCGAGAAGAGAAGTGAAACCGAGCCTTGCCTGCGGCGTCTTTCCGAGCAAGAGGGAGAGGCCGAGATTAAGCAGGTGACGTTGTTTTTAGTCGACAAGCTGTTCCTGACTGCTCCACACCTGAAAGGTGGGCCGTTGATTTTACCCTCCGTCCATTGTCGTATATACGCCGTAATAAACCAGCGCCTTATACACGAATCTCCATCTCCCCTCTTCAGGACCTCCATGTCAAGAAGACCAAAGCGCGAAAGAGGAGGGCGTTGACGAGGAAGATCAACTGAGCATCCGTGAAATAGTTGATCTCCAAGAGACTCACTTCGCGGTCAGGATTCAGCCTCCAGGATCAGAAAGTTTCGAACTTCAGGTTTTGGTCTTGTATTTCCACCATTACGTCGAAAAATATAGAAAAATGCCGAGTCTCCTCGTACGACCGATCTCCTGCGCCCCCCCCAGGTGTCGGGCCAGATGCTGGTGGCCGAGCTGCAGCGGGTGCTGATGGACCACGAGCTCACCTGCCACCGCACCTGCTTCTCCCTGCAGCTGGGAGGCGTTTCGCTCGACGGCCTCAAGGAGCTTCGCTCCGTCGAGGGCATCCAAGGTGGAGAGGTGATCAAAATTGTGGAGGGTGAGCGACTCCTCCATATTCCCGGCTACAAAAGGAAACATTATTCGCCATGAGCGGCACGGCGGCGAGTAGTTTCGGCCTCACAACACGAAGGACCCTGATTTGATTGACAACAAGGGGACCTTTCTGTGTGGAGTTTGGATGTTGTCTACATGGGTTTTCTCCAGTTTTTTCTCACGGTCCAAAAGCATGCTGCAGATTAATTGGGAAAAATTGCCCAAAACATCTAAATGAATGAATGAAATATTCTTATGAAATACTTTGCTCTTTACACAGTTGAATGTGCTGACAACAAAATCACACAAAAATGATCAATGGAAATCAATTGTATCAACCATGGAGGTCTGGATTAGGAATCACACTCAAAATTAAAGTGTAAAAACAAACTCCAGGCTGATCCAACTTTGATGTAATGTCCTTAAAACAAGTCAAAATGAATCTGTGTTGCTTCCTGAGTGGACACTATGATTTCACAGAAGTGTGATTGACTTGGAGTTACATTGTGTTGTTCAAGTGTTCCCTTGATTTTTTTGAGCAGTATATATATGACCCCGTGGTTGACTGGCAACCAGTCTAGGGTGAACCCTGCCTCTTCCCTGATCACAGCTAGGATGGGCTCCAGGATAAGTGGCAGAAGATGGATGGATGGATGGATGGATGGATGGATGGATGGATGGATGGATGGATGGATATTCCCAGGCAAAAGAAAGTCAAAACACATAGTACACACTCTCACTATTCAGTCTCAGATTCAGCTTACATACCATAATATGTAACTTACGCTTGTTTTTTGTTTTTTTAAATACATGTAAAGTGATATTGAAAAAACAAACTTTCAATGTTCGTTGACAACTTTCTTGTCAATTCTGAGGAAAAGAATTACTGAGAATTGAAATTGTGTTACCTTGACCCACAGTGCAGTAGGAAAAAAAATTAAAATATTACAGCTAATATGTACGACAAAGGCAACAAGGTTACTGACCAAGTCCAAAAAGAAGGTTGAGTTACAGTGATTTAAGTGTGTTAAAGTGACAACACTGGAAAAAGTGCAGTAGCAGAATTCATATTTCAGAGTACAGTGCATTTTTCGAGGGGTGTAACCCCTGAGTTGGTGTGTGTGTGTCCATGAAACAGCTCTTGTGGTTGACTAATCTCCCTTCCAGATTCTTATTCCACGCGTGATGCTCGACTCCATCTGAGGCACGTCCGTGACCTCCTGCGGAGTCTCGACCCCACCGACGCCTACAACGGCATGAACGGCAGCTCTCTGTCGTACCTCAGCTATTACACCCGCGGAGGCAAGGGTACCGATGACCTTCCATGACCTTCCATGACCTCCGTCGCGGGCTGCGTGACTGCACACACACCTCTGAACCCCTCATTTCAGGGAGCGAACACCCAGGAAGGAGGCGAATGTCCGAGAGAGAGTGTTTCGACTGCAGCCCTCCGGAACACCTCCTCCCCGGATGCAAGGACAGACCGCTCGCTCCTCTGCAGCCGCTGCGAGCCGACTGGAAGGTACGGATCACATTCTGATATCATAAAAATAGATGACGATGGAACGGATGGATCGGTTGAATGAAGTGTGTGTCGGACAGCCTCTGCAGTGCCTGAGAGTCTTGACTATGAGCAGCTGGAACCCTCCTCCGGGGAACAGGAAGATGCACGGCGACCTGATGTACCTCAACGTTTTGACGGTGGAGGACAAGGAGCTGAACATCACCTGCTCGACACGTGGTTTCTACCTCAATCAGTGAGCGTTACGCAACATTTTTTGCAGCATTTTGAGGTATACGTTCTCATAACAGTGACGTGCGCGCCTTTCAATGTGCTCCAGGTCAACCGCTTTCAACTTCAACCCGAAACCCAGAGTTCCCAAAATCCTTTGCCACACTCTGGTGGAGTTGCTGAGTCAGATCAGTCCGGTCTTCAAGAAAAACTTCAGTGCGCTGCAGAAGAAAAGGTAAGGAATCCGTCAAGATCGTGCAATATCGATATAACCTGGACGTGCATGCGGCGATCCTGCTAAAAGAAAAATGTCTGCCCTCAAAGGGTTCAGCAACATCCTTATGAGCGAATGGCAGCACCTTTCCCGGTGTTCACCTGGATCGCGCCTCACGGAGACCACGCCCTCGACTACGTCAGAGCCGAGGAGACGCACACCAGTCACATGGGCCAGGACGAGCACACGGCCGGCCAGGTTGCGAACGCCAAGCCGGCGCCACTATCGGGTACCGGACACTGATATTAAGATTCTTTGTCTTGAACCCAGAGTCGAGACTGGAATGAGGAGCTGCAGGGGAGCAGGGAGCTCCCCAGGAACACCCTGCAGGAGCGTCTGACCAGAGAGAGGAGCGTGTTCAAGGTCAGACTCTTGATTTATCATCATGTCCCAGGCAGGTTTAAAAAACAAAAAACAAAAATCAACGCTTTTGTCATAAAGGGACATGATTGGAAATGCATGAAAATAAGATCACATCTGGAGCAGGTGACGACACAATCTGGTGGAACAGGTCACTTTCAAAACGGAGACCAAGTGCCAGATCAGTAAAAAAAAAAAGATTTGATCACAAATGTAGCTACTAAAGAATTAACAATATGCATCAAATTCTTAGGATGCTGCGGTTGACGCCTCTGCCTCACAATGAAAGTTGCTGGTTCGATTCCAGTACGGGAGCAAAGTTTGCACGTTCTCCCTCCGTGTCCGTGTAGGGTTGCTCCGGTTTCCTCCCGCGGTTCAAAATCATACAGGAAGTTCACATCAGACCCTGAAATAACCAGGTCTGTGAATGAGTTAATGACTGCATAGCTCTACATCAGCAGCCCCCAACCTTTTTTATACCAGTTTTATGCATGAAAATATTTCTGCGGACGGATTACAAAACGCAGGGGTTCAAATAATAAAAACTTTTGTCAATTCACAGTATTTAATCTGAATATAACGGTTACACATTCTATCAGGCAATTACAATAAGGCCGAGACAAAGGCGGAATCGGTCTTTTTTCAAAATAAGGTCTGGAAGGTCTGGTGAAAAAAAATATAATTTGTACCAAGATATATTTTCTTTGCGGACTGGTACCTTTGGACCGGTACTGGTGAACGGTTGGATGTCTCTATTTGACTTGCAATGAGAGGGTCAATGTTTTTATAAGATAAGATAAACTTTATTGATCCCCATAGGAGGAATTCCTTTGTCACAGCCGTGTAACGATTATAAGTCCCAATACATATGATTAAAAAAAAATGAATACTATAATGAACATGAATATAAATAACTTAGAAAAAGCAAAAGACATCCACAAATAAATAGACAACAGAAAGAACAAAAACAGCAACAACATCAAGGATGAAAAAAAAAAAAAGTCTCTATATGAAATGTGAATGAGGGTGTGAATGGTTGTATGTCTGGGTGAACCCGCCTCTCGCCAAATGACAGCTGGAAAAGGCCCCGCACAACCCCGGCTGCAGAATAAGCGACATAAATCATGAATGAACGAATACGTGCATATGTTGTGTGTACTAATTCAGACTGTTTATGCCAGACTTAGAAACTGGAGTTGTAACTTAGAACTGAAACTCTCCTGGACTGCCAATCTCCTGTCGCTCTGCCAATCAACCCAGACATACAGTGAGTTTGTCGGAGCGGCCGGACGAGGCGCCGTCGCCGTCGTCGACGGTAACGTCATGCCCCTGAACCCGGGGGAGTCGCCTCACATGCAGATGTTCATCTGGAACAACATTTTCTTCAGCCTCGGGTTTGACATATCCGAGCACTTCCAGCCTCTGGGGGGGAACACCGCGGCTCACGCGGCCGCCATCCGCGACCTGCGAGGAGCACAGGTAGTACAAAAACATGGATTTGAATTCTTGTGGTTGTGATGTCGTAAAGAAAAACAATACACAGGTATGTAACCCGCATATTGCATATTAATGGTGCCCAAATATCAAAATACCCCTGGTTTGATAAAACCACAGGTGTACACATCTGTGGACACCGAGGGGCTGCACACCCTGGGAACAGCTGTGGTGGATTACCGTGGAATCAGAGTCATCGCTCAGACGATCGTTCCCGGTATACTTGATAAAAGCGAAGAGCAGAGCGTCATATACGGCTCCAACGACTACGGGAAAACTGTCTTCACGCACCCCAGGTAAGCAGGGCAAAAAAGGAGCCTGTTGCTCGGGTTACTAACAATAGAGGTAAATTGCACCAAACATGCCGAAGACAATATTGCAAACCTGATTTTAGCATAACGACCATACAGCATATAAATAAGATAAAATAAAATAAAATAAAATATTTTAATAAAATTGAATCTAAAATATATCTCAAATTTCCCCAATGGGGATCAATAAAGTACTATCGTATCTTATCTTGAAATAAGGAAGTCCCGGCCGGTACTTCACCTGATCATAATGACACTTGAGATTCTACATTTTTGTAATATTACTTTACTGTGATTAAAATAACTTGACGACCCTTTTGCAATGAAGGTTTCATATAAGAATTAAAAAATAAATAGCATTTAGGGGAGGTCCAAAAGAAATTTATTGGAAGCAGTTATGAAGCTGGGCAGTAACCTAGGAAGATGAAGGAGGGAGGAAGGAATGTATATGTAAGTATTGTTTCTCCAGCCTAGCAGAAAAAAAATGATAAAGTATTGAAAATGGATATTTCATTTAATTTTCAAAGGTTTGCGGAGCTGCTAAATAAAACCAGCAAGCCTCTGAGAATCCAACACCACCTGGTTCTGGATCACAACAACACCCCGGTGGAGCTCTGCTGTGGCATTGAAACCAAAGGCATCCTGGGAAACGATGGCCGCGCGTACATTTTGGACCTCATCAGAACTTTCCCTCCTGACCTGAACTTCCAGTTCTCCGAGACCCAGGTGAGAAACGACGAGGTACCGCTGGAATGCCAGAGCTCTGGTTTCCCACGTCAACATCATCACAACTTGGCCAGCCTGAGACCCGAGCTGATGGAGGCCTTCGTCCAGCACAGGTGAGGAAAAAAGAACGCAGAACGCTCTAACAGACAGGACGACGCCGCTTTTACCGATCCCACCTTCCCGCTGCAGATACGAAATTTACGCCCAGATGGTGTCGCTGGGGCTCAGCCAGGAGAACAAGCAGAAAGAGGAAGATGCAAGAGAGGCAACGCAGGATAAAGACACAAAGACTGAGCAGCCGGTCGATCCCCTGAGGGCTGAAGAGGCTGCTGGCTCAGCAGCTGACTCGGGTGCGCCCAACTTAAAAAAACTTATGCCAACTATGTGACATAGATAATTCTCTCCCACCAAACTGTCTCTGAAAATAGAACCCATTCAATCCTGGATTCTTGCAGCCTGGGTTCAATCGACACATATCTAGAATTTAGAGCTGTTTGCACTGAGCCCTCCTTTGGTGAAGAATTCTAATGCAACCACAAAAAAAAAAAATGACTTGTTTCAAGTCGTTTTTATACGCATGGATATACAGACATATTTTTTCTTTATTTTTCATTTGGTTGTGTTTGTTTTTGTAGAACCCCAGAGAAAAAAAGTGACGCTGGACGCCTGCAAGGCCGTCGGATCTGTCAGCGATTCTGGCTTCGACATCCGTTTCAATCCAAATATTTGCTCTCCAGGTACAGTACTGTATTCACACACGATTTTTTTTTTTTTTATACGTATTTATTTCTTTTTTTTAAAAGTCATTCTTAGCTCTCTGTCTTCACTGCAGGTGTTTCTTTCCCCTCTTCATACACTGAGGAGATTCAAAAGCAGAGGCAGTTATTATGGGATGCAGCTGCGTTCCTTCTCTCCGATCAGATTTCAGCTGTGGTGAGTCTTGTGCTGAACAAACGTGGCATTTTAGCACGGCATGCGTGTATGTCTGTAATCACCTGCTCCCGATGTGTGTTTGTGTGTGTTAGCTAAAGGATTGTCTCGACAACACAATTGTGCCGATGGACGGTGCAACAATGACCTTGGCGCTGCACCGGAGGGGTGTGAACGTACGTTACCTGGGCGCCCTGCTGATGCGGGTAGACAAGGCGCAGGAGGGAGAGAGACTCAGTCACATACAGGTACAAAAAATGCACATAGAAGAGTGAAGACATAAGTGACATATAAACAGGAAGTCACATTTATATCAGAAGGTCTGGCTGAACAATAAGATGGAAGTGAAACCGAAATACACGAAGGAAAACAAGAACGATTTTGTTAAAAATGGAAATTACTGTGTAACCTCAAAGAGGTCTGTGGTATGTGGGTACATAAACAGCAGGAGAGGCAGGCAGTTATACCAAATCCAATCAATAAATGTTTTACGCAGATACCTTATATATACAGCTGTTATTTACGCAGTTGCAAATGTATAAATAAGTTATGATCTGATTTACCTGTGTTAAAAAATGGCTCTAAAAATAGATATAAGTTGATTCATATTCCAGACGTCTTCACCCATTGTGTTGAACGACTGCAGGCGCCAGATAGATGAGATGGCATATTTAATATCAGAGACATGACACTGTTTTGCTCCAGTAGCACAGGACATTTTGCACGCTGGCAGTGTTTATTTTTGCATCTCTGAATCCTCGTCCCTCGGTAATGTTGTTGCATTAATGAGTCAAGGGAGGATTAGATTAGGGGACTGAAATGTTCAATCGGTCTCACGGTAACGCAGACACAAACATGCTCTTTTAACTTCTGTCATCTCACTCCACCAGAAAATACTGGCAATTTAACATAAATACATAAAATGTCTCACTTAAGAGCAAAATATGCAAGAATTTTTTTTCAGGGTTTTAAGTAGCTAATCCGTGCGGGTGATTCAGTTCACATTAATCTTTATGTGTTTGTATAAACGCGATGGTTTGGAGGGGCCTGAGCAAATCTTTAGATTGAAAGAAAACATCAAAACCTAACATTATTAATAATTCCATGCTTGGTCAAACCCAGCTCCACCGTCAAGAGGCCCATTATAAAAAAAAGGGAACCTGAATTGAATTCATCTGCCTTGTAAACTAAAAAATGCATTTGGTGTTTCTTGTGTAAATTTCTCCACAGAGGATTGCCATCTGTGAGATCATCATTAGAAGTGCAAAACACATCTTCAGGACATACCTGCAGGTGAGATAACCAGAAAATTATCGCAACTAAAACAGGATCCCAATGAGAATCTCGCTGTTTATTTTCGCAGGGTGTGGAACTGGCAGCTTTCTCCGCTGCTGTCAGCCACTTTCTGAACTGCCTCCTCAGTTCCTCGACCAGTTTCCCCGAGTCCAGCTCGGACGAGCTGCTCTCCCGCCGCCGCAGTCGAAAACGCCGCAGCCACTGGAGCCGAGGTTCCCTGTCCACGGGGAGCACGTGGGCCAAACTGACCAGCGGGGAGCTGTGGGCCAGGATCAGGACCGAGGCTGCAGACTATTACCACTACGCGATTCAAAGGTTTGTCTCCCCGTATGTGTTTTGAGCTGACTACGGGCCAAAGGATTGGGTATAACCATTCCTTCTGTCTTCAGCGAAAGTATAGATGAAGTGATAGAGAAATACAGCCTTCAGAAGATCTCCCTTCTGAGAGAGATCAGCATCAAGACTGGCATCCAGGTCAGACTCGTCTCCCTGATGTATATGTGTATGTTGGAGAACCACAAGAGTGGAATTTTTGTTTTTAATGTATTTTTTGGGGGGACGTTATAAATCAGCCCCATGGGAAATACCGTTCTTTTGCTATTTCATGACACCTCCTTTTTGATTATAATGTCAAACAAACAATCACTCTTTAAAATTTACCTCCGGCTGCTGCTCCTCGGGCAAAGTGCAACTTTGACACTTTTCGCTTCACCTTTGCCCCTGCTTCTACCCCGGCCCCGCTTTAGGTGCAAATGAAGGAGTACGTGTTCGAGTCTCGACACCGGCCGGTGTTTGGCGAGGAGGACATCGTCAACATATTTCCTGTGATTAAACATCTCAAGCCGGAAGCGTCGGACGCCACGCATCTCCTACAGAGAGCACAGGCGGCGGTTCAGGAGGGTGAGGAGCGCACAAGTACTTCTTTTCGGGAGACTCGACAGAGTGGAGTATGAATAACAACAAAGGTTGTTCTAACACAAAACAAGTTATTTATAACAAAACAAATGCTTGGAAGAGGGTATTCAAACTGCGTGATCCAAATATTAGCTGCCCTGTGGATTCTTGAAATAATATTGCATTACGCTGATTGCTATTCACTTTCATGGAACAAGGAGGAAGCCAGAAATGCTATTATTTACATTATAATTTCTCCAGATATTTTGCATAAATCCAAATTGCACCAAAACTTATCTAAGATAAACTTCTCTCCCACGTCCTGTCAAGTTCTTTCTCCACCTCACAGTCAACCACCTCAGTATGCGGTTGGGTGACACTTGTCTTCAATGACCCTGCATTTTCTTTCTTTGTCGCACTGCAACAAGCATCCAACACTGTTTGCGGTGATATAGAATATTTAGGAAATAGTTATAACTTTCTAATGCTTGGTGGTCATAAGTTTTATTGTTGCTTATAGGGCTTCTCAGAGAGGGCTACCAACTCATTGGCCAGGCTCTGACTCTGTTCACCAGCATATGTGGAGTGTTGCACGAGGATGTGTGCATGTGCCATCGTCTCCTGGGGCGGCTCAGCTACATCTTGGGGGATCACGCCGATGTAAATATGTGCAACCACTTATTTCACCTGGTTCCTGCCTTAGCTGGATCGCAGACCTGTGGATTTTAAAGTTATATTGTGTTTGATGTCACAGGCCCTCAGCCAGCAGGAGAAGGCTGTCTTGAGTAGTGAGAGAATCCAAGGTATAGATCACCCTCAAACAATACATGATTATGTAAGTTATCCCGAACGGTGATCCACTGAACAATTTGCACGTCAATACCCATTACTGAAGTATTTTTTTCAATGATTTAGACCTTCTTAGCCTTGTATTGCTTCGCTGGAGGCCAGCACGCAACCTCCCTCCAGCTGCTGTATCGTGCACGGTTCCTGACACTGATCGTGAGCGGAGAAGACCACCCTTATGTCGCGTTGTTGGACGTAAGTTAACCTTCAAAAGAATTCCTTTTTCCCTTTCGCAGCCATTATTTCTTAAAAGTCAAAGAAACTTCATGTATGTTGTGTTACATTGTGTTTTTCCCTCCATCAGAGCATGGTGGGTCTGGTGCTTTATGGATTGAGGGAATATGAGCTGTCCCTGAAGTTCCTACGCAATGCCTTAAATCTGACTGCCAAATACCACGGTGCCACGTCACTGAAACATGCACATGGGTAAGAAAGGTCATTTTTATGCTCGCTTGTAGTCCTGGACACTTGTATTCAAAGGCGGGCTTAATTTTCCTCATGCCTGACACAGAGATTTCAAAACTTTTGTCATAAAACTTTAAAATTTTGGGCATTCTGAGAAGAGCTGCTTAGAAATAGTGTGTTTCTTCATGTCCACTTACTACTTTATTCACTCAACTTTCACATCGTCCTAACATCTCTGTCTCTCTGCTTCTATTTTCTGTTCAGTCATCATGTCCTCGCCACGGTGTATGAAAGCAAAGGGGAGTTTCGGTCGGCTCTCCAGCACGAAAAAGAGGCTTACTCAATATATAAGGATCAGGTGAGCTTGGAGAGCCTCAAATGTAGTTTCTGACAGCGTTCAAGGTTTGATGCTGTGCTACACCTGTGGCTTTATTTACCTTTTTGCACACGTGGAGGTTGGTGACGACCACGACAGCACAAAGGAGAGCTCGGAGTACCTGAAGAGTCTCACTCAACAAGCTGTGATCCTACAAAAGTCCATCAATCATATGTGCAGTGATGCACCCAGTGCCTCTTTCCCACCACCCAAGGTCAGGACGCTTGTTTATTTCTGGATACAAATGCATATTTGTGCTTTGCAATGTCCTTTCTCTTGTGTTCTTCCGGACAGTTTTGCGTACCAAGTTTTCCGACGATACTTCAGCAGCTCAACCTCACTTGCGGGATAATTCTCATCTCTCTCAGGTGAACACTTGCAAAGTTCATCTCACGCGGTAACTAAAATAAATAATGGCCAATAATAACACAAGTCACATAATCTGTTAATATAATGTAACAATGTTGTTTTCTGATGTGTTTGTCTTTGTAGTGCAAAAGAAGTTGCAGACCTGAGGACAGAGTTAAGAGGGAAGGAAAAGTTTCACATAGAAGTGCTGGAAAATGTGTTATCAGCGCAAAAGATACAATAATTTGAGATGACGGTCTACAATGCCAAACTATGGATATGGAGAGACTATAGCCTTGGATCAACTGTGTAGTCACTCAGAAAACACCTCAGAAAATGAGAATGAGTAATTTAGTGATGGGCAAAATGTAAAGCATCTTGTTATTTTGGACAAAAGCGTAACGGGTGCAGCCTGTTGTCACATGAGTTGACTGTGATTGTTCAACTTGTCTTATCTTATCTAAGGCTACATTCTCACTGCAAGCTTAACTTCATGTCACCAATTATTTTTGGCTTTGCCTTTCCTCACGTTCTCATTTAGCCAGCATTTGATTCTAATAACAGCAGGTCAGTAACAACAACACATCTAAAATATTATTTGATCTCCACTGCTCATTTGCTTTGAGTATTTTGCCACTCACTTTGGCATCTAATTTTCCCATACTTTCAAAAAGATATAACTTATCTCTGTTGAAAAAAAAATTTAAAAAAAAATCTGTTCTTGGTTGTTTTTGCCCACTTGTGTGTCTGGTGCCAGATACGGTTAGATTTTTTTTTTATATAAATACCCTGCCTACTGAAAGGACATGCACAAAAGGTGCATGTTCTGTCTTTTTTTTCTGTCATTTATTCAGATTTTCCAATGCGTTGACTGCCTACTATTCCTTATGTGTCCACTGAGCGTCGCACTTGTGCCGTGATGAGATATCGGAGGACGGCGGAGAATTTGTCTCTCCGTGAAGAGGTTGTACATTAAAATAATCCAATTGACTGTTCTGTGTTATAGCAGACCATTCATTTTCCATCCCACTATAAGACAACCAGAAGCATTTTGCATCCCATAGTCTAACTTCACAAGACGCATCTTTGTCCCTGGTAATTAAATAATCACATTGCTAAAGTGAGCATACGTCTTGGATCACTGTTTTATCGAAATTAAACATTTGACTGACTTTGCACGTAATCTGTTTTACAGTATCTATTTACCCAGTGAAATTATATTCTAGTGTACGGATAACAACTGTTTTGAAGTTGCACATTTTGTGTCACTTCCGGGATCGGTGTTTTGTAGTTTTATCATTTACGTACCTGCTGCATCGGTCTCTGCGAAGAGTGACGTTACATATATCATTATTATTTTATTTATTTATTTATAATTTAAACCTTCTTTAGCATCATAAATAGTGCATATGCATCTGGTTTTTTTTTCCTGAAGAAGCGTTAAGGTGTTCGGCTTCCAGGAGCGAAAGACGTGCACATTACGCGCCTCCGTTGAGCCCCAGCGTACGCGCAGCCGCTATCCAATCGCGACCGTTAGCTGGGGCCGGGCGACTGCGATGGTACCAGAGAGGAGAAAAATCTGACCGCCTGCCGGGTGATGTGAGAAGTCACATTAGCAGAGCTAAACCAGATTTTCTCTCAGAACGTCGGAGAGCTCCTGAGGATATGAGGATTGCCATTTGTCAGATGGTGAGTAAGCGGGTTCACAGGCGTCCGTGTTTTATTTGGCCACTTATTGAGACTTGTGTTTTTTTTTAAACGACGAAACGCCTGCAGTGTCTGCGCTTTTCTCGCCCCGATCTTAAAATGGCGGAGAGGCCGACCGCTAAACTAAGCTAGGTGGCAAATACAAATGCGCCGATTTAAGGAGTAAACATCGAAATGATATCAGTGCAATATCTCATGGGTGTGCTGTGAAAGCCTTTTATTGGACAAACGATAAAATGTTTCTCAGCCCATACATGACGTGATTCCTGGCACTTGTTGTTGAACACTCGGCTAACGTTAGCTACGCCTATTTATGAAACTTAGCTAGGGACGAGCTATCGTGTTAAGTTAGCCGGCTAGGCTAACTTCGGTGCTGTCAGCAGGCTGCCAGTTTCTCCAAGCCGGGTGTTAGTATTTTGACATCCTTTTTAAATGCGCTAATCAGTCGCTTGGTGTTCAACAATGACCTTGGTGGTAAAGGAAATCAAGTACATTTTGTTAATCGGCATCACTCAAATCACATAATGGCTATTACTGTTAACAGTTTACAATCCTGTTCTCGAATTGAGCGCATCAAACCGTTTCACTTTAGATTATATTTTAAATATAGGAAAGAAGGAAAATGTTTTTGGTGAATCTACAGAATAGTTAGACCAACGCCCTATATGGCGTTTGTTATTGTGGATGGCGTACTCATCGAATGTAGTCGGATCGAACTGACAGCTCTGGTTAGATCTGCGTTATCATGTTAAGCTAACGTTAGATGAAAAGGGCGTTGCTAAGCCATGACTGCAACTTTGCCCTTGTGGCCACCGAATGTTGGAAACACGTCATCCCTTCTGAAAAGAGAAAGCCCTCGTTGGCTGTATTTTGATGTGGTTTCACGAACATGCAAACATTTTCAATATCATCCGCTAAGCTCTGAATCAATGCAAGAAGGGCGGATACGTCAATGATGTTCAATAGTACAGTGTCTATAACGCATGCAGATTCAACTTGAAATTTGTATGTAGATTGAAGCGAAATAGTTTCCTAACATGTGTAATTTAATAACAATATACATCATTTGTATCGCTTTGCAATAACAAATTAATACATTCAAACCCCTACATAAGACATTGTCATTTTGGTTAATTGATGGAAATGTACTGTGCTTCACCCGGTACTTACCACATCAATTATACATAGTAATTTACCTATAAAACAGAGTACAAATGTTTAGATGTGATCTTAAAAGCAGAAGAAACAACTTCCTCAACAACAAAAGGTGTTTCTTCTGTTTTTAGAAAAGCAATATAAAACAACAACAAAGGTTCTTGGTATTAAAATAAAGAAGTCAAACAGGTGTTCAACAACATCCTGATTTAGCACACCAGACCTCTTCAGCCCTGTCATTTCATCCAGGAAGCTGAAAAACAAACGCTTGTTCCCTTTCAACTTTAATTGGGAAGATGGAATAGTAAGAAGGTTCCGGACAGTGGACTCTGTGCACCGGTTGGTTCAGATACAGCAGTTCATATTGATAAAAATCCAATGCAATAGTCCAGTTGGTTTTTCCAACTACTGGGCTGCATTGACTACATTGGATTTTCATTTTTCATTCATTTAAACGTCACAATTGTATTTGTCTGTAATTGCTGCATACTCTATTTAATACTTTTTGATATCATGCTTATTATATGTACTTCTTCACGTTGACAATTTACAATGATGGGAATGTGCAAGTCAACAAAACAAACAAGGCCAAAAGTCAAGAGTACGGAAACACAGCTGCCTGGAGGTCCAAGGACATGTTGATGAAAACCAGATTCATCCACAATGAATCAGGATTTTTTTTTTTGACAACTACCGAGGAGCCTGAGTGCTGTGAGATGCACATGCATGCCCCCTTGACACCTCATATGTCTGTTGCCTTAACTGTAGTGGATTGTTGATCTTAGCAGTACTGCTATTCAAGAATTTAGCAAACAAGCAACATTTTTTTTGAGTATTGCAGACAACTATCTATATTTATATGAAAGGCAAGAAATAGACTATAATTTGGACATGTATCTAGGAGGACATGTTCAAAGTTGTTAGAAACACCCAACTAAGCCTCCACCCTGTACATAATCTGAGCTGTTTAAAACATGGGATCAGGCGCATACTCCATAAGTCTGACTGTCGTCTCTAAATTTTAGCTATAGCCCTGTCAAAACCATAAAATTAGGTTGATGTAAGTAATGCAATTATTCCAAACATTACAAAAAGATTTGATTTAACAGATATATAAATGTTTGAAACCTTTGGTTGTGAAAGACCACGTTCAGTAAGTGAAAATTCTACCTGAGTCTGTCTAGATAGAATCATAAGAAGCCCCTGGATTGTGGTCGTGACATGTGAATCAACTCAGCTTAATTGTCTACTGCAATGGCATCACCCATTTTTATTTGTTGTTTTGAATGTTTTCATTATAAATAAACAGAATGGACAGGTGTGATTACACTCAAGATGTATACATGATGCATTTTGAAAACAGCTTTCACAATTTGATGTGGATACAGAGCAGTTTTGTCTTTTTTAAGTTCTAAATCAAGCACTTAAAATGAATCAAACCCTCCTCACAAAGGCATTAGTTATTGTGTGATTGTGTTAACCCACTCCTACGTTTAATTTGGCATCCATTTTTAATATTGCTGCAAATGTTTTGTCAGCATAAAATAAGAACAAATAGAAAATGATAATGAACAATTTGGTGATGTACCAAGATTTATATGGTTACTAGTCTATCAAAGCATGAACTTATGCTTAGTTTTACTGTCTTGACCAGACATAAATATCACAGCTGTGAACTTTTTCACCAGTCCTCAGGACATATACATTGGAAAATGTCCTGTATTGTATTGTTTAAAAATCATGAAGCCTTGACCTGCATTTACATTTTATTGTATTCTGTAGGCCCGAATAATATTATTGATACCACAATATGTTATGTTTATACTACAATAGTGAATGGCTATTCCGGCTCTACTGTATTTTTTCTAGAAGCAGACATGATAGAAAGAATTTGGAAGAATTAACATTTGGTTATTTTTTAAGACCTGAAAGGGAGCAATTAATTAGATTTATGTTGCTTGTTTTGGTCATCCATATAACAAGGTTTTAGTGTTACCAGAGCTTGAAAGGGCCTTTCCATCTCTTATGTATTTATGTTTCTCATTAATACATTACTAACAGAGGTTATACTGCAATGCCAGTGTTGTGACACAGCCATTGCAACTTTGCCAAAGCAATGATTTAGTTGAGTACACTTTTAAGCCAATTTCTAAACAGAACATGGTGAAATTGGATGTCTGGAAGTTGTAGCTTTTCTCTTCCAGATGCTATCAGAGACTCAAATGGCCCACTGAAATACTCACCTTTGAAAATGGTTGATTTGCTTGTCTCTGTTATTACCGAGGGAAAGAACTTGGATGTCGTTATTTTTCCAACTATTTTGGAATTGTGCTAAAATAGCGGCCCAGTAAAAATTTGTAGCTCTGTTCTGTCAAGTCAGAGCTCTTGTCAAAAGCAAGAGTACTTCAGCCTATGTCACCCATAGTTTATCTGCTTTTCTGCCAAAATTTTAAATCACATATTCTAAGAATCTATGAATGTATCCCTAACTTCCATATTTATCAAGAAATGAAAAAGCATCAAGTTGAGGCAGACAAGGGCGGATTGCTGTCTGGACTCTTTGTGTCTGTGGTTAATCCTGTTAGTTACTGTTTAGTTCCTTCTTTATGTTGTCAGAGTACTATGAAGAACTTGCTCTCATAGAACATACAAAGACTCTCGGTTGTCTGGTCTGTTCACTAAGTAGCTTAGTGCTGTTCTGACTACAGGTGCCAGCAGTGTTGAAGCTCAAAATATTAACTCGGCTGCCTCATTCATAATCAATGAATAGCGATAAGGTTTTTCCAGGGAATGCTAATGATTTGTTGTCCTGTGTTGGCACGACGCACAATACCGAAATTCAATCAACGCCTTTGTCAAGAACACAATTCAGATGCAATTTTACTTGGTAAACAAACTCAGCTAAAAACTGTTTGTGGCTATATCATGCACTTCAAATCAGTTGGCTTTCCTACTATTCCGAAGGATTATTTGCTAATGGAAGCTTGAAAATCCCAGATGAAAATTGCCAGAGGTAGACATGAAAGTGTAGTCCAATATGTATAGCCAAGGCTTATAACAACTTATTACAGAGAAGCACAGCCATACCGTGAATTGAGGTTATAATTGCAGATTAATGAACATTTAGCTTAATCTATGACCTGGAAATGAGCTGAACAGGAACTGTGTAATATGAGGAGTGGTTATTCCAGTAAGATGACATTGAAATAAATGACTTACATTTTTGTCCCTGTCGCAAAATCTGCACCTGATTATGTCTTAACAGCAGTTGGACCTCTACAACAGGTTCGCCAAAGGTTATTTAGGGTAAAGAAGAATAAAACATTGATCGTCCAATGATGAATTTTCAAATGTACCGTTATCAATGTAAGGAAAAGGTTGTCTTTTTGTTTTGAGAATACATTTTTTTTTGTTGAACATTCGCTTTGCCACTATTCCAATTATAACCTATTCTTCTCTCCACCTGTCTTTATTAGGTGATGGATTCATCTGAGAACTGAAGAAGATTTGTGCCTTTCCGAATTCTGATGGTGGCTTTGTTCCGACTCCAAAGTGACAGCTGTATTTCCACTCAACCTTTCTCTGTTGGGCATTTATTTGACCACCCTCGGGGAGAAACATTACTGAGGGTCCGGACGTCACCATACCACACATTAGCCAATCAAATCCCTCACCACCAGACCATCACCTCACCCTCGACTCCCCAAGAGGGAGAGAACAGCGGCCAATATGGTGCTGTCACAGAGACAAAGAGATGAACTGTGAGTTGCTGCTTGTAAATATCTGCATGTTAAGAAATCCGTGTTGTGTTCACGATCGAGTGCAATTGCATTTAATTGTTGGGCGTGTGTTCGTGTGTGCGCGCGCATGCGGATTGTTGTTTTGTTTTTGTAGAATTTTCTTGATGTCTGTTAGCAAACACAATGTGGTGTGTTTCTCCTCTTCTTCAGCCAGAATAGGTTTATGCATAAGCTGTTGAATGAGGATACCGTGATAGAATCAAAGGGTTTGTGCAAAGATATGGGCTTTGGGGAGCCTGACTTGATAGTTTCTTAGTGAATATTTCATAATGCACTTGACTGGGGCAAAAAAGTGAGGGGGTTGGGAAGAAGGAGCGACTCAACAAAATGATTGCTAGTTACTAAAGTAGCCCTTTTCGTGGACTTACAGTCTGGCTGGTCTAAGGGTTTGGATGGCTGTTCCAAAGCTTCACACAGCATAGAAATGCACATTGTTCCTTCATCTTTTTATGAAAATCTTGCCTGTCTTTCTCAGTAGGTAAAACGTGTTTGAGGTAAATCAGTGGAGATCTAATTGCTTATGCTGTGCTAAGGTTCAAGTCCACCGTAGACTGTTGTGCCAGGGTTAATCATTGTCTCTTCAAACAAGGACTCAAACCATTGCCTAAATTTAGCATTTGCTCATGAAATATTCATCTTTCACCTCATAATAGAGCTCTTTGACATGTTTTTATAACAAGGATTTCAAACACACATGTTGGAGATTGTGCTTGTAGTTGCCCCGTCCTTACTCTGTTTCACTCTGTGTTTCCTTATTTTCCATAGTACCGTAATTTTCAACTATCTTGTTTTTCCTGGCAGATAGATTTCCCTGTATTTATGCTGCAAAACTTGAATCCCAGTGGTTGCATGTTGTTAACAATATGTTGTTTTACTCGGCATTTCTGCTAAGGGGCTCACATTCATGAAATAACTTGTCACATAGAAAATATAATGGAACTATATTATATAACTACCTATTGCAAGCCTCTATGATATTTAATAGGTTGCCTTTCTGACCAATCTCCACCTTTCACTAACTAAATGTTAGAAACCGGGCCATAGCTGACTATCTCCGTTCCAATGGGTATGAGGAGGCCTATTCCACTTTCAAGAAGGAGGCAGAGTTAGATATGGTAAGATTGATACGTTTTTTTTTTTTATGTTTTGTTTTATCCAGAATCTGGTTTCCTCTTATCAGTTGTATGTGTTTTTTTTTCGGTTTGTGTGTTCATAGAATGAAGAAGTAGATAAGAAGTATGCAGGACTTTTGGAAAAGAAATGGACCTCTGTCATCAGATTACAGAAAAAGGTATGGAATATTTGTGTGTCCGGTGATAACCAGACTAACCTTGTCAATGTAGATATTATCAGATCAATGTGAAAACTCAAAGTAATCCTACTCCGATTTGGTACATCAATGTACTCACCTTTTTAGAAAACTTTTAAATAGAAAAGTTGACTTCAGTGATTGAGAAATTTAAAGAACTGTATGTGTATTAATTGTGTAGAATTCTTGTCTGTGAACACAATTGATTTCTATTTTTCTGGGGGAGAGATCAGAAAATCTGCTGGTGTCGGTATTTCTAATGGTCCTTTCCCTTGACTTTTCTTACGGCTTCAGGTAATGGAGTTGGAGTCAAAATTGAATGAAGCAAAGGAGGAAATGACACATGGAGGACCCGTGGGTCAGAAAAGAGACCCCAAGGAGTGGATTCCCCGTCCCCCAGAAAGATATGCCCTCAGCGGGCACCGTGCTCCTGTCACGCGTGTCATATTTCACCCTGTTTTCTCTGTCATGGTCACAGCCTCTGAGGATGCCACTATTAAGGTGTGTGTGTATGTTTTTATTTAATGCGTAAAAACTAGTTCCATATCAATGTGGCACATTTTAAGCAGACAACAAAGTAGCCTTGTTACTAAATCAATAAGAATTTATGAATGTTGTGTTAAGCTTTTGTTGACAGTTAGCACTCCCCAGAAATATGTCAAACTTGGAAATACTATTCAAAAAGATGATCTAAAATTGGCATCCCAAGTTCCAGCTTTCCAGTACTTCCTAAATCTTGTACCATTATATTTCCAGCAGATTCAACAAACTCTGGTCATTGTACTGCATTTTGCAGTAAAGCCAGTGCACCACAAGCTCAGTGACTTGCTGAGACAAAAATTAACTCCCTGCTGATCTCTCTCTCTCTTTCCCTCTCCCCCTCCCTTCCCCCTCCATCTCTCTTTTTCTCTGTGACGACTTTCCCCTTAATTGTATTTAGTGACATTGAAGCGGGGGGCAGCTTCCGAGAACGAAATTTGTATTTAGTCAGATTCAAACTGGTGCATCGACCAAAAACCAAAGACCCCTCATTGAGATTTATTGTAAATCTCACTATTGTTTTATGGTTGTTCTTTCCTTTGGTTTGACCTACATTGCAGCGGCCAGACAAACAAAAATTCACTTGCATGCAGAGTGGAAGTTAACAGAATTTTAGCATGAAAGGCCATGCAGGAAAGATGAACTATCACAACACAGTTACAGCTGGAGACTTAGATATTAGGCCATGCATCACAGTTTAGCAATGCTAACACGGAATAGATATCTTCTTGTTTAAGATCCTTTATTTATATTTTATGCGTTCCCTTTTCATCTGAGGCTAGCTGCCAAGCAATGGAGAGAAGGAATACAACCATGTTAGCCACTGGTAACCAGTATTAAGAGCAGTTCTACACAGAGGGGAGATTGTACTTTTGTGATTGAAGATGTTCATATTTGCATTCCTAAAACCGGGCATTAAGGCATTGTATCATGGTTTGGTCAAAGAGTGGTTAAAGATTAACTTTTGCATTTCATGTCGGTTGATAAAAGTTTAAAATGATCTGTTGGCAGATCCTATGTTCACATGACAGTGCCATAAGAACATAAGGTCATGTAAAGAAATTGTTTTTCTTTCCTTGTATGTGGCATTCATTAGTATTGCAGGTCTCCAGGGCATCGCACCGTCTCTGTGGCTTTGACCCTTCCGATCAAAGCTGGACTGCAGTTCTGCGGCTGTACTCCCCTTTCATCCTCCATGCCTCTGCTTCATTTTCCTCTCTCCCCTCCTCCCATTTCTCATCCTTCTCCCTCTCTCCTTGCTTTCTTCCGTTCGTGCTCAGTTGCTTTTCTGCTTTGTCATTGCTCATCTTCGTCGTGATGGGCTTATGCTGTTGCTATCAAAGGCATGGCTGCCAAAACAAAGGAAAATATATACTTTTTAAAAACCCATTACAAGTCATTGTTTCTCTCAGTTCACAAGTAAACCATATCAATTATTATGATCAACATTTAATGTGGCTATTCACCTTTCCCTAACAGTCTTATTTGTAATTCTTTCCTTTGACTGAAGGAAAGGAAAAATTGTGATTAAAGGAATTCACAATAATCTTACGATGTTAATTATGTAGAAAAATATGAACTTATTAGTTCATTTAGTTATCTTTCTCATTCGAAGGTGAAGCTTGTCCCTGGCCTGTTGCTTAGGACTGGCTCTGGCCTAATTTTATATTATGTTCTGAAAAATGATTAGTAACAGCGAAAGTGATATATACTGAATATATACTGATTTTGTCCATTTTGATGATCATCCACGATGATAATTTTTTGTTTCTCAGTTTTGCTTGGCATATGGGATGAAGTGCTTTAACATTTATCTATGATACTCTCTCAGGTGTGGGACTATGAAGCTGGAGACTTTGAGCGAACCCTAAAGGGACACACAGACTCTGTGCAGGACATTTCATTTGACCAGACAGGAAAACTGTTGGCTTCATGTTCAGCTGACATGAGCATTAAACTTTGGGACTTCCAGGGATTTGAATGCATCCGGACCATGCATGGTAAGACATGATCACAAAAATGGCAAAACCTTTTTCCTTATGATCCATTTTTGATACTAATAGTATGATACTGCATCTCATACTATTTGAATTTATTAAGTATTTACACTTTTCCACTTTTTATGTTATCTCAAATGCTCTCTGAAAATGAGCACTTTTTGAGTTCATGACGTTAGTGTTGTGTTGGATGTCTTAGCGTAACATAAAGAACAACCAAACGCTACGTTGTAGCCATTGTCAGTCTGAGAATCCATAATGTAAAGAGCTAAGTTCCTGCCAGTCAGCCAAATGTGTCATCAGGATGACGACGTCAGAGGAATTAGATTTGACTTTTCAGCTGCAGCTTTGACTATTTACACCTGTAATCGCTGCTTTCTTGTACAGGCCACGATCACAATGTGTCCTCTGTAGCCATCATGCCAAATGGTGACCACATAGTTTCTGCATCCAGAGATAAAACCATCAAGATGTGGGAAGTTGCCACTGGGTAAGTCTGGGAGTCTGGATGCATCTCTAAAGTGTAATTCATATTGTTTTGGACAATATTAATAATGTGATTATTATTCACAATTACTCATTGTCTTTGAAAAAAAATCATTGTTAGAATGCTAGAAGTAGTTCTTATCTGCAGCATTGTCTGTAGTTGCTTGATGATCAAGCAATGTGTCATCATTGGCCCAAGTTTATCTATGATTGCAATATCCTGTCTGGGAAAGGGTAACTACTCTTTTTATTTATTTTCTCTAAATCATTACACACCAATTATGTACACATTTTTGGGGTCTGACTTTCTTCTTTCATCCATAGGAATAGATAATATCTATTAAAAAGTTCCAGTGCATTGTTAGGTTAGGGTAGCATTCACCCTAACATTTTCTAAAAGCACTGCATGGAAAGGCTTTGCTTTGACTGAGAGCTATGCAACCTCTATCTGCTCACCTTTGGGGCTGAGCTAGCCACTGGATGTGGTTGATACTAACACTATATCTCCTCTTGTGGTATTTAAGGGATCTAGGCACAAGGCGAAGGGACCGTGACAGATATTGATTCCCGTTGTGATTATTATCATCAAAAGCTTGTTGGAGTCAGTAACTTAAATCTTTAACTGGTACTTTTTCAGATAAGACGGGTAGGTTCTCAGTTCACTTAAAAGAAAACCTTGTAAAGTCTGACCTTTTCTGTATGGACATCCCATTATTTTAATGCTTGTCCAACCCCAGTGTGTTATTTAGCCTCTTCAAGGCATTGTAATAGTATGCCACGGCATTGCCCCTGGATGAAACAGCTATGACAAAAGACAATGAAAGCCACATTCACAAACACTGCATCAGCTAAAGCTGCATTGTCCTTTGGCTGAAGTCACAGCAATGTATTCCCTGATGCACTTTAGGTTTTTCTGTATACATCTGTGATCAGACTTGATAAATCCCTCTAACAAAAGTTCAAGCAAATAATTAAAAGTACATATCCTCCAAGTTTTCATCCTCCTAATGTCATAATACCATGTCCACTTGGTTGGTTTAAATAAGTGAATATGCAGTTTTAGCTAATTCAATCATTTATATGTGTCATGGAGATAGAAGGTAATGTTCTAACTCCACAGGGGAGTACTAATACACAAGATCAAGAAATGTTCCCAGATTTGTCTATTTTTGGTCTTTTTTTTCCCCTCCATTTTGTCAACTCATTTCCATGGTGATTGGGGGCTAACTCCACTGTCTGTTATCTCTCAACCATTTTTTTTATTGTTGCCATTTTTTTGCTGCTGCTATCTCTTGTATGAACCGCCTGTTCAAGTTTAGTACCTGATATTACTATGTCTTGTTCGATTGTGAAACATAGGTTTTCGAAATAACCCGAGCGCTATTACAGAAATACAGCTTGCTGATTATAACCAGGTCTGTCGGCCAATAAAGACTGCCAACATTGAGACGTGTAATTAATAACCTAGTCTGCCCTGACTTCCCTCAGTCTCGTGGCATGTACTCGCTCCAGCCTGAGCAATTTGAGCTTTTACCCTGTACCACTCAACCAAAACTATCGTGTCCATGGATGAGATGCAGCTTGGCTGCAGCCAGGTTTACGCAACAAAAAATATTAATTGTTAACATTTAAGAAAAGATAATAGTGATAATTGCAATTGAGGCAAAAGTTAGGGAAAAGACTTAATTGATTTGAGGTCCAGCCAAAGGCTCGACAATAGTTGGTGCAGGCTGTGAGTTTTTTAAAAATCTGATCGGAGAGGGCAGCAGACTAGATAAGCACAGTGCTGTCAGCGCAGAGGGAGTGATCCAAAGGTCATTGTCGGTAGAAAACCTTGAAGCTCTTGGTCCTAATCCAGCAGATGGAAATCACAAATTTGCTATCTAGATTCTTAAGTACAATCAAATAAGAAAAAAAAGCTGTATCGTTCTATAACAATTACATTTTTAATTGTTTTTTTGCTTTGTTTTATTATTTTTTTTACTGGGTGTAAAGAAAGAACCTGGCCACATGCTTGAGACTGGAAAAGTAGCTACATAAAAACTTCAAAAGATTTGAAGCAGCCAAACTTTGTGATGGACTGATGGACAAAATAGTGTGCTTCAGATAAACAAATTTGAGATCCTTTCGTATCCTGTTGTCCTTCCCCTCTATTACTTCTCGATTTGGGCGATTTTATGACTGTATGCAAGGTTGGGCTTATTTTCAGGATATGGTTCAGATCCCAATGCAAATATTGCTGCTACAAAACTAAGTTCTGTAATCATTCTCTTTATTTCCACTAATTGTGTTATCCTTCACCGACCGAACTTCCCCACAGATATTGCAGATTATTTTGATTTCAACCTGAATGAATGGCTCAGCACTGATAGCTTGATACAAAACAACAGAGCCCGCCCTTTGTTTTGCTTTTAGTTTCGTAACAATTCCCAAAGCAAATTTTCTTTTCTATTGCTCATGTTTTTTCCAATTCTCAAATGACATGTTTATTTATCATCAAGGCATGTTGTTTCCTGTTTATTTGGTATCACAGTGGGTGATACTAATAACTGCTTTATTGACATTGTGTTGTTTCGTTTTTTGTTTTTTTTTTCTGTCCCCCTCATCTGTAGATACTGTGTGAAGACCTTTACGGGCCACAGGGAATGGGTGAGGATGGTACGTCCCAACCAGGACGGCTCGTTGATCGCCAGCTGCTCTAATGACCAGACGGTTCGTGTCTGGGTGGTTGCCTCAAAGGAGTGCAAAGCGGAGTTGCGGGAGCATGAACATGTGGTAGAATGTATCTCCTGGGCCCCTGACAATGCTCATCCCACAATCTTGGAGGCCACAGGCTCAGAGGTATGTTGAAATGCTGTCCATTTGAACATTTCTCTTTATCCTGTAGTTTATAGTTTCACTCCCAAATAAGGGTTGGGGAAAAAATGTTTAAAGTTGCCTTGGAAACAGTACTAGCTCATCTCACTGGATTTGACTTGTGTTATTACCTTAACATTTTGTGGCTTGGAATGGCACAAGAAGCATGTATGTCATTGACTGACTGACCAACTTTCCCCTTGCACTTAAGCTGTTCCATTATTACTGTTTCTTGTTGGCTGTTGCTCCCTCGGAATGAGTCAGTGCTAATTGTTCTATTACATCATTAAGGGCAAATGACCATTTACAGTGGTGTCACTACCTGAGGGAATCTGTTGTCAGCCGTCACGACTGCTCAAAGCTACATTCTCTATTCCAAAATGACTCTTTTCTGAAGATGGTCTGCTTTTTAACAGCAAACTGTTGTCTTTCATATGATCATCCTCCTTTCCTTTTTGTTCCCTGCTTTTAGAGCAAGAAGAGTGGAAAGCCTGGCCCGTTCCTTCTCTCTGGATCCAGAGATAAGACAATTAAGATGTGGGACGTCAGCATTGGCATCTGCCTTATGACTCTGGTGAGCAGCACAGTGCATTTTGATTGATAAGATAGACCATTATTACCCTCAAGGAGGCAAGTCACTGAGGACACCCAGCTCGGGGGCATACAAAACACTATTTAGACAAGCAGTAAGTAAAAGAGTTAGAAAAGAATACAATTTTAAGGTGAAGCATTGTAGGAGAAATTCCCTGCTAAATTGACCGTCTCTGATCTTTGTCTGCACCCAGAAAGGCAGTAAGTAATGTTTGGGTTTAGTAGGCAGTGAGGAATCGTGCCTTCACTCTTTTCAGTGCTGTGTGGATCAGGGTTGAGGTGACAGATCGTTTCAAAGATTTCGTGTTCCTGGCTGTCAGAGAGCGGAATAGTCTGTAATCAGTCTTGTTTTCTCAGGTGGGACATGACAACTGGGTGCGTGGAATATTGGTGCATCCAGGAGGCAGGTTTATAGTGAGCTGTGCGGATGACAAAACCATTAGGATTTGGGACTACAAGAACAAACGCTGCATGAAGACGCTGTGTGCCCATGAACACTTTGTTACCTCTCTTGGTGAGACAGTGCACCATCTACTCCTTTATAACAACAACCTGATGATAATGATGATGGATCTGTCAAAATTTAAAACCTCAAACCAAAGATCCTTGTTGTGACTTTGACGGAGCATGTGTGGTATGCCGCACACGTAAACAAGCATTTTTCTCTCTTCCAGATTTCCATAAGACGGCTCCATATGTGGTGACAGGCAGTGTTGATCAGACAGTCAAAGTGTGGGAGTGCCGCTGAGACAGCCCCATGTCTCGTGCCCGTCCTGCTTTTCCCACCTCCAAAAGAATACCTAATAGCCCCGCCCGCCCCGCCCCGCCCCGTCCCCTCCAGCCCCCCCAGCCCAGCCCAGCCCAGCCCAGCCCAGCCCAGCCCAGCCCAGCCCCTGCACCTCAGCCCTCTTCCAGAACCTCGCCCCTCAAATCTTGCACTCCAAAACATAGGTGACCATGGTGCTTTAACTCCTTCCTCCCTTTCCCCGCGCTCCCTTCTCATCGGTCCAGCCCTATTAAGATGACTATAGTCCTTTTATGTAAATTATTCTGGATGTAGGGTACGCTTAATAAATGTCACGCAATCTCTGACACAAACACACTCAAAACATGACATATACCTTGCATGGTAAATCAAAGGAAAAAAAAAAAAGATGTAATGTTAATTTTGCAGCAATTTGCATACTGTGTTCATGACATCCTGTCAGGTCGAGGGTAAAATATCCCCGTGTGCTGGCACAGATGGATTCCACTTAACCGAAACCAATGGCACCCCTTCTTGAAGGGTTTTGTTTAGTATTGTTTGACTTCATGACTCCATTGTTGTGGTCTCACGGTGTGGCTGGTGATAGAGAGGATGCGAGGAAAGTGTGTGTAAAGGAACAGATGCGAGGTGGAAGCCTAGGAAAAGTTAGCTAGCTATAGGAAAATAAAGCAGGATGCAGCAGTCAACACAAGGTTCTGTGGGTGAGTGCGTGTGTACAAGTGTGTATACATTGTGTGTTTATTATGACAGGAGAGTCTTCCCATCATCCTTACTCTGGTCAGAGGAGAATTGCGAGGTGGGAAAGATCCTCACCCACTATGTTCATTCATGCTTCTTCATCTCATTTAAAACTTGCTTTCTAGTTGACACCCACAGGACCTTAATGATCCTCAAGCTGCTGAGAGCACAGACACACACCACCATAGCAAAAGTGTGTTTTCAGAGGAAAAAGTCTGCTCATCTATTATGAGGTTTGTGTGTGTCTATGTCGCCCCAGAGAATTGCCCAGTGCCCTCTTGCTCGCTATCTGCCTTGTTAACCCATTGAGGGCTCCCTCACACGGGATTTTCATTCTGCTTTCTGTGGTCTCACCGCTCTTAACACACACACACACACACACACACATACACACAGACACTCACACACATTCACCAATGCACATACACGCACAGTAAAAGTTGTGTATCAATATATCTGGATGTCATTGTTTGCAACATAATAAAATAAAATTCTGTAAATATAACTTCTCTGTATTTGTGTTTCTTTTATGAAATTAGTTGAAATTAGATTAGGGGGGAAAAAACGTGTATCCCTACGGTTTAATTAAAAAATGCACATGTGATATGATTTTTTTTTGTTCTTCATAAAACCGCATAAAACTCTACAACTGTGTACTAAATGCTGAGGTAGTGAATAACCTTGTAATCAGTCACAATTAAATTGTGAATTTACCTTGTATGATTTGATCCGATTCATCTATTCAAGAAAATTGAGATTCTGCTGCCTCGACATGAAAGAAATTCAAACATTTAAATTTTTGATCTCAATTCTGAAAGACGCAAGTCACGATTAAATGTGCATGTCTGAAAGATTTGGGTCTGATAACGGAAAGCATTCAGAAAGAAGTGGGTCACCAGTCACAAACTGGAAATGCACTGCAGCAGACAGAAACCATTATTTATGTACAACACTGAAAACTTGGAATCACAGTTGACCCTTTTTCGTGACACTCCGATCTTATGGTTTCCTTTTTTTTCGACTTCCAGCTCAGACAAGATCCAGTGCTGACTTGTTGCTGATGTCGGTGCAGACGAGAAGTGATCTGCTATGACGCAGGTTTTGTAAGTGAGTACTCCCGAAGCAGATGGGGTGGTTATAAAAATGTGATGTGGGGAATAAAATGTATAACTTTTGACATTTATTCCCCAGGTAACATCCAGTTTCTTATTCTGCAAGCTTAGAGTGTGGAAGCAGAGACATCAGGAGGCAGCGGGGACAGTTCAGGCACCTTTATCAATTATGTACGGTACCCCAGCCTACTTCCCGCTCACTCACCCACACAGTAATTACTCTCCCTGTGCTCTGCAGTATCCAGGCAACAGTTGCCAGGATGGCGAGTGTGCGAGTGCGAACACCACACCTTGCTGTGTCCTTCAGGTCTCTGAGGGCGTAGAAGCGAAGGGAGTGGTGGAGAAAAGGACCGATGCAGATTTGAGATAGGGACACAAGATTCATGTGGTAAAAGTCAATTACTGATGGAGAGGAAGAGTGAAATCAGGGAAGAGGGGGTGAAAAGCCTAGGAGGAGGCGTGGGGGTACTGGCTGCATGGGGCATGATGAAAGGATAATAAACCTGTCTCGGTCTGAAACTCAGATTCTCAACAGAGGCACTGGAGTAGAAACATTGGCCTACATCCGGCTGCCAGCACTCCCATGCCGTGAACACTCTTTCTCTTCATACTGTCTTAAAAACATTGAGAGGGGGCAGAAGAATCTGTTTTAAGCTGACGTTGCTTCCAGGTCGCCCTTGTTCTCACCGCCTGGCGAAACTATCGTTTAATTTTTGATTTGAGGCAAAGCGAAATGAGCTGCAAAAAAGTCGAGCCAGCATCGACTCAGATAACGTGGCGCAAAGAAGGAATGTTTTGAGGTTTCAGGTGGGAGTGATACACCTGTCAGATGCCTCGGGCTTGACTGTCAAGATTGAACAATTCCCCAAACGAGGCAAGCCTTTCACTTGAAAAGATGCTGATATATATAGGCCGACTCCCGCACCGGCAAAGAGAGTTGCTGTATTTCTTTTTAATATATAGGTTTGTGTGTCATGCCACTATAGCTTACATGAGTGGTTTACGTGACAAGCTTTCTAATCCCCCGCAAAGCCCAAGGAGCTACGGCTGGAGTGGTTTTGGATGAGGTATGATTCAGGATGTGGCGCTCCCTAGTGGTACAATGGATTGAGCCATGCATGACCCTATAAGGAGATAAAACAGCCTCTTCCCAGCAGTCGTGAGTGAGTGGCCATGTGGATCGAATGGAAAAGATGATAAAAAGTGAGCATCTTATACCTCCTGGTTGGAGGGGTTCACTGGCAAAGACAGAGAAGCCTTTAAGGTGAGGATTTTCAAGGTTTACAGCTGAGGTTGTGCCGGGATTCATGATTAATGTTGGAGTTTAAACTCAGAATTTGGATAGTGACTCTGATATCACGAGTACAAGTGAGTACTCACTCTTTATCCCCATTAATTCACACTATCAAGCAGATGAAATATGTTAACAGTGAGTTCTAATATAGAGGCTGCATTTTACGATTTAAAAATACCCTCGGGACAAATTGCGAGACACTTTGATTTGTGCCTACACAGACAAACATAATTACCATATTAAAGTCCTTAAAAGTAGCCAAAATCCCCCTGATTTAGAAAAGTAAAGAACACATCAATATGCAAGTATATTTACTTTCACATGTTTAAATGCGGGGCCAGCGTCTTGTAAATTGCAGACCAATGTCAGTATCAGTGGAGCATGAGGCTCCGAGTCTCTACATCATTATAATGTATATTTAATAAACCAGGATTGGCTTCAAAGTATTTGCCACGCTATCAATCCCGCTTGTGCGCCGCCTCTCAGAATTAGATTTTTTCACTGAGCGAGAGAGAGAAAATTGACTGCATGTATACCAGTCTACATAGTGTGGTAAAATATCAAACTGTGATAAAAAGAAAAAAAATCAATTTGAATGCAGAGGGCCTTGTTCACATCATCACCTGTTTGTTGAAACAAGTTTTTTTTTTTGCCTCTCATATGTGACTTCACGCTCTCTGAACACTGTTGTTCAGTATTAGCCACCCCATTGCTTTCACCTCCCCGTTGCTCTGTGGATCCACCAGTGATACAGCACTTATATCTGGGTCAACTTGTTCCTGCCTCACATCCTCGTCCCACCTCTTCATCTTCTCGGGCAGGCCCCCCTCGTCCTCTGTAAAAGCATACGTGCCTATTGCTTCTCATGCAGCTCATGTGCTGATCATGTGCTGCGGGTCTCATCCCTGTTGCCTTCCTCTCATCTTTTCCCTCATCCCACCCCATCGCTCGTGCCGGTTACATGTCGCCCTGACTTTTTCACAAACCAGAGAGACTGGACAGTCTATATTGGTCAGTCGGTTTGTATGTGCGGACGGTGCTTATGGCACAGGGAACGTAGCCTCTATCTACTTTTGAGCTGCTGTTTTGATTGGTTGACACAGAGCCTGCGAGGGGTGAGAGGATTTATACGACCGAGTAGTGACCAATGACAGACTGTTACCATGCAGCCACTCATCTTTACATACGTGCATTAATATACACTATAGCTTAACACGATGCAAACCATCGGTCATAACATTGACGTAAAGTTTCCTCAACCCCATAGGCCGAGCAATGGGTTAAAGACAACTGATAGGATAGGGTGACCAAATGCAGAATACCAGAAAGAGAGAATCCCTTTTGGGACACGATTAATCAGTGAATACAGACTTCACATGAATGTAATTTTTTTTTTTTGGCGATGAAAAAGAGTGGGTGAGAACAAAAAAAAAGAAGCAAGTAATTGATAAGGCATAGAAAGGAAAAACAGAAAGAACTGCATAAAGAAACTATGATAATGAAAGTATTAATAAAGAATGAATATACAATGCTGTACAATACAAATTGTTCAGACGCATGTCGATTTCAACGTCTTGATATAAATGTATTTAAATAACCATTGTTGATAAAATAGTATTGTTATTAATATTTGTTATTTACAGGAGTATGAACGTCTTTATATTTGATAGAAAATGTATTTGAATTTATTGGGACAGCGTAAGCATCATCCAATAAAAATTTCTTTCCGCAATTTAATAATTGACATGATTTTAAATTCATTTTATAAACGGAGCGGGACAGGTTCCCTTTCACAGTGGTCTCAATCTTGAATTGAGTTTTTCATATTTTTATTTTTTATTTTTTTTTTAACCATTAAACGGCCTCCCAGACGTCAGCGAACAAGCCCCGCCCCTCCGGGTTTGAATGACAGCTCTGATCTCGAGACAGCAGGGTGGCCAGTCACGCTCTCGCCATGCAAATGAGCCGCGCTCGGGCCGGGCGGGTGCCCATGTGGACCAGCACCATGCCTTGTTGTTCTGAGCGCTGATTGGCTAGCTCCCGACCGATCGCTTTTCACGCGCTGCGGGCTCGCGGCCCGAGCAAAAACACGGAAGCGAGGCGGCGGGATCCACGAACGAGCCCCGGACAGCGCGGGGTTTCCTCGCGTCACTACGACGGCATTTCGTTCGCGAAACTTGTAGATTTCACATCCGAACATTCATTTCGTCGAAGTCCCGTAGACGCCGTGACCCGGGGAGGGTTCTAACCTTCTCCGACCGCAGAGTTACAAGGTCGTGATGCGGTCTCCTGATCTTTGTCGAGCCCGTAGTAACAAGGCGGGGCAGGAATTCGGGAGGGGCGGGCCGTGACTAGAACACCACTCGCCTTGTTGTGTGTATTCCAGTGCTCACATCGCCATCTTGTTGCAATCCTATTTTTTTTAACGTATGCGAGGATCTACTTTCCGGATTAGAAACTACCCCGTCTGCTTCCACGCAGGGCGCGCGGGTGTAGCTCTTGCACTCGGCGCTTCCTCGCGGGACACTACCTTCCCCTCGCTCTCCCCCCCCCCCCCCTCCGTTTCCCGTCTTTCCCGGGCCACCGGGTCTCCAGCCTTGAGGGTTTTACGCACAATGACCATCGACACGCTCCTAGCCGCGGCCAGATATCTGGAATGGCAAGCCCAGCAACAACAGATCAAACGTGGTAAGTTCAACCTCGAAGTGGCGCAGCTGGACTGGACGTGTGACAGTGGATACCTCCGCGCCTCATCCCCGCTTGCGGGACCGCTGCCGCCGCCGCCGCCGGGTTACTATCACGCTTCGCCTTCACAACGGATCCGCCTGCGTCTTATCGATCCGCCGCTCCCCCCCCCCCCCCCCCCCCCCAAAAAAAAAAACTGTACACGCTCCTCAGTTTCGCGCTGAAACAGCCAAAGTTTTTTTTTCCTACCCACGTATTTTCTTACGGACTACTTTGCGCGCGAACAGTACGTGACCATTTCAACACACCTCGCCAGCGCGCGCATGCGTTTCTGTTGGGGTGTGTGTGTGTGTGTGTGTGTGTGGGGGGGGGGGGTGACGTCCCGAACCGTGCAGCTTTTTTTAAAGCACGATTTAGTGGCGAACTGCGGTAAGGGACTGTACAACGCGATCACTCCCAGTCTCGCTCTTTATCTCTTCCAATAATTATGATTAGGTCTGCGGTGTGTGTGAGTGTGTGTGTTTTAAGGCGCGTGATCGCAAACGATCTGCTCCATCCCCCCCTACCCCAGTCCTCGGTCGAGCACCGGCAGGGCGGTGGCGAGCTGAGCCGAGCTCCTCTTTACATAACACCGTGACACCGCTCGGGTATCTTATGACACACACCGGGGCGGACCCTCACGCGCGCACGCGCTCCGCGTATTTTGAATGAGCGCGCGAGCCTTTAAACAAACGAAGAGTTAAAAAAAAACAATAAAAAAGACGATCGATTGAATGATTCACAATCAACGTGAAAAAATAGTTGGGGGTTGTGTATGTGTTTGTATGTGTGTGTATGTGTATGCACGCACGCGCTTCTCCCGTCTGATGACGTGTCAGACACATATCGACCCCTCCCCCAGCATACTCGCGCTACCGCGTGCTTGGATCCGCCCACATAGACCACGTGCACCCCCGCTTCCCTGCACCCCCCCCCACACACACACTCACACTCACACACACACACACACACACACACACACACAGTCAGACCTTGTCCCCGCCCTTCCCTTTCAGCCTGACAGTGTCGGGTCAGAGCTAAAAGAGGGGGGAGACAAGCCCGTCTGCCTCCCACCTCCACCCTGACCCAGCCTCAGTGCTGGAGTTATGTAATTTACGCGTGCAGTTGGCAATCTGGAGCATGGTGTGTGTGTGTGTGTGTGTGTGTGTGTGTGTGTGTGTGTGTGTGTGTGTGTGTGTGTGTGTGTGTGTGTGTGTGTGTGTGTGTGTTAGGCGAAGAGCTAGACAACCAGTTTGATAAGTGCAAGGGTGCCAGATTACCAGCCCTCTCTCTGCTCGCCTTTGTTTGTTTGTTTTTCGTTTTGTTTTTTTTCCCCCCCAACTTGGTGTGCCAAAAATGATCTCATCCGGGCATCAAGATCCCAAAATTTCGTGCCGCCTGATTTGATAAAAACCGAGACTGGCAGAAAAATGTCCGGTATTTGCAGTAGAGGGATTTGGCTAGAAAAAAAATGGAAATGTTTTAAATTACAGATTTCTGACAGGATATTGAGATTTAAGACAGACATTCGAATGCATCAAGACTTTGCTTTTTTCGAGTCCGACCTTAATTGCTGAAGTCTGACTTTTTATTTGAAACTTAATTTCGACTTTCGTCCTTTTTCCCTGTGCAGGCACGAATCAGTCAGGAATATAAAACTATAATAAGTTGCCCCCATACGTGAAATGTGTCAACAAGCATCATCGTGATAGAAATAACCCAAATAGCTCTTTCTGTATTTTCGCTCCGGTCGTGTCATACAATGATATTACAACCAGAAAAAGAAGACAGTATTGTCCGTATTTGGTTAAAACTGAGGGTTTGGAACAAAACAAAATGTGTGTTACTGTTCAAACGCAACCATTGATAATGTGAAGGCAGCCTTTTTGTCGCTATAAACTTGGCAAGGGAATGCTTCCGTCGATTCCAAACGATTTACTGCCCAGACTGACTAATGATCCTTGTCACTCCTGAAATTCACATTTGTAAAGGAGCAAAACGATGTAGCCCTCTTCGTTATGGGCTTTACATGGACAGATAATTGTTAAAAAAAAAAGTGTTGGCAACTCTAAATAACATACAAGTATCATAAGAATGTGGATGTAGTCATGGGACTATGAAACACAGCGACATTGTACAAGGTAGTAATTGTTCAGATGCTGAAGTTAATAGTTGTGTGTCGATGGTCAACAGGAAACATGTCTGCTCTTCAATACATGAAAAATGTATTCTTTTGTTTTTCCAATCCTCCCTTACATATGATGGATGGCCCTTGTTGCACCTTTTTGCATGGAAAAGGTCAGCGGGGTTAAGGCTGGAGTAGAAGAGCCACACACCAGTCTCGAGGCCCAGCAAACCGCCAAGCGTGTACGCAGCGTTAAGTTAGGCACCACACGCTACCTTGATGTTGCCTCTCTGTAGTGCGGGTTTAGCCACATCAATTGGTTTGCGTAGTTGTGAAAGTATCAGACTCGCTCTCGGTCTTCGTTCGTAATCTGGCCAGACTGAGAAGACGGCCAAGGCGAAGCGATCTGGCATGCAAATTAACTCGGTGTACGGATAAACGCAGACACTGACAGAGATGCTAGTATGTGTAAAAGTGCTGGTCAAGTTTCACATTCACAAGAATGCAAACAATGTTATTGGCCAGATTTTTTAAAGCATCACCAGGAATCAAACCCAAGTTGTTGAGAAACAAACCTTTGTGAAAGAGTTGATTTTTTCCATCCGAGAAAAGCTGAATTGACAGCTAGAATTCTTCTTCCCTTTTTAAGTTTAGGCCTACCATTTTGCTGCACGTAAAATCACCTAGACAGGAAATGAAGTCGTCGGAGAGGGAGTGGTGACACAAGCTACTTAACACCCTTGCCGGGAATCTTGGCAAGTTTGGTTTCCGTTTTGTTTTTACATCGGTGATGACGACCGGGCGGTGTGAGGATTCCCAGGGATCCTCTGTTGCCAGTGCTGCTGTTTCCATGGCAACCAAGGGCTTTCCAAATGGCTATTTGAGTCTACCTACAATGTGCAGAGGCTGCGCGCCTCTGCCCGCCAGATCGCTCCTGCCTCAAAGCGCCATTTATTAATACATCATTTGTCCTTTTATTCAGATCCTCTTTATTTTAATGTCACGGTAGTTCTCCCTGCTGACAGCCTCTCGACGTCTGCTCGGTCAGATGGCCCAGACTTGGCCTTAGGTACTTGCACATGCAGGACTGGAACGGTCCAATTACCAGACAGCAAGACAGATGGGGGGGGGGGTCGGGAGGGGGCGTGGTATCCCCTCAGGAAACAGAAGCAGACACGATCTCGATGGTCCTATCCCCGCCGTCTCCTTCCCTGAAGGTGTGTCTGTGCCTGCGCCTGGGATGTGTGTCCACCCCTAGAGGGGTTTCACTATCGATACTATATCTCCTTAGCGTGCATGAGTCACAGCGCATGAAAGTAAGGGCTTGGTTAGTTTGATTCAGGAACAATCTTGCAGGTTTTTGCAAATATGAAAGGAAGTTTGATGATTCTGGGGGGAAATGTTCATCTGACCGCTTATTGTTTTTGTTTTTCTTCCTATGTTAAAGTTTTGTTGCTATGTGCTAATTTTAGTGTTAATTTCTGTAAAGAAAGACACTTGTTTGTTGGATTGTTATTTTTGTTATTTGTTCTTTCTTTCTCTTTTATTTTGCACTATCATTATTTGTGTGACTTCCTCCTAATTTGAGCTTCCCTGTGAATTGTCAGATTTGGGTTTCCTGAATTTACGTGTGTCTAATCACAGGTCTTGTAATTTTTCACAATGCTCAAAGGAACTACTCAAGTATGAAGTACTGAAATGGGTAGACCGCTGCCTTGGTGTGTCTAAAATATCAAGATAAAAGCAAAAAAGCACTCGAATGTCATTGGAAATATATTGATATATTGTCCATACCTATCTGAGGGTCAAAAACAGCATGTCAGATAGACACACAACTGAAGAGGGTAGTTGTTCAGCGAGAGATTCAAATGAGGCATCTGACCAAGGTGAGTCAGAAGCTCGGATATAATCCATAAGTGTTTTTTTTTTGAAAGGGTAAAACAGTGTCATTTGTACCTCAATAAATATTAGTCTATGCTCATTTAACTGAGGCATTGTTGTTGGTTTGTTCAAACTAAATTAAGATTGGCCTAATTGGGTGTCAGAGAGGAAAAAGGAGGATGTGTTCTATTTATTTACTCATTTATTTTTTCAGAAGGCTTCACCAGTGCCGTTCCTCTCCGACCTTGAGAGAAGTTTTCACCATTAAGCTTCGACAAGATGAATTTTACTGTACAGCATGTTGAAAAACGAGTGAACCCCCCGAGTGGGTCAGATTGAGTGATGATTTTGAGCAGAGGCACCATGGTCATCGCCTTGCATTTACACTCTAAAATGGACAATCCGGGGACATTTGGCACGGTAAACGTGTTCATCATGATCCCCGCTGTGCAGGTAGTGCTTTTAGTGATTTCAGTTGCTGAAAAGACAGTTTTAAAAACACAATAGATAGAAATTGAGGTGTGTGGAGAAAAAAAATATAGATTTTTTTTTTAGGTACCTGTAATTGACCGCAGCGCAATCGAGGGGTCCATTTCAGGACAGTACCTTATCACAATCTTCTGCATGTGACTTATTTACTGGCTATTTGTTTTTACCTCATGACCTCTCACACTGGACTTTACCTGACTTGTGTTATTTCTATGTTTCCTCTGCTTCCCCAGAGGAAGAGCAGCGCAAAGAAAAGGAGCTCATCAACAGGGAGGTGGAGTCCAGACGTGTTGAGATCGCCACTTCGCCGCCCCAGCCAATCAGAGCCAATCACGTCAGTTGGGGCGATGACCCTCACCGTCATCAACCGCAGCACCCTCATGCCCCTCCGCCCCCCTCGGTCCCGCCACCTCAGGTCCCCATCGCCGTCATCCCGATGGTCCCGGTCGTCACCGCCACGCCCTCGGTCCCACTCACGACGCAGATCGCCGTGGCGGCGACGACGCTCAGCAGCCCCCCACCGGCCAAGAATGCTTCCTCCCCGCCGCAGCAGCAGCCGCAGCCGCAGCAGCAGCAGCAGCCACTGCAGCAGCCGCCACATCAGCCACATCAACCACATCAGCCACAGCAGCAGACGGCCTCTCATCCCCTGCTGTGTTCGCCTCAGATGAACACAGAGACTAGTCCGCAATTACTAAAAGCCAACCAATCACAGCCTCAGGTTCAGATCCAATACCCAACCTCCATTAGCACCAACGGCTCAGGCTCGCAACACGCACTGGCCCCCCATCAAGCTCCACCTACATCTCAGCTCCGGCCCAACGGGGTTACGATGGAAGACATGAGGGGGATGGAGGGGAAGAGAAGGCCAGGAGGGTCAGTGTGTATGCATGCACAATTCAAGATTGCAGAACACAAATGGGTTTTGTGTGTGTGTGTATGTGACAATCCGCCCCTTTGTGTTTTCAGAGCGGGGACCAGAGAGGTTCACAACAAGCTGGAGAAGAACAGGTGGGTCAGATTAGTGTTCGTTCCACTTCCATTTTTTTACAGTTGCAATTTTACTCACTGGGAACCAACCGCCCGCGGAGGGTGTCACTGAAGGTTAACTGGGACACTGATTTTCACCTTTTTTTTTTTATTTTTTATGGAGAACCACAAAATCTTTTACAGTCATGTAAAATTAGATCGATGCGGATGCTTTTAAAATGAAAAGAGCTCAGTTAAACCTCTCAAGCTAATGATCGACTTAGCGATGAGGCAATTTGTTGATGACCGGCGAACTCTGACTCTCCTCTCTGACTCTTGGCCCTTCAGGCGAGCGCACCTGAAAAAGTGTTTTGAGACGCTGAAGAAGAACGTTCCGAACGTTGACGAGAAGAAAACCTCCAACCTCAGCGTTCTCCGCAGTGCTTTGCGTTACATCCAGGTAGAGCTGTCACTGGTTGTTCTCAGCTTGGCGGGACACCGCTGTGTTCCCGCTGTATAGTTTCTTAATACTGCTTGCCTTTTTTTTTTTTTGTTTATTTGTTTTGTTTTTTCCCCACATGATAGTTTGTCCTCTTTCTCTGACACTGGACTAATTGATTCAGCTCCGGCTGGTACCGACCCGCTATGATCAATACACAGTGTGCGATTTGATAAACACTTAAATGTTTTGTCTCGAGTAGTATCTTGCGACCGGGCATTGGATAATTGTGACTTCGCTCCAAAGAAGCCCAGTGTGCTCTGGATGTGTAGTTTTTAAGGGTCGTCAAAACAGAATTTAGTCCCCTCGAATGTCACCTTGCACTCGCATTCCCTGGGATAGTTTTGCAACACAGTCCTGCGGCACAAGCGCGTCAGGGAGCCTGAAAGAAGGGAAGAAAAGAACAGGTTGCTCTCTGAACTGTGCAAATTGAAAAGTGAAGCTTTTGGTTAGGCAACAACTTGTAGCATATGGAAAGTTTTGGAAGGAAGTTATATGGGGATTGAAAGGGCATCTGTGTGTATGGGGGGGTTGTATGGCCCAGAGAAATGATTTTCCACTCTACAAAAGTAGGTGTGGGAGGAATCTACTCTGTATGAGAAACGAAGGGCAGAGTTAGATATATTGCTTCCTTTCCCTCGGGGCCCGGGATTAATCGCTCCACTTCATGAAAAGGACTGAAGTCGAGAATATGAAACTGCATTGGGAACGTTTTTAGTTGACCAACAGCTCAGTCCTGATCTTGTGCTCTTTTTCATTTGAAAAAAGACCTGATGTTAGCATATAGCTTTTTCAAATCAGTTCTGAAACAGTCAGTTGAGTATTGGCACAGAGAATATTGGCGCATTTTGTCTGCGTCTGTCTGTGTTTATGTGCATGTGTGCTTGTCCCCACGCACGTGGTTCACAGTGTTTTGACTGTGTGTCGCCAACTCAGCTGATTTGTACACCAAGAAACCGACTATAAAAGAGCAGCTGCATCAAGAAATTAAGAAATGAAAACAACGTGAGAGGTTTGGACAAAGATAATTTTTATTCATCCGAGATTTCGGGTGTTTTTGCTGATATTCAGGTGGAGAGAATTTTGTAATTGAATAAGAAAAATGTAAAATTTTATTAATGTTATACAGTGTATTCATTTTTAAAGTGTTTACCAAACGCAGTTTATTTTGCACAGCTCAAGCTTCGATTTCGAAACTTGATGTAATGTTGCAGTCCAAAAAGCAACATGCCGTTTTGAGTCACGCGTGTCCGTCTGAAGCAGGTCTGCCTTCTTGAGGCAAAGCTGACTGCCCTGCAAGCATGGTCTTTCAAAGGAACTCATTTTGGTTTCGGTGACGTCACCGCCAGTCAAATATGAACATCGGAGACAAAGAAACATAGAGTCCTCAATTGTTTTACTTTTATCATTGTGCTGTAGTCACGCTGCCCTGCTCAATGTGGCGCTGCTTTGTCAACACATTGCAATGTCCGCTTCAGTATTCATGTTCTTGGCCAGGGTGTGTTTTCACATAGTGGCAGTAGCTTGCAGTCTTTAATTTGCAGAAGCAAATTTTGGCAAAGAAAACAAAAAAAAACAACAAAATAATGCAGTGTCGATCTCGACGCAGTGTGGGATTCCCCCCGCAGTCTGCGAGAAACCGATCAAGGCATTCCTCCAAAGCCGAACGTCGATGACGGTAAATGCTCGACTCTAAAACGCAGAGCCGATTGAAAAATATCCTTCCCGTGTTTTATGAACATTCGCACCCTCGCCGCTATTCTGTAATATTCATTGTTGAGGAGTGACTCACTCCCGCCCTCTCTCTCTCTCTCTCTCTCTCTCACACACTCTCTCGGCAGCTCACCTCGCATAAACCTGTAAATCTCTATGTCTCTTCGCCTCTCCCGCTGCCATGTGAGATCTGAGCACATGGCGAGCACAAGCCTGGTGATGTCATGCGGTTCGCTCTGATGTACGTTGCGTCTCTAGACTGCAGCGAGAGAGCGAGCGCACGAGAGAGAGAGAGAGCGAGCGAGAGAGCGAGAGAGCGAGAGAGCGAGGCGGTGGCATGCACTGGGGAATCTTGAGAGAGCACGCTCCTTTTTGTGTGAGTGTGTGTGTGCGCGCTTGTGTATTTGTGTGTGTGTGTGTGATAGCATGGCGGTGCTACAGTTGTCTCTGACGGCTGCGTCAAAATGCGCAGATCTCAACCCTCCATATATGTCAGACTTTCTCCTCCTTTTCATCTTTGTCTGTTTTGTCCGTCACCCCGCCATCATTCTTCTTTCTAAACCCAGGTAGCCATAGCAACAGGCGGCAGGTGAATACGTCCACATTTTCCACAGTCTTCTAAATGGGAGTATTTCTGTGTCTGTGCGCTGTGAGGACTAGCTGAATTAAAGTCCTGTGTGTGTGTGATTCACATCTACAGATGATGCGATAATAGGAATTAAGGCATTTTGTTTGTTTGTTTTTTTGCTGAAATTGTCAGACATCTCTCCGCCGTGTCCGGGTATCGCACTCATCGACACACCCTGATATCTAATAAAGGCAAAGGGACCTGCCTGGGTAAATATCAAGCTGATGTCATTGTCACCTTTTTTCTTTTTTTTTTTTTTTCTTTTTTTTTTTTTTTTTGATTGAAGAAGCTGTTGAAGGAGGGGAGGAAAAAAAAGGAGGCAACAATGAAGGGGAGGAGGGTTCAAAAGTGGGGGAAGGGTGCAGAGAGAGAGAGCAGTGGATGGGGGAGTGGAGTTAAGAGGGAATGTGGGATGGGAGTGAAGAGGAGGAGGCGATAGAGGAGGAGTGGGCTGAGAGAGACAGGAAGAGAGCGAGCGAGAGAGAGAGAGCCTCTGATTGGCAAACATCCCATCACATCACCCCTTCTATGTAATTCCCCCCTATGTTTGAACCAGTTAGATGGCTTCTTACACACACCGCTGCTTCAGCAGCCAAATACTTGTGGATGAGGTTGCCAAGGAAACGGCTATGGGTGGCAGCAGTTTCCTTGGTGATGTGCTGCAGGACTAATGGTGTCTCGGTTTGCGTGGAAAGACCTTGAAACCGTGTTCACGGACGCATCACGGGCACGCAGCATCAGCTGATGTTTCCCAGTGGCCATGGAGATCGATGACGAAAGCGCTTCAAATCTAAGATAGGAAGAGACTGGCTTCATCAGTCTAAAAATGAGCTGTAGTTTACGCCAAGGCCATCAAGTGCAACAGATTGACGTCACCCAAATGAGCCGGACGTGTCGTGTCGGGACTGCAGTCTCATTACTGCCGTGAATTGTGTGTTTATGTGAGAAGTATTGGATCTATAAGATCTACAAGTTATGGCATTGTATTAGCTTCAGTTTCCATGTACATTTGTGGAAAATGTGTTTTTTTTTTTTTTTTATCTGCAGCCGTCAAAAGCTCCACCTATGATCGCTTCTATTTGGTATTTATTAAGAAGTGAATCTCATCTGTACCTGAAAAGTTGCATTAAAATGTAGCCAACTAACCTACTTTATAACCAGCAAAAAATCTGAAATAGAAAAAATTCAGACATTGGTTACGCACATTAGGGAATCAACATAATGACTTATTGGAAAAAGTTCTTGTCGAAATGATATCCATTAAATTCAGTCGGAGGAGATTCGGCTTGAAGAATCGCTTACAAGTCTCACTTCCACTTGGGTGGATGTTTTGCAAACGAGACAAGTTTATTTTTAACTTTGTTATCTGGGAAGAAGGAAGAAGAAAAAAAATCTGTATAAAAAGAACCCATTTAATGTCCCATATATTTTCAGTGTCACAACCAATATGGTGATGTGACAAACATTGACCGCGAGCTGCTCATCCGTCGCCCGACCTTTGACTTTGTTTTGTTGGGCCTCAAAAGAAATGCTGGGTTTAAAGACCGGCTTTAAGAAATGTACATTTCCTTCAAGTATTTACCGGGGGAAAAAAAACAAAACAAAAACGGATGATCCTCTCCCTGGAAGCCCTTAACATGTGATTTCCAGGAAACGTGCATCAGGTGAGAGCTGGATTTTGCTGCTCAAGCCACCTCTGAGTCACCCGTGACCCCTGTAAAACCGCGCCTGCAGTCACGGGAGTGTGTGGAGGATAGGTTTGGGGGAGGGGTTGACCAGGTGCACTGGCATTCGCGGCGCGGGTTGCGAATTCGGGCCGGCGTGCAGTCATGTGCGCGTCGAAAGTAAACAGCTTTGCTCACTGAACTTAGTGTCCTGCGGTCGGATCATGTGCCCTCCCTCCCCCCGCTGCTCTCCTTTTTTTCCTCTTTTTTTTTTTTTTCGTGCACCAGACGGGCACGGATCAACACCCGATCACCTTCCCCTCGGTTTTACCCCCAACTCGGTCCTCCCCGACCCACGCTCGTCCGTCTCTGTTCAGTCAGCGCCGTGACCCTCTTGTCCCCGCGTGCCCCCCCCACGGCTCCGCCCCATTCCTCCCCGGTAATCTGTGTTAATGTTCTTAGCCTGTCGTACTGTTTGGCAGTTCATGCGTCAGATAACCCAACAGAAAGTGGGTCACAGTAGCAGCATTGTGGCACTTGGAAAGCACCCCACCCCACGCATACACACACACGCCAGCCATGAATACATTTTCATATCATGCCTTCCTATTTTTTATTTAGCTTCCCTTTTTATTCAAAGTACATGTAGCGCACGTCTCACAGCGATTCCCCCCCCACCCCCCCTCCCGGTGAGCGGGCGGATACCACCTTAACTTGTAATGTTTGGACTTCGAGCAATAGAGTGACATCACCGCCTTCGAGATGATGTTTAACTAATATGATTGGCAGTGAACATTCTGACCTTTTACATAGGAAAAGGGGGGGAAATAAGGGTCACACCCAGGAAATGGGAGAAGTCTTAATAACAGAGTTCACGGGGGAAGCAGGGACAGTGTGTGGAGCTCGGTCAGGGTTGTGCAACCAGGAGGAAATCCGATTGGTTCAAACCATGCAGCCGTACTCAAACCCAGTTCCTTTTTCTCTTGGCAGTTTATTGACATACAGGAGGCGGTCGGAATAATTTTACACTCATAATGATCTACATTTGTTTCCCTCTTTTTGAGTCAGCGTCCCCTCGTCCAGTGGTCTGCCCCCCCTCTGCCTCTCCAGGTTTCTGTATTTCACGAGGCATAAACTTCTGCGGCCTCTGCGTCAAACCTCTGCAAGCGTTGAGCTTCATTAGCAGCGGCTCAATATGGAGAATTAATGGAGTAAACCGGGGCTGTCGTTCTGATCCTCCAAAAAAAAGAGAAGCTCAAAGCGACAGAATGATTGAGTTTGTCTGCAATGTGATGCTGTTTGTGCATTTAAACTAGAGCTGGGAAGTGCATGTTTAATATTCCTTCTTTTTTTTTTTTGTTTCTGCTTATTTGCTCCTCGATCAGTAGTTGATTATTAAATATTTGTCAGCGTGTTGCTCTGCTGTCATTTCAGGTACCTGTGTTATTGTATTAAGACCGTATACCATATACTGCCTTTTTTTATGCCTTTTAAATCCACTTTATTTTCTCACCTGCTATCGTCACGCTGGGCTATTACTTACCGAAAATATTCACACATTTACACAGGTTTTATGCCGTTAAATCTCTTGTCATCCTTTCACCATGGCATTCTTTCACCCCATCATATCTGTTTGCATTTTATACTTTATAGTTTGCCTATTGTGCACTTTACTGTTTATGTGCACTTCATATGTTATTATTTTGTTAATTTCATATCCCCAGAAAGTAAGAAACATCTTCTCGATTCCCCTGTATGTCTAGCACATGTGGGGAAATTGACAAGAAAGCTGACTTTGACATTGAAATGTCAGTAATTATGTTTTTAGTGCACTTGTACACTTGTGCACTGTTTATTTGCAGGAGGTAAAATACATTTTCTGAATGTCTTGATATTTAAATGGGTCTTCGCTTCCCCTCTCTGTCTGCCGTGTGTCTCCCGAAGACCCTGAAGCGTAAGGAGAAGGAGTACGAGCACGAGATGGAGCGCCTGGCCAGAGAGAAGATCGCCATGCAGCAGCGGCTGGCCGAGCTGAAGAATGAGCTCAGCCAGTGCATGGACGTCATGGAGATCGACAGGGTCCTCCGGCAGACCATCCAGCCCGAGGACGATCAGGCGTCCACGTCCACGGCGTCAGGTAGGGCTGTCAAACATGGGGGTGCCGTTGATGTCTGTGTGTGCGGTGGGTTCTGGTCATGATGGAGGCCCATCCAAGCCGCTGATTATCTAAGTGCAGCGGTGACTGCGTTTTTTTTTTAATCATTATTATTGTTATTATCATTGTTGCACAATCGGAACTCAGTCAAAACCCCGAGAAAATTAAAT